>NC_052064.1:18474374-18831575 GCF_903992535.2 Arvicola amphibius
AGCTGTTCTGGAAACCAGTGAGCCGAAGTGAATAAAGCAAATAATTTCAACTGTGGTCTCAAAGAAGCGTCTAATTAAATGAGAGAAATGCTTAGACAAGATGGGCCAAGAGAGAGAATAAGGGGTCCGGAGAAAACAATAGTGAACTATATGGATGAGCAGGTAGCTCCTCATGTCGGGGGACCAGGTTCAACAAGTACACTTACCAGGGTAGCAGCATGAGGATTAGAAAAATGTTAAGAGGGGCAACAGAGATAAAAGAGAATCATTAAGACATAGGATAGTAATGGGAGGGCAACTCAGGGAATACTAGATGCTGAATTCACCCGCATTTATTGTCTGTACGTTTTATAACCCAATACACAGGGGGAAGAAGACAAGAGTCTGTTTTAACAGGATACAAAGGACAACTACAGTACTTACTTGCTTCAATACTTTGAGCCATTAAGCCATTAATCCATGAGAAAAGCATTCTGTTGTTTAGGCAGTGAACCTACCCTAGACCAAGTATCCTAAAGGCAGCCAGTCCCTAGGTCAACCTCTTAATTCAAAAGAAGGAGCAGAAGTTATGCCCTTGAATTTCCTGACATTGGTCAGTGTTGAGTGGATCTACCTGTATGGGCCCTCTTAATGACAGAAACACCCACATAACCATACTCTAGGTCAGGATATGAAACCCGGTTGCTGTCAACACTTTGAGCAACCTTAAACCATATGCCCTTCAGATAAGGTGGAAATAGGCATCAATTTTGGGGGCTTCCACATCCTCAGACTCCAGGTTCCAAATCAGCGGACTTTCAGTGCTTGTTGGGCGTGGAGCCTCCACACTTGCTGCCTCGGCAGTTTAGGGCCCTTGGTGCTCAATGACTCCGCTCGTTCTGGTGTCCTGCCTAGACTGATCTGTCACCTCACAGCTATGGTGGACCTCTGTCTGGGGTGAGTGTTTCCAGGTTCTTGCATCTAATTTAAAACACCAAGAAAGAACACACCTAGGAAGGAGAAAAAGACAAGTTCTTCTGAGTAAATTAGGAACATGGGAGCAGGGGAAGGGTAGAAGGGGAGAGGGGGAGAATGTTAGCTCAATTTAAAACAATAAACAAAATAAAATTTAAAAAGAATACACAGTGTTAAGTATTTTCTTAAACCGCCAAACCTCTCCACCGATGCAAATAATCCCAATCAAACCGAATTTAAAAACTCCCATGTTTAATGGAGTGTTCCCAGGTAGCCCCAGGAAAACATGGAGAGAGGAAGAGAGAAAAGGGGAGTCCATGCGAAACCTGGAGACCACGTGTTCATTCTCTGGGGGCATAGTTTAAATAGCCTGAGTGGTCTTGACCCTCCCTGGGGAGGGGACACCATTTGGTGGGCTTTCTCAGAGGTAGAGTTTGGACTGAGGCAACTCCCAGGGGAGGGAGCTTATGCCAGGAGCTGGGGTGAAGCCCCCAGGCAAATAATCCAGACTTTTTATAAAAGGGGTGCCAGGGAGCTTAGGAGATGCACAAAGAATCATAACCAGGAGCAAAGAAAACATGCTACAAGTTGGACAGACAGCAAGAGAGCAGTTAATCAAGCATGCAGCTCACTAGAGCCCCTCTGGCACCAGGGGCTGCCTTTAGTGAGTCTGGGAAGATCTGGTTCCTGGGAGAGCTTGTCGATGATCCTTTGATTTTGATTGATAGGTTGAGATTGTAAACTTTATGTCCTTTCCCATAGTGCATCTGATTTAAACATATGTGCCTACTCATGCCTAGGCAAAAGACGGCAAATCGGGAATTTCCCCTAAAAGTCCACTGAGGGGACATTTTTTGCCTGACTGTGCGAACACTCAAAGCAGTTCAGGTTAGATTAGCCCTTTGCCTGTAGGTTCCAATATGTCCCGGAATGTGTCTGACTGCGTATGAGGAAAGAATGGGAAGCAGCCATTTAGGAAGGAGGCTCCTGCATGGTGGCAGTTCATTAAGTGTGAAGGTGTAAGGGCACAGTGCCCAGACATCTGGCAAAGCACAGATGTTTTGTGCAGCCATCTGGTATTCATTATTAACATGGGCAACCAGGACGGAGAGTTCTGCAACTCAGCGTGGCTTCGGCAGAAGGTGCTGACCCAGGGTGGGGACTAGATGTGACCCAGACCCTGGACTGCACTTTATCTTGGTCAAAGCCACTTCCTATCAGTGGGCAGCAGTCAATGCAGAGATGTATAGCAGGTCAGAACACTGAGAAGGGACCGTAGATGGAGGTGCCCTTAGGTGATGAAGAGGTGCCCTTAGGTGATGGGGGAGGTGCCCTTAGGTGATGGGGAGGTGCCCTTAGGTGTGGGAGGTGCCCTTAAGGGTGATGGGGAGGTGCCCTTAGGTGATGGGGAAGGTGCCCCTTATGTGATGGAGAGGTGCCCTTAGGTGATGGAGAGGTGCCCTTAGGGTGGCATCCATTATCAAGGAGCTATAGGCAGTTGGGCAGCTGCTGAGACAGAGAGAACCCACTCTTTTGTGAGGCTGTGGCCGCTGGTAGGTCTCCTGTGCTCCCATGATAGCCTCACATCTGTGCAGGAATAGACAGCACTAGTTGGACTTTGTGGATTAACAGAAACACAAAAAAAAAGATATGAGGAGTAGGTGTTGGGAAATCCAAAGGGAGATAGCAAGGCATAGGAGGTGTATGTGATTGCATTCTGCTGTTTGCATGTATGAAATGATCAAAGAATTGAAAGGGAAGAATAAAAATATGGAGAATTTACTGACTTTAAATAAGAGAGATAAACCTTTATAATGTGGGTGGGTAGGGCCTCAGGCAAACAGTTGGAGGGCCTAAGAGCAAGGACTGGTGTCACCTGGAGAAGGATTTGTACCCCAAGTGGTAACAGCCCTGCCACACCTCCACCATCTCACCAACCAGCTTTGAAAAGCAGCTTCAGCCTGCCTCTCTCTCTCTCTCTCTCTCTCTCTCTCTCTCTCTCCCTTTACCCATCTGTGTGTGCATGGGGGGGCAGACACACACACACGTGCACACACACACACACACACACACAGAGAGAGAGAGAGAGAGAGAGAGAGAGGAGAGAGAGAGAGAGAGAGAGAGAGAGAGAGAGGTCTCTCCAGGACTCTAACATTGGAATCACTTCTACAGTTTTGAATGGTGGTGCAATTTTGCACAACTAAGACATCAGGAAGAGGTCCTTTTGGGATGGCTTGAAGCAGGCCAGAAGCGACAGAGTCAGTTGGGTCTTTTCTCTTTTGTAAATTACATTTTGTTTACCACAATGTGTGCATAAAGGTCAGAGGACAGCTTGTGGGAGTTAATTCCTCCATTCCGTTATGTGGGTCCCACAGATGGAGTTTGTCCAGCTTAGCGGCAGGCATCCTTGCACACACAGGCCTCTCAATGACCCCACTACGTGGGTTTTCTCTACAGCCCATGTTTGCCAGAGCTAGTGAAGATGGTCCAGACTCATGCCCATCAGATTATAATGTTGAAGGACTTGGGCATCATGTGTGGACTTTCAGAATTCCCCACAGGAGCCTTTGTGTACTTGCTTATGTTGGTGTGCACCACAGGTCAATAAAACCATTGTTCCCAGAGCCAGAGCCAACAAGAACATGGGGAGGAAAGTGGCTACAGCAGAGTCAGGGGACCTGTGAACTTGCATACTCATAATTCACATGCTCACTCACGGCTCGAAAACATCCACACCCAATGCAGCTACTCCAGGCATTGTAAGATTAGCCTCAGTGAGACTTTCTTTGCTACCTGGTATTGATACAGGAGCATCCAGGTATAAATATCCCTGGGAAACCTCTTCTTTGCGTTACAGTTAAGCAGCCTATCTCACACTTGCTTTCTTCCACACAAACAGCAGCACAGGGCCCAGAAGAAAGGGCCTCTCTGCTTAATAGAGACTCATTCCATCTTTGGGGACTAACCCAGCTCAAACTTCACAAAGCAGAAAGCAGAAAAGATGCAGGTTTGATGAACCACCTACCCATCAAAGCAATTGAGAACCATATACCTCACGTCCTCCTCATCCCCCAGAAAACTCCAGATGAAGGTCGCAGAATGTCATTTCAACACATCGCTATTGGACGCAGCACATAAGTTATTACCCACATCTACAGTGTACAAGATCTCTTTCTCTTCTTCCTGCACACTTCCTCCCTTCTCTCATCCCCCCAAGTGTACTCCTCCTCACCTCTACTCCTAAATTCTCTCCTGCCTGTGAAGAACCACCAGAGCAGAAAATGACAACGATGGATGATGTAATTGTAAAAGTAAAAAAAAAAAAGTAATGCACCACTGTGGCATTAATCTTGTTAATCACATATTAATAGCTTGCTTTTCTGTTAATTAGATTTGCCCTTGGACAATTTTATATTGTATATTATATATATGTATATATATATATGTATATTGTAATGTATACATTGCATTCTGTTGGCTCGCATACCTGCCCTCTTTGATCTCCCTCCCACTATTATCAACACCCACCACCTTACAAGTCCCTTTCCCACGCTCATGTCTTTGGTTTGTGATCCAGTGAGTTCAACCACGGCCACGGAGGTAGCCACAGATTTGGACCAAGCCACTGGATTATGGTGGGCACCTCAGTGGTCGATAGTGGAAGACAAAGATTCCCCTTTTCTCAGAATGTATCCATAGCCACTAGTTCAGCAGCCAGGCTTTTTAAGGCAAATGTACCTCCTTTTAAGGCTCAGGTTAGAGCAGTATCCCCTGTGGATGCTGACCAACCAGCCAGCTGCATCTTCTTCACTAGACTTCAGAGCTTCTGTTGCCATATGTTTCACAAGTGATTCCAGATCATCAGAGGAATGAACCAGGATCGCTCAAAAGGAAAGGACAGACACGTGATTTGATTGTAAGTTCAGGATCCCATTTTATGATTTAGAGCCTGGGTTTCACCAAAATACTTTAAAATATCTATTTTATCCAGTGTCTAAGAGTTTCACTATAATCATTTTAAAATGTTTTTTTTTTTTCAGTGATGCCAACCCCAGAGCTTATCCAAGAAGATTCTCAGAAAGCCAAGAAGGATACCTGGGTTTCCACGTGTACAAATTAAATGAGGAAGGAAATCAGACCAAAGTCATTTAAAAAAAAAATAGGTTTCCTGTTAATATTTCAAGTCTGCTTCCTAATTCACGGAAGCAAAAGCTGGAAAAGCTTGCAAGGAAAACTATCTATAAAGATGCTTGGAGAGTCGGCAGGCTCAGCTGGCAGAAGATCCGAAGAAACAAGGAAGTCAGCTCATCAAAGCCTCACAATTAATTGGAAACTATCACACTAAATGCAGAGGAAGAAAGTCTCATTTTCTCAGAAAGAAAGGCCATAAATCTGCACTAAAAGAGGAAAGCGGGCTCTCTAAAGTGGTGCTGTTGTGAGCGACTGAAGCCCAGCTAAGTGAGGAGGAGACACTGGTGGGCCTTCCACAAGAAGCGCCAGCGAGTCTCCAGAATGAATTGGTATTATATATCGGGTCCCTTCATAAGGCTCATTCTTCTAGACCTGGTATTTCTGTTTTGAGAGTCGTATCCTTGAGAAAGAATGAAGGACCAAAATAAAGCTGAACCGCAAAGACATTCATTCCCCTGGACGCTTAGAATTAGTGAGGCTATCCTATCAAAAGAGGCAAGCAGACAGGCTGGAAAATTGGTTTGTTTATCAAAGCCAAATCCACCTAAGTGTGTGTGAGTGTGTGTGTGTGTGTGTGTGTATCCATTATCTGCTTGGGTTTTTTTCAGTGTTGGGTATAGAAGCCAGGGGCTTGTGCAGGCTAGGCAAGCTGTCTACCACTGAGTACATCCCCAGCCTAAGATCTTCTGATTCAAATGAGAAAGAAAGACAACGACCCAAGAAATTAGCCCCTTATAGTAATCAATGAAACTTAACCTCATACGTGATCCTTTCTTGCCTCCCTGGAGTAGGCTTTTTCTCTCCATATAAAGAAAGGGTTTGCATGATGACCCTTCAGTGAACAGGGATCCCACTTTAGAATGGGAATGAAAATCTCTTTTCATTAGTGACAATCTACCTATCCTGTTACTGAAGCAATTCACCCATTGATGTAGGTGTGTCTTCTATCTATCTGATGATTTCATTGGATAATTAATAAAGAAACTGCCTGGCCCATCTGATAGACCGGCCCTTAGGTGGGTGGAGTAGACAGAACAGGAAGAAGGAAGTGAGGTAGATGGCTCAGTCAGATGCCACGCCTCTCTTAAGTTAGGCAGACCGCCGTGCCTCTCCTCAGAGAGATGCCAGATGCGATGAAGCCAGCCATCAGGTCAGACATGCTGAATCTTTCCTGGTAAGACACCACTTTGTGGTGTTACACAGATTATTCGATATGGGTTAGTCAAGATGTGAGTAAGAGGCTGAAAATAATGGGCTAGGCAGTGTTTAAAAGAATACAGTTTCCGTGTAATTATTTCGGGTGTAAAGCTAGCCGTGCAGGAGCCAGGCAGCCAGGAGCTGGGTGGCGGGAAGCGGCCCGCAGCTCCTCACTACAACCCATGTGTCTGAATGGTGCTGATGTAAACAAACCCACTATGTTGCCTCTCAAAGAAATCATAACTTATAAAATTATGCACAGTGCATAACGTTTGATACTAAGCGGATATAATGCTGGCTAAGGTGTTTACAGTCTTATGGTTTAGCATTGCATTAACACACTCTTCCTACTTATGAAAAGAGTTTACCATGGGTAGGATGCTAAGTCATCTTACACTGGCAGCAGTGGGCAGCTTGAGTTCACTGTGTCTCTTGATCCGATCATTTTCTCTTGAGCTTTTCCTGATTCCATGTTCTTTTATTTGTCTGAAGAACAAAAGCCTATACCATAGATCTGAAATTACCTGGCACGAGTAAAAAGGAAACATGCAACACTCAACAAACCCACTTAGGAGTTTATTAGAGGGGGCGTGTACAGGCCTGGGGAAGTCTATGTTCAGAGGGAGGGGGGAGGGAGAGACAGAGAGGGAGAGAGAGGGGGACACGTCCAGCTTTTAAAAGCTGCCTAGCGCATGCACACAGGGGGTTGACGTGACTACATCATACGCAGACAGGGATCACATATGTGCAAGGGCTTAGCTAAGTCATACATGGATGATGCCATTAGCACTTCTGCCTAAGGGTTTGTCCGCACATTCATGGTCCTAGAACCTGGAAGTGTCAGCCTTATTGTGGCTGAAATCTTAACAGTATCTACCTATGTGGCATGCAGCTGGACCTTAAAGTCCTGATCTGAGCACGCTCTGTGATCATGACTAACACAAGCACATACTGGCGCATGGCACTTTATAACACAGTGATCCTGGCCAGGCCAGGTCTGGGTGCAGCCCTACAAGCCATCGGCACGTATGGAACAGGTAAGCGTGACTTTTGAAAGCTCACACTTGACGGCTTATTAGAAAAGTAAAGGGTATTGCATCTTTTTGTGGACCAAGTTACAACCAAATCAACACTCCTGGGGACTACTTACTGCTCGTGACTTTCAGACAGTGGCTTGAACAGATGATTTGCAAGTTCTTTGGGGTTTTCATTTTGGCTTTTGCCTCAGACTAACAGATGAGAGAAAGAAAATAAAAACTAACATTTGGGGTATTTTTCCCCAAGAAGGCAAAAAAAAGAGGTAGAAATGTACTATTATGTCTAACCCAGTCAAAGTGTGTGTCTACCAACTCATGTAATTGGAGAAAACTCACAATGCAGGAAAAAATTAAGTGATCATCACTGAAAGATCTGAATGTCTCATCTCCCAACCCTTCCCATTTAGTAAACCCATCCCCCCCGCCCCAGTTTACCCAAGAGATGTCATCTAATTCTCCTTCCCAGGATGAGTGAGGTGTCTCTCTTAGGGTCTTCCTTGTTGCCTGGATTCTCTGAGACTGTGGTTGGAATGTAAAATAAAATTTAAAAATACATAAATAAAATTTTTAAAAAGGGAAAAATTATACTGTCACTCTGGAGGGCATCCTGTTAGTTTAGTTCCAAGAATCACCTGGAATTTTCTTCTTAACCCCTAGGGCGCCATCTAGTGTCCATTGGAGAAGTGAGTCCACTCCCAGGAGTCACCTGAAACGTTTCTCTTCCTTCTGGATCAAAATGCTTACTTACGGTGTCCTCCTGTCCCAGATTTATGACAGCAAACTCTGAGCACTGCTGATCAAGTCATCAGACCTGGGAATGCCTAGACACAGAGAAACTTAATTCCTATGAATCAGAGAGAGAGAGAGAGAGAGTGGCATCCACTTGTAAATCCAAATTAAGAGTAAATAAAAAAAATACTAGTCTGAGATCCAGAAATACTCTTTAATATAAGATGTATTAAATTATGAGAAAGCCCTTAAGGAAAATCCGGCATGATTTGGATTAGAATGACTATTCACACAGAGGAAATATTTATGATATTCTGCTAAGAATGAGGAAATAAAACAAAAATGCCAGATATAGAACATTCCAATAATTTTTTTGAAATACATAAAAATTCCCCAAATGAACAGGATTGGTGAGACCTTAGAAACCATAGTATTTCCCTGTAGGCAGTGTGATTAAGGGTTTTCTTTTAAATTACTCTTCTTTGTAAAGACGTTTTTGTAATAAAAACAGTACAAAGTTTTTAACAAAGGGTTATAATTGATAAATAAGAGAACTAGGTTATGTTATTCCTTCATAAATGAGATAAATAGAAGCTGGAAATAAGGAGCAGAATGATGCACGCTTGGGTAAGAAGAAATACATTCGTGAATACCAAGTCTTCAGACATGGCACACATCTCCCTGAGCCATGAGTTCCTATACTCCAATTTTACTCCAATCTTTCCATCCCTCCCCTCCCGTGCAGCAAATTTTGGTATAATGTTGCTGCCTGAAATGCCCTAAGGGCCAAGGATACATTAAATGCAGGTAAATCAAGTCACAAACTGTAGTGAAGCCTGCGGGAATCTAGACGGATTTGCCTCCTCAGAACACATTCAAGCTTGTGTCTTACATCTCCTACTGTTCACGCCATAATCACTTTTAAATCAAGGCCTCTTTAATGCAGTATGATGATTAACCCCTTCTGAACTTGGCATGTCACACCAAGCTTTAATTTCACAACGGGACAGTTGAATCAATACTCACTCAAGAGTACCCAGTGGTACAATCTTTCTGTTCAAACGTCCTGGGCAGGCAGGATTAGCAGCTTGCCTGGACACTAGGAAGCTAAGCCAGTAGCAATGTGGATGAAGGCGTTGAACTTTAGAAACCAGCAAAGCCATGAAAACCCCTGCTCTGCTACCCTTTAATACTTTTGAAAAATCTACTTACCCCTTTAAGACTTAGTATTCACATCCGTCTGAAAGCAACGGTTTCATGAGGCTGTGATGTCAGCTCTGGAGATTCCTGTCGCGTTCTCTGTTGCTCATCCTGCCTGGAGTTGGTGCTCTAACTCCTAGCCTCACATCAAGGAACTACCGAACCAGCGCTGGTTAAGATGTGGGTCTGTACATCCGGTTCTCCCCACCTCAGTTCTTTACCGTCGCGTTCCTCGGGCTTCCCGGACCCTCTTGTTTCCAACGTCATCATTTTACACAGAACGGAATCTTCGTGCGGGGGCGGGGCACTCTCAGCACGGAATCTTCATGGGGGGCTGGCCCTCAGCCAGGAAGTCAGACAGTAAAGCATTCCACTGGATTGAGGAAAAGATTCAGAACTGAAATGCACAGTGCCTACTCACACTGCTCGGCCTCGGTCCTCCCCCAGCGTCACTGAGGCTGGTCCCTCCAAATCCTTATACTGCTGCTGTAGAAATCTCACCTCTGCTGTGACTGTAGCCAAGGGTTAAGAAAGTCACAAGCATTCCAGGTTTTAATGACTGCTATTTATACTGCTATTCCTGTCTTCAATAAGATAGCTTTGATTTTGTTGACTAATGTCTCAGTTGGGCCTACTTTTGCTGAGATGAAATACCAGGGCCCAAGCAACTTGGGGAAGAAAGGGTTTATTTGGCTTACACTTCTGCATTGCTTCTGCATGGCTGTTCATCGTCATAGGAAGTCAGGACAGGAACTCAAACAGGGCAGGAACCTGGAGGCAGGAGCTGATGCAGAGGCCATGGATTTGCTCACATGGCTGGTTCAGCTTACTTTCTTATAGATCCCAGGACCACCAGCCCAGGGGTGGAGCCACCCACAATGGGCTGGGCCCTCCCCATCAATCTCTAAGAAAATGACCCACAGGCTTGCGCACAGCCTGCTCTTAAGGAGGTGTTTTCTCAATTGAGGTTCCCTTCTCTCTGATACCACTAGTTTGTGTCAAGT
This sequence comes from Arvicola amphibius, assembly GCF_903992535.2. Taxonomy (NCBI): domain Eukaryota; kingdom Metazoa; phylum Chordata; class Mammalia; order Rodentia; family Cricetidae; genus Arvicola; species Arvicola amphibius. The sequence continues at coordinate 18,484,687 of NC_052064.1, forward strand.
TGACATGAAACTAGCCAGAACAGATGACCCATTGTCAATTTAACATAAAAATGCTTTGCTGCTAAACCACAACCTTTCCTTTTTCCTCATCCCTAGGATCACACATTAATAGAGATACCACAACAGAAAACATTGTACAAACTGGAAAGGTTCCACAACCTTACAAATAAAAATACTTTAAGCCGGGCGGTGGTGGCGCACGCCTTTAATCCCAGCACTCGGGAGGCAGAGGCAGGCGGATCTCTGTAAGTTCGAGGCCAGCCTGGTCTACAAGAGCTAGTTCCAGGACAGGCTCTAAAAAAAGCTGCAGAGAAACCCTGTCTCGAAAAACCAAAAAAAAAAAAAATACTTTAAAATCTGTCTGTTTAAAAATACCCATCTCAGGATTTATCCCTAGTGCTTGAACTGGTCTTTTTGGAGCCCATTCTCTTTGGAGGGATACCTTGTTCAGTCTAGATATAGGGAGGGGCCTCTGTCCTGCCTCAAAGTGATGTGACAGACTTCGTTGACTCCCCACAGGAAGTCTTACCCTCTCTGAGGAGTGGATGGGGAAGTGGGGTAAGAGGGAGGTGGGGGGAGCGGGAGGATAGGAGGGAGTGGGAACTGGGATAGGTATGTAAAATGAGAAGACTGGTTGTTTTTAAATGAATTTAATTAAAAAAAAAACATACCTGGTCTCCAGGACTTATCCCTAGTGCATGAACTGACTTTTTGGAGCCCGTTCCCCATGGAAAAGACCTTGTTCGCCTAGATGCTGCAGGGAGGGCCCTGGTCCTGCTGCAATGTGATGTGACTCCCCATGGGAGGCCTCACCCTCTCTGAGGAACAGGTGAGGTGGGTTGAGTGAAGGTGTGGGGAGAGGGAGGAGCGGAGGAAGGGAGAACTGGGATTGGTATATAAAATAAAAAAAAGAAAACTGTTTTAAAAAAGAAAATAAAAGTAAAAAAGAAATAATGGCAAAAATAAAATAAATACAATGATAAATTTAAAACGAATACCTGGTCTCTTTTAAAATCCAAATTCTCTGTAAAACTCAAAAAAACTTTTCTTTTTAAATTTTAAGTCTCAACTGTGGCTGCCTATGAAATCGAAAATAAATTAAGTACTTTCTTCAAGGAAGAAGAACCAGGGCACAGTCACAATCTGAACAATGCAAAACCAAACTGCAACAGTGTAAATAACTCAATGTCCAATCCAAGATCTGGGATTCACTCGTGACTTCCTGGACTCTTCCACAGGGCCTGGATCACGTCTCTGGCTCACTTTTGCAGCTCACACAGCTTGTCTTCTAAGCTCGGGCAGGCTCCATTCCACCACAGCTGTTCTTCTTGGTGGCTATCCCACGGAACTGGCATACTCAAAACACTGGAGTCCCTTGCTGCAACTGTGCTGCTCTTTCCCCAATTGCCTCCCATAGGCTCTCTTCACGGTGCCAAGCCTCAGTTTCTTTGCATGACCCCTTCCATCCTGAGCCTTCAGCTACTAGTGAGGCTGCACCTTCTCAATGGTCCCTTGTAGGACTCAGCCAACCATGACCTGCTTAGTAGAAACAGACCACCCAAAGGAAGTTCTTAACCATTATCACCTGCCAGGGTAGGACCCAGTCATGATAAGTTTCATGGAGACCTGAGTCTCAGTAGTTTATCCTGAGGCAATACCTGGTTGCAACAATGACCACAGACTAAGATTACACAGGCACCACCCAGGAACAGACCTTCCAAAGGAAATGCCTAACGTTCCAGCCATTGTAGACAGGATCACCTGCCAGCACACACCCATTGCTTTTCACCCAGACACCCCTAGACAAATGTCTGCCAATCAACCTAAGGGGGTCCTGAAACTTAGAAATCCCTCACCCCCACCTTTATTACTAGAGAAACCCAATTCTAACTGAGCTCGGGGCTCTCCGATTATTCTAATACGTTCATTGAACACACAGAGAGACCAAATTTGCAAACTTGCATAAAATAAAGGCTCTTTGCTTTTACATATGGGACTCAGTCTCCTTGTTGGTTTCTGCGGGACTTCGCGGATCTGGGCATAACACTCTTGGCGCCAAGCCTCAGCTGCTCCCCATGACTCCTGCATGCCTTCAAAGCCAGTGCCACCTGGGTGACCCTTACACCCTGTCAAGTCCAGCTGCCAGCACAAGGTCCAAGGGTGGACGTCTCTGGGACACAACTTCTCTTGTGTTCTCAGGAAACACTTCTCGGAAGATTTGACTTCAACAAGGCCGGTCTCTTCTTAATCACTGCTAATAATTCGGCTCCAGCATCAAATGTTCCAGTAATACAAAGGCTTCACTTTAAACTTGCCAATCTATTATTAATCATGGCTGACCAGAACGGCAGAATCTTCATTCAAAATAGCAAATGGCCCTGATAAAAAAATTTTAAACTTCTCTCTCAAACTTCACAAGCCAGGTCTCCATAATCTATACTGATCTAAACATTCTTATCCTCTAGGCCCCTACAGAACAGCCCACTGAGCTCTCACACTCAATGTATTTTTTTTTCCAGCCCAAACTTCCAAAGTTCTCCCACAATCCTCCCCAAAACATGGTCAGGTCTGTCACAGGAATACTCCAGTATCCTTTGTACCAACTTGTCTTTGTTAGGTGACAATTGCTGTGATGAAGCACCAAGACCAAAACAACTTGGGGAGGAAAGGGTTTATTGGCTTATGCTTCCATATCATTGTTCATCATTGAAGGAAGTCCTGGCAGGAACGCGGCAAGGCAGGAACTGATGCAGAGATCTTGAAGGAGTGCTGCTAACTGCCTGGTTCCTCAGCAAGGCAGGAACTGATGCAGAGATCTTGAAGGAGTGTTGCTAACTGCCTGGTTCCTCAGGACTTGCTCCATCTGTTTTCTTATAGACCCAAGGACTGCTAGCCCAGGGATGAAACCGCCCACAATGGGCGGGGCCCTCCACCCTCAGTCACTAATTAAGAAAATGCTCTGCAGGCTTGCCTACAGCCTGATCTTACAGAGGCATGTCCTCAGATGCGACTCCGTCCTCTCTGATGACTCTAGCTTGTGTCAAGTTGACACAAAACTATCCAGGATAGGTAGTAAGAATGGAAGTACATTAAACTAATCAAAAATGAATCCGGGGTATATGATAACTTTTCAAGACAAAAATCTAGAAATGCTGCAGGGTTAAAGTCAAATTGTGATGTTATAATTTGGATCTTGTGTGTTTGAAAATCATACATGTGGTAAATCCTGCATTCCCCATGTGTTGCTACTAGGAGGTGGGGCCTAATGGGAGGCCTATGTCATTAGAGGCGTGCCCCTGCAGGGAGCACTGCGCCCCAGACCTTTGGGTCTTTCTTTTTCTTTTTTTTTTCTTTTCCTTTTCTTTCTTTCTTTCTTTCTTTCTTTCTTTCTTTCTTTCTTTCTTTCTTTCCTTTCTTTCTGCCTGCCTGCCTTTCTTTCTTTCTTTCTTTCTTCCTTTCTTTCTTTCTTTCTTTCTTTCTTTCTTTCTTTCTTTCTTTCTTTTTGTCTTTTCTTGGTCATAATGCAAAGCAGTTTTGCTTGACAGCATTCCAGCATCAGGCTCTTCTTTCTATTAGATAGAGAACAAAGTAGGTTCTGGGTCCCGGTCATTCCTAAGTAAGGAGCCCAGAATTTATTTGGCTTATACTTTTTCCCCCCTGGAAATGCTCATTGGCTCAGGACTTTGTTATACACAAAGCTAACTAAAGCTATGGACACATTATAAACACATCTTAAAATTTTTAACGTGTTTTCTTAAGCTTAAAAGGCTAATATAAACACACATATTAAATTTAACTTACAACATCATAAATGTTGCCATATATCACCACATTGATCAAAGCATAAAACAATGTTCCACCTTGTTTCTTTTACAGCTAAAAATTGCAAGGACCATACAAAGGATAAGAGGACAAATGAACCGAGATATGTAAAGTGTTGGTATAAGAGTATAAATGAAATATTTAAATATCCAAACCAGATTATGCCATGTGGCCTTGGATATGTACTTATAAACCACTGAATATTTGGGAAGCCAAAACAAATTTTAGGAGTCAAGGAACTGCAGAGTTGTTTAAAGTTAGACTAAGGGATTTGACCAAAAATATCTTAGAAGTATTACAGAGAGGATTTGTGAAGACGCTCACAAAAAGATAATCACCAGCAGTAATCATGTGTTCTCTAAAAGTAGGCCATAACAACTGTACACATATTCGTATGTGGTAAGATATCGGGGATCCTGTCAGTTCAACAAAGAGTGATGTGTTGTCATCTCAGGGACCATGCGCATTGTAAGCACACCGTCAGTTTCCAAGAGTCGACCACCGAGTGCAGTCTTCCAGCTTTACTGGCTGAAGAATCATTTCCAACCCGATTGAGTGCAGCATTTTCTAGAATACCGTAGCGTTCTGAGGACATTGTCTAAAATGGCTCTCAATATCAGTATTTCATGGTTAGAGCTGGTCTACAATAAGCCTTTGAAAGGAATGTTGAGTAGTTAAAGCACACAGTTAAAAACGGGGTGGGACATTTTCAATCAAAGCGCACAGAACAGCTTTCAGCTTTTATTACTTCTCAAAACTGTGGAATTTATATATTAATTCATTTTCAAACTAATTTTCAAAGCAGCGCTGGCTTCAGTTAAGCTTATTTCCCTATTAGTTGCCATTCTGGGCTGGTGAGGTGTATCAGCTGGTGGGAAACCACACATCCAATTTAATTGTATGCTAATTGATTTACAGAAAGTAGCAGGAGGAGGCAGGCAAGGAACAGTCAGTGGTTCCTCTACAAGCCAATCTCAATCCTTAATAAGAGAAAGGCCTTTGTCCCATATTGAGCAGGAGGAGGCAGGCAAGGAACAGTCAGTGGTTCCTCTACAAGCCAATCTCACATCCTTAATAAGAGAAACGCCTTGTCCCATATTTGAATGGAACACTGAGATGTGCTTCAGACACATACAGAACAAATTGAGCATATGAACGAATGAAAACAAACGCCAACAGGTGCACCCTCTAGCCTATAACTAGGCCCATCCCCCCAAGATGCACAAGAGCTTTTATTTTTTAAATATTTATTTACTGTACTTATGTATACACTATTCCTGTGTGTGTCTGCCTGCAGGCCAGAAGAGGGCACCAGATCTCATTTTCAGATGGTTTGTGAGCCACCATGTGGTTGCTGGGAATCGAGCTCAGGACCGTTTGGAAGAGCAGGCAATGCTCTTAACCACTGAGCCATCTCTCCAGCCCCCAAGCACAAGAGCTTTTAATGAGACGACTTGAAGCAACTGAAGCACCGATCAAGAGTTCTTACAGCCAGCTGGTATTTATTGATGTTTCTGTGTGGATGCGTCCTGCAAATACCAACATTCCTGCCTCTCTTTTCTTTCCACAACTACTTCTTCAGTACTCCGGACTCTAACCAAGTGTCTAAGGAAATCCAAAGCTCAGGCCCTGCTCGAAAAGCGAAACCCGCCCCCATTCCGTTCTGCCTCTGCATTGCAGAGCATTCAGGAAGCACCTCGGCTTTTTCCCCCCAGCTGTTCGACATTTTCAGCTTGCTATGAATAAAGTCTGTGGCTCCACTTGGGCCCTTCACACGCCCACAGCCCACCCTGAACCGTCGTCACAGGCTGCAATCTACAGTGAGCTTTATCTTCTTCAGCTCTGGTCTTCCTTTCTGCTGGTGGGGTGGGGGGTGAATTGGGGTCAGTAGTTGGCTTTAGTTTGCAAAGGGGGAACTTGAGCGACCTGCGCTGCTCTTGGCAGACAACCGGGGACTTGACTGGTTACTGTAGAAAAGAAACCAGGGTGTGGTGTATAGGAAACACGAAACGTTGAATGAGTCAGAGGCGCATCAGTCGTTCGTTTACTCACAGGTACTCACTGTGAGACAAGCAGACGACTCCGGGTCACGATCCTTGAGGATTTCTTAGCAGCTTTTGTTATAACTGCTGTTACTATTGATGTGGAAACTACAAAGCTGAAGGAAAGGGAAGATGAAGAGAGAAGACAGACGGAAGCAGGGCATCATGGGAGAAGGAAAGACAACTCTAAGTTAACCAAGTCTTAGGCGATAACGGCAGTGGTTCAGACATAATAAACTCATTCCACTTTTTGTTTTTTGTTTGTTTTGTTTGTTTTTCGAGACAGGGTTTCTCTGTAGCTTTGGAGCCTGTCCTGGAACTAGCTCTTGTAGACCAGGCTGGCCTCGAACTCACAGAGAATCCGCCTGCCCTCTGCCTCCGAGTGCTGGGATTAAGGCGTGCGCCACACCACCGCCCGGCTCATTCCACTTTTTTTTTTTAATAATATTTGTCCTGTTTTCCAAAACTTCATTCTCAAACTGACCTCCTGAGGGCAGAAACCTCTATAATTCCACTTAGGCTTAATGATACTTTAAAACTGACGGGGGTGGTGATGGGGATGCAAGCTCCATCCACGGCTGAAACCCTTGCACATCATAAGAGCCCCAGTCTTGGTATGTGGGTATTGTTTTTCGGCCCCCAACAGACCCATTTCATTCAGCCTTCAGTTGACTGTCTGTTTTGATGGACCTTATTACAAAATCCCAACGGGGCCTCTCCAGCCAAGCCCTGTTCAGCTTCTGCTTGGCAGAGATTTTTTTCCTCTATAACCTGGCAATGTTTCAGTGCATCGAAGGTGTTTTACTGACAGCAGGGGCAGTGGGGGTAGTCAGGAGCAATACAGGGAAAGCCAACATTACCAGAAGGAAGTAAAACGGAACCCTCAGGTCCGAGAACCCACTTCTTTCTGTGAAGAAAATGGAGTACAAGCAACCTCATGGCAAAAATACATTAAAGGTGATCATTTCCTTTATGAGACAAAATTGATACTGAAAAACCTGGATAAATCCAGACCCCTCTAGCAGAAAAAAATAGAGCCAAAAATCTAGGTTAGCCGGTTCAGTGACTCTGTGTTAGGAACTAGCTGAAGATAAAGTTAGATTATAATCTTGAGAAGAATCTTGAGAAACAGGGAGTTACCCTTTTGTGATTATCACTGCTATTTTCGAAGTTTTTCAATGATCACTGGTATTTTCAGAATTTTCCAATGATGCCCTACCTACCCCCTTTGGATTACTGGGTTGTGGTTTTTTCCCTTAAATACCCCTTCTCCCAGCTACTCGGAGTCAAACTCTCTACCCCTGCGTGGGAAATGAGTTTCGGCCCCAGTGCACTGGCTCCTGTCCTGTCAATAAACCTCGTGTGATTGCAGCAAGGAAGGTCTCTCGTATGTTCCTTGGGGTCATGTTATCCCAAGACTTGAGTGAGAGGCTCCCCGCCTCGGAGGTCTTTCATACTTTACCTAAAGATCTTTTAAACTATTAACTTGGGGCATGAACTACTATTGAATACTTTTAGCATAAGGATTTCACACCCTAGACAATAAAAATGTTAGTCCTCATATACCTCTTAAGTGTTGCATTGCAATTAAAAGTAATCAAATTCCACCACCACTTAAAAGTAAGTAAAGGCTTCCAAAATTTAAAAAGAGAAGACGAAAGAAAGAAAAAGAGAAAGAGTAAGAAAGAGAAAGAAAGAAAGAAAGAAGAAAGAAAGAAAGAAAGAAAGAAAGAAAGGAAGGAAGGGGAGGAGGAAGAGGAGGAGGAGGAGGGAGGGAAGGAGGGAGGGAGGGAGGGAAGAAAACTTGGTGGAAGTGAAGTGGGAGAGAACAGGGTGAGGTCACAGGCACGGGTGTGAAGGCAGGCAGAGATACTGTGAACATTTTTAGGTCACTTGAGGATAATTTGGAAGGTAGGGCATAGAAGTGATGGAACCACAGAAGCGGGAGACTAACATCTACAATGTTGTATTTGAAAAATGTCGTTTTGAAATCTGATAGGAGAGCATATCAAAACTGCCGATTTCCTCCGGTTTTCTGACTAGTCCCCCATGGTGTCGGTGGAACCGGAGACGGTGCGGCCTTTGTCGTTTTGTCCTGCCGTGTCCATGGAACCACTGGGGCTCTCCTTCGCTGTTTTGTAGCTTGGTAAGCCTGCTGCTTTCCTTTTTATGATCTGTGCATTTGCGCAAGTGTCTTCACCTTCACAGGCGTTCAACGCCAAACAGGCACTCCTTCCAGAAGCTGCCTTTGTGGATGAAAGCCCCGCCTTGACTTTGTGTCTGCTGGTCTTTGAAGGTACAGAGGTCACAATCCTTAACCTTCCTCTTCAGCCACTTTGAATTCCGAGAAGACGGGAACCCCCCCAAACATCCTCACCGCCAGATGTGGACAGTTTTTCTGAGTGTCGGGTTGCACCTCATTGGCAAATTACCAGTTTAACAACTTACCAAAAATGCTTGCAGCCCAGATCACAGCACTCGGTGTGAGGTAGGGCCACACATTGACCAGGACAGCTAACTGTGCACACCTTCTGTGTTCTGTTTAAACATAAAGTTCATGTCAGTTCACCGAAGTAGCTCTTGGGTTCATCTGTTCCTCTCCCAGTATAGCCACAACCGATACATCTCTCTGCTTTCTGTAATTCCTTGTGTCTTTAATAGGTGTGATGAGAAGTGCGGGGTGAACCTATCCTGCTAGGGCTGTCAGTACCTGCCTTCTGCTTTCAAAACTCCGGTAACAAATCCGTCTGGAAACGGGAGAGTTCCCACACAGTTTGTCCTACCTTATTTACTCTATGTGGAACTTTTCTAAGCACGCAGATTTCTGTGAACAAATCCCTCAAAGTAGCATGCATGACACACTCTTACCCCTAGAGGGAGCTCCACATGCTTCCGCCTGCTCCAAAGATGTTTCAATGGACCAAGAGCAAAGGGCAATCTAAATCTAGATCTTTAACCAAAAGATGTATCTTCTAAAAGACTGTGTGCAGCTTTATGGCGAGAAGTAGAACTGTGCTCGTCTGTCTTCCTTTTGTATGGGGACAAGCCTTTTGATGGCTCCCCCCCTTTCCTGAACCTGGCAGAGGAAGACCTTGCCTAGGATTATATACCCTCAGAAGGCAGAGAGGAGGGATGGAAAGTTATGTAAAGAGCACAAATCAAGGGTATAAGCAGCAGAAAGGCCTTCTTCTAGGGTAGATAAAAGTCTTGCCCTTCCCCAGAGAGGGAAACCAGAGAGTGGACTGGCATTTCTGTCTGGCTAGTATTAAAGGCGATTCATCTACACAGCTCCCCGTTCGTTAGTCCGTGGGAGTCCCCGGGGGCCCAATTTAACAATAGCAACATTCCGATGCCAATACCATACCACACTGACAGACAGCAGTTGGAATTGGTGTAATAATCCCCTTTCTCTGAAATAATGAAAACAAAGGCAGTCAACAAACGCTCATTTGCCTGAGGTGATAAATCCAATTAGTGTGAACAAGTGTCACCACAGTCATTTATAAGTTAATGATCACATGAATTCCACATGAATTCTAATGTTCAACCCTAAATTCAGAAAAAATAGAAATATTTTAGCCAAATCAGGATCTGAAGCTACTCCAGAAAGAAAACCACCTTGTAAAAATAACAGTGTTTCTGTTATGCGGACTTTCTGATGTTTTTATGTTGGCTTTGTCTTATTTCCTAAAAATAATAGCAGGATTTGAACTCTATCAAGCACCTCAGGAAAATAATTCTTGGGCTAGGAGGTTTGTTCCATGGTTGGGCTCTTACCTAGTACGTCCAAGGCCTCTCGGAGGTGAGGGGAAGAAGGAAGAGTTCTCTTTGGAATTCTGGCTGATGGAAATCTGTGTCCAGAGAGAATTACTTTTAATTTTCCTGATACCATAGAGCCCCGTCACTGGGAAGAGATCAAGCTACAATGTCCTTATATAAATTATCCATATCTTTAGGAACTGTTACAAAATGGGCTTACTTTGTCACTTAGAACCAAGATTTAAAAAATTACTCCTTTCATCGTAAGCCTATGTGTTTGGATTTGGAAGTTAAATGCAAGCACACACGCTTACACACATAAACACACTCCTTCCCACAATATCTTAGCCTCTCGCCCTGCTTCTTCTTTCCACCCCTCCTCTCCCCGCCTTTTTTCTGTTCTGCTCTAAATTGTTCGGGGACGATGGTGAGGAAGAAGGTCAGTAGAGGCAGGGAAAAGATTGTTGAAGAGCAAACACGGAAGGATTTGAAGAGAGCCACACGAGGGAGACAGATGGAAGATGAGCTGTTGATAATAATTCCAAGTGTCTGTGACTTCAAGCATGACTTTAGCTGACTTTGATCCTATAAAACATTGGTGGAGTACCCCCAAATGTCACGGTTCTAAAAGAAATCGAAGTTGTCTCTACACTTGGATTTTACGTCATTATCAACACATAGTGCGTTCTGAGGATGATGCATCTCAGCATTCTCATTGCAGGAACTTCAAAATGAGTAGAAATTTACAGAAAGCGTGGTTTAAACAAAGCAGATGTTGTGTACGTTAAGACCGAGGTGAGCTGGAAGACAGACCCAGCCTGACTCCTCCACAGCGATTTCTTCCCAAGGAAAGGGAACGGCTGTGTTAGCCCACTCACTCCAGACACGGAACGGAAGTGAAACAAGCAAGGGTTTGAGCTGACTGATGAACTCAAGATGAGCGAAGCGAAATCGGTTTCCCGTAAGGACGTCTGCGGAGCTGTGGGTGGCAGCGCATGTGAACTTGGATCCAGGAACTGCGAAGGGAGAGTGGAATTCGCCAGAACCTTATGCTGTTTACAAGCAAGACTGGAGTAGGTAGCTAGGCAGACATTAGCAGGGGGCTGGACAGTGCCACAGGCAGCCATCCCTTTTCTAGTTAGGACACCCTGTCTGAGTATGCAGGAAACGCCACGGGAGGCATTCAAGGAAGCCGTAGCTCTGCCTTAGAAACTGTACCCCGGGTGGTTAGAATGACCCTTTGTGGATTGACATCCTTAAAGCTGCAGCTAGGTTCTTCCACCAAATCAGAAATTAAGGTCCAAGGTCACTTTCCAAAATGAGCACACACGTCCACCAGCAAACACCCTGATAAGCAGGGAAAGAAACCCCAGGGACATCCTAACTGCGGAGTATGTCCAGTGGAGTGGGCTAAAACAAAGATGACGCCCAAGGGCAGAGTGTCAACAAAGCTGTCACAACCATGAAGGGAACCGTTAAAAAAAAAAGCTTAAAATTCCACAACTCAGATCCCATCGGCTATTCTCTCCCCTTGAGTCTGGACCTTCTCTGGAACGTGGAGTTTGCTTTACTAAGTCAACTTTTGCTTAAATTGTTTCTCAGTTTAATTCTTTCATTTAGGAACTGTGAGGGGAAAAAAAACTCCATTTGATCATAGTAGAAAGTAAAAAAAAAATGAAATTTATGTCCTGGCGATGCTGAAGCGTGCATGGCAATCCGTATATGGCGGTTCTGTTGAACTTGTCCATATTGGGTTTCATGGTCTAAGTTGATGAGGACGACTGATCAGGTCTCTTCCTCAAGAGGGCCCCAGATCTCATTACAGATGGTTTTTAAGCCACCATGTGGGTTGCTAGGAATTGAACTCAGGACCTTTGGAAGAGCAGGCAGTGCTCTTAACCACTAAGTTATAATAGTGGGAAGATAGATTAGTACTACCACATTGGAAACACCTTCAGCAGGGTACTGCAAATTAAATGCATACAAGCACTGTGTCCCTGAGATTGGGTCACTAGAAAACTACCAAAGGGAAATGTCATATACCTGACCAATATGTATATAAGAATATTTATAAATAGTCATATTTGTGATAATCCAGATTGGGGTGGGTACCATAATATTTCTCATTAGAGTGAACAAATAAGTAGCCATATATTCATACAATACGGACAACACATTACCATAGTTTCAAAGCCAGGATAAAATCTCTCATTGGGCAGAAGAGAGTAGACACTGCAATTCTAGTCATGCGAATTTCACAGTGAGTAAAGCTGTCCTGTAACTACACAAGTCCCACCACTGTTTCATTTGGAGGAAGCTAAAAAAAATAATCTTTCTGGGGTAGTGGATATGTAGGTTATACTCACAAAAAAAGTATCAAGTTGCAGCCTCTGCAAAAAAAGATGGAACACACGGGATCATTTACCTTTAGACAGAGAAAGCAGCTTAATCTTGGCCAGTTTGGAATCCAGCGTTAACTCACTGGGCGCTAACCCTTGACTGTATTCATATACACCTACACCAGTGCGACAGGAAAGAGAGTATCCTAGTTTGTGTTCTGCTGCTCTGATAAAACAAGCCAACTTGGGAAAGAAAGGCTTCCTTGGGCTTAGGTGCTACCATTCTTCATCCAGACAGAAAACTAGAGTTAAGAACTGAAGAGGAGACCCTAGAAGACTACTGTTTACTGACATGCTCTCCGCGGCTTGCTCAGCTTGTATTCACAACCAAGGACCATCTGCCCAACAGTCACACCGCCCACAGTGGGATGATCCCTCTCACATTAGTCATTGATGAAGAAAACATCCCATAGACATGGCCAAGGACCCCTCTGATGGAGTCAGGCCTTCAGCTGCGGTTCCCTTCTCCCATCTGATCTAGTTTCTGTCTAGTTAACAAATAACCTAAAAAGAGAGACACTGATCCGTTAATGTTGTGAATGTCAATCAGGAGCACAGGATATTGTCAGCAAGTAAGCCTGAAACTGAAGACAGACCCTTGGCTCTCAGAGTCCTATGCTCTTGAATCCAACCATCCTATCTTTTTTCCCCAAAATCTGTAAACTTGAAAAATAATCTATAGGCCTATAATGGAGAAACTTCTCAACATCTCAAAGGCAACCTAATAAATGAAGGGCTGTCTCTGCCCTAGAATTTTCCCCACAAATATTCAATTTCAGCAAGAAAGACACTGATGGAATCATTGCTCCTGAAATGTGATTTCTGTGCACTGGTATCTTTTATTTAGATTTGTAAATCATGTGACCTGGCACTTGTCTCTCTGCCACCTTCCCTTAGGAGAGCAGCCTCCAACACCTGTTTATTTGATGTCTGTGTGGATCCAAAGTCTATCAATTAGCCAGCTTAGAAAACAGAGCCAAATCAATTAATACTGAGATAACAAAGACATCTGTAATAAAATTGAAAGGTACCACACATCTGACTTCTTAACCATACTGTGAATGACAAGCCACTGCTCCATATTTGACTGGCACTGATTGGCTGTGGAGAAAGGCTCCTCCTATTTCCATGCATCGAGGCACAAATCATAAATAGTTTCAGCTTTCTTTGATGGAAGCATGGGCCCCTCAGTGTGGGCTCCTTTAAAGTAGATGCTGAGACAGGATTGGAGGAAGCATGGTTGATTGATTTGACCAAAACAAAGCAGGAGAGACAAGAGAAGGAGAAATAAAGGTTTATACACATCTGGCCTCCACCAGAAAACAGCTGCTAGGGAGGCCAGGAGATGACTTTCTGAGTTGGTCCACATGAGAGCTAAAAAGGCTGAGGTGTTTATGCACCAGCTCCCATTCACCAATGCCTGAGGCCTCTCTTGTATTTCCAGCTGGCCCCTTATGTGGGCTGAGAACACAGCTATAGGTAGAAAAACCCTCAGGACAAATTGACAGCCTTTGCAGCAGGATGCCATCTGTGCATAGAGAAACAGCAAGTTTGAGGACATATGGATGGATGTCAACAGTGTCATCACACAAATAACTCAATTAGTGAATTGTTTATGTAAGAGTATGCAAGGGAACCATCCTTTAAACACAAGGCACCAGGAGCATGGCCTATGTTCCATTCAGTTAAATAAAAACTTGGTACTTATTCAGTTAAATAAAAACTCAGCTGGAAAAAAGGCATAGGCCACCTAGGAACTGCTTTCAACACTGAAGAATAGTATAAGAATAGAACATTCTTTTCTCTCTCATTACTTAAACTGTGAACGACCTTCGGCCTCCTTCTAATCGTCAAAAGAAATATTTTCCTCTGCAAAGGTACCATTGGCCATCACATCCAACACAATTCATTCTGTTCATCAAAGGATTCTTCCCCTGGCAAAAGACATGAGCAAAATCTGTTGTAGGGAGCCACTTGTTCATTTCCCGGCCCACCCAGACTCCCAAAATAATCACACAGAAACTAAATTAAATCACTGCTTGGCCTATTAGCTATAGCTTCTTATTGGCTAGCTCTTAACCCATCTCCATTAATCTGTGTATCACCACGTGACTGTGGCTTACTGGCTAAAGTTCTGGTGTCTGTCTTTGGCTGGGCTACATGGCTTCTCTCTGACTCTGCCTTCTTTCTCCCAGCATTCAGTTTAGTTTTCCCCACCTACCTAAGTTCTTCCCTATCAACAGGCCAAGGCAGTTTCTTTATTTACCAGTGGTATTCACAGCATACAGAGGGGAATCCCACATCACCTCCTCTTTTCTGCTTAAATGAAAAGGAAGGTTTTAACTTTAACATAGTAAAATTACATATAAAAAACAAGCAAGAATTATGGTTACAATATTTATATCTACTTTATCTCTTATCATAACTAAGGAAAACTATAACTATAAATTCTTCAACTCCACCAAAGACTCCAGAAGGATATAATATTACCTAAGAAAATAAGAAGTGCATTGTAAACTACTTCCAGAACTCTAGAATTGACAGAGACTTCTTGCTACCTGGACATTATACTCAATTTCTTCTGAATTTATTGGAAAGGTTAAAAGGGACGGTAGAAGCTAAAAGAATGACCACAATTTGCATAACTCTCTCCTATTATTTTCTGATGCATTGCTCTACAGCTAAGAAGGAACTAGAAAAACTAGTAAACCATTGGAACTCCTTGGATATTAAGAACGAGATCATTCTATTTGAAGCCATATAAATCCTTTCTTTAGCAGGTGAAATCATCACCATGATGTCATTTCCCTTACCTGTGTCCTGGGTTTTGTTAGTAATCCTTCCATGCTGATGAGACATGCCAGTGTACATTTTTCCTTTGTGATGGAACGGTCACGACTCTCTTCTGTCCACTTTATACTGGGAGGAGCACTCAACCTGTCCACACACCCTCTCCACTTGTCCTACTCAGGGTTTCTCCTGCTGGGAAGAGACCAGCATGACCGCAGCAACTTTTAGAAAGGAAGGAAAACATTTAATTGGAGCTGACTTTCAGTCTTCAGAGGTTTAGTCCATTGTTGTCACGGTGAGGTTGCATGCAGGCAGACATGGTGCTGGAAAAGGAGCTGAGAGTATTACATCTTGACCCGCAGGCGGCAGAAGGAGACTGTGTCTCACACTGGGCAGAACTTGGCCATGTGAGACTTCAAAGCCTCTCCCCACAGTGACAGACTTCCTCCAACAAGGCCACACCTACTCAATCAGGCCACACCTCCTAATAGCGTCACTCTCTATGGGCCAAGTAGCCAAACACAGGAGCCTATGGAGGCCAGACCTATTCAAACCACCACACCATTCCTTACACATCTATTTTTACTTGTCTTTTGTCAGCTCAAATTCATAGTGAGAAATTTGTTTGCCCAGAGGATCATGAGCATGGGTGACCACTAAGACCTTCCATGCTTCTTTTTATTGTAAAGCAACATCCTTTTTGTGAATGACAGCTGACTTACCCCTTACCCTGTCCTTTCTCCACAGCTCTTTGATTGCCTTTCACGCTTGTGTTGGGGCATTGAACATTAATCTGAAGAAACCTGATTTCAGTATGGAAACTGGACCTTGACAATGACTTGCTCTCAGCTCACGAGTTTTAAGAATTCTTCTTATACTCTGGTGGTACAGCCATTGGTAATTTTGCATATATTTTCTAGCATATCATGTACTTTAGAAATATGCACATGTCCTTCTCTTTTCTTTCATTTTTTTCCCTTTGTGTTAGATGAGTGTGCCAGTTTTGTCTGAAGGTTGTCTCTCCTGCTTCACATTATTTCCTCCCAACGATCTTTTCTATATTGCACTCTACCAAGAACGAAAGGCAAAACCACCCCAATGTCTTCACATCGGGCTTGGGGCGCTGTGTACAAACTGATATGTTTTCTAACAAATGGCAGAAAATGGATGCACTTCCTGTCCTCTGGTATGATTTTACTCTCTACCGTTTCCTGTTTCCGTGTGAATAGTGTGGTTCAGGTGAGTGTCTAAGGTAGATACATTAAAGGTCTGGTCCTCAGGGTGATGTTATCAGAGGGTGGTAGAGTCTTTAGGAGGTGGAGCCTTGTGGGAAATATTTGGGTCATCAGGAGCAATCCCTTGAAGGAGGCTGTGAAACCTTGGTCTGCCAGTTCGCTTCTGCTCCCCGAATCACAGCATCATTGGTGCGCTAGACCTCAAAACTCTTCTTACAGAGTGCTGCCATCAGTAGGATCCCCAAGCTATGTGGCACCCAGTCTTGAACTAGAACCTCTGAAAAAATAAGCTAAATCAACCTTTTGCCCTTATATCTTAATTGCCTCAAGCATTTCATTAGAGTAACACACAGCTGACTAATTCAACTGCCATTGTTTGAAGTTAATGACATTGGGCTTCTGCCACCGGCAAATAGTTTTGCTGTCCTTTTGTTATCTTGGTTTGAACTTGTTCGTTCAGAAAACTATTCTGTAAGACTATCTTACTCTTCCATCTAAACATAGATATTCCTAAAATTTGGGTCTTAAGTGATTCGAGTATTGGGTTTGAGCTCAGTGGTCTCCTCCGTGTCAAGCCCAGTGGAGCTCACTCTTCCGCTGATGTTGTATTAATCCCCCTCAGACCCTGTAAAATCTTCTCTTCCTGCATCTTATTGTGAGGCTGTAGCAGGGGGACAAACAAGGTAACAGATGGTCAGACATTCCAGACAAACATTGCCAACTCAAGAGAGGAGACATTGTTTCTATTGCCGCGTTCTCTTGCAGGAGGAATTTGATGGCATACCAGTTCTTTCCATCTACGTGGACGCTACAAGTGCTAAAGGATTTATCCTTTGTCGGGGATTTCATTTTCTGTAATAGCTAGTCCATGGATAAACCTGTAGCTCCCTTCTTCATTATTATTTTATCACAGAGGTCATAAAACCACCTTGAAAAACAGCCAGGTGCTTGTTCACTGAACGGCACAAATTCAATGATTTTAAAATATCCCCTTAATTTATTAGTGACCTATAAAAAAAAATCCCATAATGAAAAGACTAAGCAACTGAACGCCTTAAAGAAGCTGAGAGGTAATGAAGACTAAAGCCCAGGAAGCCAGCGAGTTGTTCTCTGTCTACTTGCAACAGTGCTTGTACTGAAGAGAGGGTTACAGAAAAGCAAAGCCACAGGAAAGGATCCTTTTCTTTAGTTCTCTCCTGGAGACAGGCAAGTCAGGCATGAGCAGCTGAACACACAGAGCTGGGAAACTCTCCTGTGCTTTACCTTGCAGTAAGTCAAGGTCATAAAAGACATTAAATAAATGTTCCCCCAATTCTGAAAACAGAGCCGAGTACTGGCTTATGACAGTAACCAAGAGGAAACTCACAGTAGGTTATGTGACAAGAAACTCCACAGCCTCCTTTATGAAACCCAATTGCTTTATCACTGGACTGAGGGTGACTCAAGAGTACACAGTAGCCACACTGTTCTTATGAGTGAATCTTCATAGATCTCTTCATAATTCGCATACCCTAAAGGCTCTGGTGGCTCCGATTCACCCTGTCCTCTCAGGACTCGGTGTCACTATATCCCTTGCTTTAGACTTTCCACCTCAGGAAAATCGTAATGAACACTTGACAGGCCAGGTCTCCTTACCTTTGCTCTCCATTTCTTGCAGGGCAGTGTGATGCACGCCTTTCATGCCAGCATTCGGGAGGCAGAGGCAGAGGCAGAGGGATATCTGCGAGTTAGAGGCCAGCCTGGTCTATATTGTTCTAGGACAGCCAGGGCTACACAGTGAATTCCTATCTGAAACAAAAAATAATAAGTACGCTTCTTTTCTACAGTCAAAGCTCTCCTTAGTCAAGGTAAAGGGACATTAAACAGCACTCTGCCTGTGATACGGATGTGTCTGAAGACACATTTCCCTGGAAAGCCTTTATGCACATATAATATGAGCCAAACAAGAACGTATAGAAAACTGCTTTACATGGATACATATTTCAAAGCTAGATAGAATTTATTTATAAATAATATTTAGATACAGAAATCAATAATATTTCCCAGATCCCTTGTTTATTAGTACATACACGCCAGAGAAGAAAGGTAACAGATTTATGTTTCTGCCATTTGACAGTAAAACAAGGTTGGGTAGAGTCAGATGTCTTAGCAGAGACACAGTGTCAGGCCACCTGCAAACTACAGGCACGGGCTATTTGTGGGCACATATGAAAAATTTCTCCAAATATACTTATTCCCATTGTCCATTCTATGAGACTGCCATAAATTCAGCCATATGATTTTAGGTGGACTAACGTTCGTTCTTTAATTGCCATGAGTTCTGCTGTAAAAAAAAATTGATGAATAAACAATATCTAAAATTTAACTCCCTCTTTCTTCCCTCGTGAATTCTCTCCCAGGATTAATTTGTTCCTCCTAGGCATCACCAAATAGAGTCTAATGTGGTGAAGGTGAATGGTTCTTTTTTTTTTTTTTCATTTATTATTATCTGTAGTATCCCCAGCCACACATAGCACAGCAGATTTGAATTTTGGAGATGTGTAAACACCAGCAATATGTTGCTTCTAGAGTGAATGCCAGTGTAGACACTGATACTGTGTAGCCTGGAGGGTTTTAACCAAGGTTGACTTCTTCCTCTGTTCCCAGTAGCACCAACTCAGTGGTTTTCATGAAGCACAGTAAAGGAGGATCTAAAAGACTCAAGAGAGACCCCTGTTGTCCACACGGGAGCAGCAGGAGGTTGTCGTGTTGAATGGAGGTGGCTGTGTTGGCATGTGTGCATACACATCTCTCCAAATGCCTTCAGAATTCTTCTAATTCTGTTCACACACCTTGGAGAATTAAAAAGAAAAAAAAAGTTTCCCATGTCTTCACAGTTCTTATTCCCGGCCTTATAATTTTGATAATGTTAAAAGAAAAAAAGTCATGCTGATTCTTTTCGTGGAAATGGGAAATCTATCAGTAAGGGCCTAGCGAAGATGCAGAGCTGGGTTGTGCTCAGCCTGGCCAAGGAGACTGCCCTCTCCAGCTTCAAGGGTCGGTAAGTCCAGGATGGGGAGCAGCTAGAAGCTCAGAGTGTGTGCTGTTCTCTTTAGACTGCGAAACAACTGAGTCATCCAAAACTCATGCATGCAGGTTCATCCATCTCTTTTAATCTCGAGTTAAGAAGAAATATCCGTATTGTCCCGACCAGATCTCTGCACAGAAGGTAAATACCGGCAAACATCTCCGAGAACAGAGAAAAGACTGAGGTCTCACAAGGCATAAACACAGTCCTTCCTTGGAGAAATATAAACGTAAGCTCTAGAACAGGGCTGGGGCTGGATTCTGCTCTGCTCAGTTTGACCTTGAACCTGAACTCTCAACAGAAAAGTCACCAAGTGTCTGTTTGAACAGGGCTAAAAGCTCCATTCCCTCATCTTTCTAGTGTATCCTTTAATATTTATGAAGAACACAGACCCACCCTCAGTGACTCAGAAGGGCAATAAAGACCGCTGGTTGAATTCATGGAAAAAATGCATAAATAAACAAGACGTAGAATTCTTTTTTTTAAAAAAAAAAAAGAAATAGGAAAATAGGTCGTGTTACAAAATGATGTCTGCAGTGTGAGTGCCACACCTGACTCAGCTGCTCCCAGAGTCTCCCCACAGATATAAAGAGTCCCTAACGCAGGTTTGCAAACCACAGCTTGTCACAAAGACTAGCATGAACTCATCCTACTGATGGGCATCCATGACACTTTGGTTTGCTTCTTGGCAACATCTGGTGGCACTTCCTACACTACCAGAAAAGGCAGAAACCAAGATGACAAGAGCCAGACCCGCACCTATTACTTCTTCTCGTGCTTCTTGGTCAGCTCGCACCCTCCCAGCTGGCCCCTGGCCCGGCTGTCACCGGGTCTGCCTTCCCTCCGCAGGCTCTCACGGGAGACTTGCTGCATGGCTCGCAGGATGGCGTTCTGTACAATCTGCTTGCTGGCATGCTGAAGCTTCACCTCCTCTGGCTCATTCCCAGGCTTCTCCCCTAGGCAAAGGCATGAAAAGAGAGAGAGAAGTTAATTTCAGAAGCTGTGACTCTGGAGGGGTAGGGGAAGCCCTCATAACAGAAGCTGCTATTGTAGCCCTCCATTGATTTGCCCTGCAGAAGAGATGAGGAACAAAGTCACTTGTAAGGAAGGCACAAAGAAAGAGAAGCGACCAAGAGCACTCAAGAGACCACTGAAGAAAAAGAAATACACGCGCTTGTGCATCCGACATTTGGGTGCATCCCCTCCCTCTCCCCTAGGCTATAAAGAAAGGGACAGGGCAGTGTCTGTAGGGACATGAGTCTCATAGACGATGTCTAAGATGACCCTCCTAGCCCCAGCCATCGCATTATCTGGGTTATCCTTTGCCAAGAGAGTCAGCTCTCATCAGCTGCTACCAGCCGACAATCTCGCCCGTTCTTCTATGCTCTCCCCAGTTCCATGGTGCTCACTCAAGTCTCTGCTTCTCTATGACTTGTCTTGTTTCCTGATTTTACAGGCTTCTCACAGGCATCCTGTATCACGAGTTTTAATGGTCTTAATAATAAAAGCCCAGAATCAGATATAGGGGAAGATGCTGAGAGATCAGAGATGAAAGAGCAAAACCACAGCCACCTTACCTGCTCAACTTCCCAGCCAGAAAGAGAGTGAGTTCCTGTCTCCTCCCACCCTATCACTTCCTCTCTCTGTCCAGCCATATCACTTCCTGTCTGTCTATACAGACCTCCAGACCTCTATGGTTGCTAGTGGCTAGCTCTGCTCTCTGATCTTCAGGGCAGGCTTTATTTGTACAAACAATATATCACCACAGTATCCCAGCTACCTGGCCCTTATATCTTCAGCTGAAATTCTTAGGAGTGTTAGACCTAGCGCATTAGAAAGGCAGGGTCAGTTGTTATAACTGATTCTCTGTCTGTCACATTTTCTGATCCATTTGTCTGTGGCTAGGAAGGTCAAACCTACAGGTAAGAAAACAGCTCCGTGAAAGAAGAAACCGCTCAGGCCCTTGAAATGTGGGCAGAATATGTGTTTTTTTTGCCCAACATAGTACTGATGTCTAAGCCAAGAATTCATTTGCAGGAACATAGTGTTGGAGAAAATCCTGGTGGAGATGCAGCTTCTCCCATGAGTACAGAGTGAAAATGTATAGTACAACCCGACAGAAGGCAGAGGCAGCCGCAGAAATGCTTGGAGCCTTGCCATTCACTTACAGGCATTTATCTTGCTGCAACGTAATGTTCACCTACGCATTTTAGGTGGCCCACTGCCTGGTTTTTAATGACGCAAATGTCCTCTAGGTTAAGTAGCATTTTAAATACCATTTACCTGTTCCACAAAAGATGACGAATTGATTTAATTAGCTCTGAAGTCAAAACACCCAGTGCAAAGTCAAGAATGTGCTACAGTTAAATTGGTCTTCCGTGTCTTCCTGTGGAGCATTGTTAGTCCCTCCCCCTGCCTGAGCACCCAGAATGCCTTGCTTTCCAGGTCCATCAGGCCTAATCTGTGGATGTCCAGCATTCCGGAAGCCAATGGGAGCTCTGCTACCCCCTGCTACCCTTGCCAGAGCTTCCTCCTCGGTGCCTGTCTCACCCCCCTGAAGCTCAAATTCTAATTGGTCATAATAACTAAAGCCCAGAGTTGGATATTAGAGGACGAAAGCTGAAGGATCAGATAAGCAGAGAGGTCAGCCACTAGAGAGACCTTTTACCTCTACCGATGCTCAGACCACAAGGGGATTGCATCTGTCTCCACCAAACCTCAGACTGCAATGAGGTCCTGTCTCCTCCCGCCTTATATTCCTCTCTTCACCTTGCTATATCACTCCTGTCTCCACCTCCCTAGTGCTGGGATTAAAGGAGTGGGATCCCAAGTGCTGGGAGCACCTTTGTCTGAATTCTGTTTCTCTTTTAGATAGATTCAATTTTGTGTGGCCCAGGGTGGCCTTGAACTAACAGAGATCCCTCTGCCTCTGTCTCCTGAGTCCTAGGACTTAAGGTGTGTGCCACCACTCCCTGGTCTCTAGTGGCTTAGCTTTGCACTCTGATCTTCAGGCAAGCGTTATTTGTTAAAAACATAAACAAAATATCGCTGCACCCACCCTGGTGGAAAGTATCTAAAGAATTTAATTGACGTGTGGCTCACGGTTGCTGTCTAGACGAGATTGGGATTTCCCTGAGGCCCTGATGATTGGATGTAGGTATTTACCCCTCACCTAGCCTGGTCATGCCTGGTAGACCAGCTATGGACTGGCCCTAGGGCCTGGGTTGCCATAGACCAGGAACAAGCACTTGACATTTCTCCCCATGAATGTGGTCAAATGTTCTAGATGCTGAGATGTGAAATGTCGTTTGCCATCCCAGAATTCACCTTGCTAAAGGTGAACTTGAGGTATCTTGAACCTCTCTCTCTCTCTTTCTCTTTCTCTCACATGCTTGAGAGTTATGAAAAAGTTAATAAACTTGCTGACCCTTGCCGCCCTCCAGACCCCAGCCTTTAACTCTTTGTTAATTCTTTATTTCATCCCAATCCCCCCACCCCAGGACCTTGTCAAGAACCTTTTTTTTAAGCTGGTCCTGCTCAGCTAATAATTGATATTAATCTTTATGGATAACTTAAAAGTATGCATCTAACAACTATAGGAAGACACAAATTTGCATCAGTCCTTAACTCCTGAAACTTAAATGCTGCTTACCTCTGATAAGTTCACCTTATTATATTCTCCTGCAGTGGGGGTTGATACGGGGTCATGTTGCCATTCAGTTTAGAGACAGGATCTGAATGATGAATTTACCTGCATCACACAGAGAGTGGCAGAGGCTGTGGCATCAACAGTACCTCTAGGCTCTAGGCTCTCATCACTGTCTGACGGGTCACCAAATCTGCCAGGGGTCGCCAAATCTGCCAGGGGTTCACCAAATCTGCCAGGGGGTCACCAAATCTGCCAGGGGGTCACCAAATCTGCCAGGGGTCACCAAATCTGCCAGGGGGTCACCAAATCTGCCAGGGGGTCACCAAATCTGCCAGGGGATCACCAAATCTGCCAGGGGTAAATGCTCTCATCAGGACAGCAGAGGGCCCATCACCTCTGCCCCCACATGCTCTCAATATATCAAGTTGCTAGTGGCAACCAGCCAGGCATTTGTTATCATTTGACATTATAAGGACAGTGTTGTCATTCGTCAATGACCAGAATATGAGACACAGTGGAGGAGAATTAATTCTGGTCCCTTTAATAATGGAAAGCACAGTCTTTTCTCAGCTCTGTGCACACAGGAATTTTTCATGAAGGGCCAGATGTTAAGTCTCGCCCATCTGTGCCAGTGGCTAATGAAGCCCTGCTGCCTGCCCCACTTTGGAACTGAGAATGGTAAAGCTCCTGCCCCTGCTTTCCCAGCTTGGTGCTGACCTCCCTCATCCACGCTTTCCCCACACACACCATAACCACATCAGGAGGGACAGTTTAGAGTCTCCAAAAGTAGTCTTGATGACATAGTATCATCAGCAAGTAAAGAACACTTCTGATCATATTTAAGCAGTATCCTGTTATTATAGCTCCCACACCTACTAAATCACGTGTGGGGCAGCAAGAAGGCCCAGTGTCTCTGCCTGCAGTGGCCAGGAATATTATTTCTGTCGGGTCCTTGTGTTCCAGAAGAGGGGATGTGGATTGAGAAGAGGAATAGACGAGACAATAAAGGGAATCAGTGGGGCATCCAGTGAATACTGCATTCTGGCCTCAAGTTCATTATTCAAAGTTCTCATGTACCCCAGTCACAAGGGGGATGGCAAAGGACTTCTTTACCATGACACAAAGGAACAAATAAAGCAATTTCCTCCTTACCTCTCCAAACATCAAACCACAAACATACTTTTGCCCAGGCAGAATGTCCTGTAACCACTACTTAGCTCAAGCATCCTGTCCTAGAACCTTAAAGGAGCAAGAATAGGTCTGAGCTCTCTGACCTTTATCCAAGGTGAAACAGATTCATTCTGAGGGCCCCAGCATATGTCGGGGCACAGCTACTCTAATAAACTGTTAAAATTTCCTACAGAACAAAATAAGAAGAATCACAAAGACTTTTTAATTAATAGATTATTTGATGGTTTCACATATGAATGTAATATGGTCTTGTTACATTTTTGTCCATTTTTGCCCTCCTCTAACCCACACAAGGCTCTCTCCTCCCACCAAATCTCCACCCTTTGTTCCTGTCTCTCTTTTTTTTTCCACTTTGTTACCAACTGGGCTTAACCAGTATCACCAGAGCCCCATGAGCTGCCAGGAGTGTGGCACTCTCCTCTGGAGCATGGGTTATATGGTGGTTACAGCACAGAAGACAATGAATTAGCTTTTCTCCCCCGGTAGCCCTGGCCTACCATCAGTTCCCCAATGTGGGAGCCCCTCCCCTTCTATGACTGAATATTTAGACACTCAGTCTGAGAACCACAGAGATAAGTTACAGAACACTTCTGTGCAGGGCACCACTCGGTGGACCAGAGTCCTGCGGGCTGAAGCATTTCTGTTTGTGCATCCACCCACAAAATAATTACAGGGCATTTTCTGCAGAATGAACACTAGCTTGAGAGTTGGAGGGGTCAAAATATTGAACAGAACAGGCGTGAGCTCTGCCGGTTTTTTTCTCACGTAATCTTACAGAAGAGTAGGGTTTAAACTGAGTAACTGAACAGGTTTAGAATTTTTGAGCTGAGGCACACCCTGTGACAGAGGAACGACCACAAAGGTGACTGATCTAGTCTGGGGTAAGAGCAATAGCTTCCCAGACAAGAAGCCTCTGTGTTAACAAGGCATTAATCTGTGAACGTGCAGCCATGAGAACAAGAAAGCAAGAAGAGGGGAGGCCAGGAGGTCAGAGCGGAAAGCCCCAGACGCGTGCAAAAGCGGGGCTCACCAAGACGTGAGGAAAGCAGAGTGTCTGGGAGGAGGAGACACGAGGTCCCACAGGAAAGGAGGCCAGCCCAGACAGTTCGGGCTATGGAAGGACTCGAGACGCCTTTTGTGGCAAAGCAGCACGGCCGTCAAATCTAAAGCACACATCATAGCTGGGGAAACCCAAGGAGACCTGAGTCACCGGAAATCCGCAGGATCTGGACAAGACCTGGAATGACAGATGGAATTTAGACTGCCAAGGGGAAAACAAAGTGAGTCTTTCTTGGCCCCAGATGACAGGGTAGGCACGGGGCTCACTAATAGCGCCAAGGAAGGCTTTTAGCTTTAGAGCCGCTAAATGATTTCAGCGCATAATTTAATTTCTACAGCATTATGGGGTTGCAGTGCCCTAGGGAAGCCATACGAATAGTGCCAATATAACCTGGAAGGGAAATAGCAATTTTAATCTAGGAATTGGATTTGATTATTTCGGGCACAAAAGACCGAGGTAATTGGAGAAAAATCAATGAATGGAAGGGTCTGAGTTAGCAGCTACCAACATCAGCTATAAAACAACCTACTCAGGAAAGCGCGGGAGCGTTATTTCCAACCGTCTAAAAGAGCATTGTCCAGGAACAACCCAATAAATACATGCGCATTTGATTCCTGAGAAACACAACAGCGAGTCTGAGCCACCCAGAACTTTGAATAATTCACACTCTCCATAATTATTTCCAGGTAGATTTGATGTCTATATTAAATATAATTGGAGCACAGAGGATGTTTTGCGCAGTGAGACTGCTCTTATGTAACAATAGGCACATGTCATGGTCTACTTGCCCAAACCCGCAGGGGAGCCTTAAGATGTCACAGACGTTAGATGTGTGATACCCACGAGTCACTGTGTGGAGCCGAGAGTGGTAACTGTGGGAAGTTGTGCATGAGCAAGGACGAAGGGCACATGGAAAACCCGTGTCTTTTTAATTCTGTCGTGAACCTGAAATTGCTCCAAAATAATAAATTCTTTATTTTTGTTATTTCTTAATATGTTGTGTGTATGATGAAGGTGGAGGTCAGAGGATAACCTTGGGTGTCTGCCCTTCCCTTCCACTGTGTGAGGAAGGATTGAATTGTCCTTCCCTGCATTCCCTAGGCAAGTCAGTCTGTCCCACTCCTCTTCCCTTCTAGAGATGTTATTTCTGTCTCCCATGCGCACTTGTCACATTTGGCGTTTAGGTGGATTCTAGGGGTCAGAACTCCAGTCGTCAAACCTGGGGAGCAAGTACTTAATCCATTGAACCATCTCCCCTGCCCTAAACATCAATGAATTCATAGAAGAAAAGGGCACATCATGCAACAATTGTAAAACCAGAGGCGATCAGACTAGGGAAACACGGAATGGGGGTGGGAGTTTGAGGGGATGGGGAGGTCAACAATTCTGCAGTAAAGACGGGCGGTGGTGGCGCATGCCTTTAATACCAGCACTCCGGAGGCAGAGGCAGGCAGATCACTGTGAGTTCGAGGCTAACCTGGTCTACAACAGCTAGTTCCAGTACAGGCTCCTAAGCTACAGAGAAATCCCGTCTCGAGAAATCCTGCAGTGGAAGAAGTTGAAGCACAACAAATGTTCATGAAAATCTTTATGTTGGAGATGTTTAAATATTGCATTTTTCTGAGCACGTGGAGATCAAGAAACTCAACCAAAAGTGGGTTGAATCCACAGAGCCCCAAAGCTGTTCTGTTGAGTATAGGGCAGAATGGAGTTAGCAGAGATTTGGGTTCCTGACTTCCACACCATCACTTCCAACCCCTACTTTCGGGTGGTCAGCAGGAGTTCTAGAATATTCCAGAATAGGAAATCAAGAATCTGTACAGCAGTGGGGCTTGCGGACTTTGGGCGGGATAAACCTTCCCTCCCTTCTCCTAGGCCAGGCGCGCCCCCAGGTCCTGGCACAAACACAGCCTCAAGCGAGGCCCCGTGGCCCAGCCCCAAAGGTGCGAGGTAGAGCGCGGGCCCCATTGGACCGAAAAAGCCAGACACCTGGGAGACCTTGCTCCAGTCCGGTGGAAACCAGGGCGGACGAAACCTCTGCTGCCCCCTGCCGGTCACTCAGTGCTGCCGCAGCCTCGAAGACCCAGAGGTCATAGGGTTGAGCTGAGTGTCCTGACGTCTGGACTCAGGGAGATGGGTGTTATGGTTTTATTTAAACCCACTCAAACTGCCCCAAGGACCATGTTTGCAAGGCCACTTATTAAAAATAGACTTACAGTTCCTGTTTTGAGGACAGAAGCAACCCAGAGGCTTCTTGCCCTCAGATTCGGAAAAAAAAAAATTACTTGACTGCAATGCCAGAGATCTTAAATAGTTAACAAAATACTCTGCTCTCCTAGGTGAAATTAGCCAGATAATGGCCCTCCTCACCCACCAGGACAATGGGAAGGATCAATGTGAGTAAAAATAGCACGAATGATTTTAAATGAACCTTTGAAACCACCGCCTCGCGCTGCCCCTCCCTAGAAAGCGCTGTGGCATTGCCATAGTCACCATCTTCGGCTGAGGAAAGCTTCGAATTCCCCGAAACAGCCATTGGAGAGTACGGTGTTAACAGAATCAGGTCTCACAAGTCACTCGTGGTCGCCCGAGGAAGAAATCACATAGGAAGAATGATAATAGAGGAAGGTGTATACTAACCTATTTCCTTCTTTCCTGGAACCAAGAGGCTCCGGAACTTTGGAAATAATCCTTTTGTAATAGCAAAGTATCTCTTGTGTTCTCCTTACACGCCGATGAAAAGAGGCTATGAATTTGGTCACGCGCCTATGAATTTGGATAGTAATAACTCGTATTCGTTTAAAAATATTCAGGTGAAACTGCATTCCATCTATGGACATCCATAGCACAAACACGGAGTGGTGGTTTGAATGAGAATGG
Source organism: Arvicola amphibius (assembly GCF_903992535.2). NCBI lineage: Eukaryota > Metazoa > Chordata > Mammalia > Rodentia > Cricetidae > Arvicola > Arvicola amphibius. The sequence goes on from NC_052064.1 coordinate 18,512,581, forward strand.
CCTCCCCGGAAGTATTTATTAGAAGACTTGGTCCACAATTGGTGGAACCGCTTGGGAAGAATTAGGAGGTGTGGCCTTGTTGGAGGAGGTGTGGCCTTGTTGGAGGAGGTGTGGCCTTGTTGGAGGAGGTGTGGCCTTGTTGGAGGAGGTGTGGCCTTGTTGGAGGAGGTGTAACCTTGTTGGAGGAGGTGTGGCCTTGTTGGAGGAGGTGTGGCCTTGTTGGAGGAGGTGTGTCTCTGGAGGCAGGCAGGCTTCGAGGTCTCAAAGGTCCACACCATTCCCAGTCACCTCGTTTTCTGCCTCCTGCCTATGAATCAGAATGTAAGTTCTCAGTTGCTACGCTAGCGCCATGCCTGCCTACCCTTCCTGTCATGATGAGGATAGCCTAAAACCCTGTGGAACCGTGAGCCTGCAGATCAAACTCTTTCTTTCTAAGTTGTTCTTGCTCATGGTGTCTCTTCACAACAATAGAAACTCTAGTATATGTGGCTTTTCTTGTGCCTTTATTTTTCTCCAACCACGAGAAGCTTGACTCCTCTTGCTGTGTTGGGGTTAATTAGAAGGAGAGAACAGCTGGCTTGAAATTGAAAGGGAATCGAAGAGCAAGATCAGATGTTCTGTGTCTTCTCTCCCCCTCCCCCGTGGCATTTCAGATGAAGAAAAAGAAACTGACTTTATAAGTGCTCGTTAGAGTTTTGCACCACAAGCCCCATGCCTCACGTTTCACCCTGTGTTTCTGTGAGTTTTGAGTGTCCAGGGATAAAATACTCCAAGTTAAATGCACCAAGCTTTTTGTCTCAGAGCTAGATACTTTGGAGGCAGGGAGAAGCAGTATTTCAGAGCCTGACAATTAATGACCCCAAAATAACATTGCTCCCTGTATCTAGTTGTAATCATAGGTAGGGCCCTGAATATTTCTAGCAAACACACAGAAAACAGAAACGAATTACACAAGACACAGTAGCCAATGAAGCACTTACGGTGTCAGCACGGTAACAGCTGTAGTTCCTGCTCTATCAGGGGGCAGGTAATCCAACGTATTCACAATTTTCTCCTCATCTCAATTTTTCATAGAACAGGATGTCTCAACCACAAATCTCCCATCATGCATTACTTGGTTGCTATCTTTAGCCACCATCAACGTAAGAACCAGCCTGCATTACAAGCTTCCAGAGTGTCCCTACGCAGTTACGTTCTCTCTTTTCACTAAATAAGAAATCACCTGGATTTTCTCACAATAACTTCCTTGCTTTTCTTTAATATTGTTCCAAAGAATTGCACTGTTACTGACAGCCACAGTTTGATTGTCTTTGTTGGCGTGTACTGTCTCAATCACAGATCAGATTCACAGAGCAGATCTATAGCTAGCACAAGTTTTGGGGTAGGATTGTGTACACCATTATTTTGTTAAGATCTGTTTATTTTTATTTTATTTTATTTTATTTGGAAAAGGATTTTAATCCTGGCTTGACCAGATACGCCTTGGTTGGCCTCCTTGGCAGAAGGCTAACAAAATCACAGGCACTGAATTTGGTTGGAGAGACAAGACTTGGAAAAATCATTGATTTCTTCAGCTTTCTTTAAAGCAAATTAAAAGGTAAATGTCTAAAATAGATACACTTTAAAAATGATGGAACTATAACCCTTTAAGGAGAGCCAGATGTGGCAGAAGCCAGGTCTGAAGACCAGTTGGAGGAAGCAGACCAGCGTGAGCCCCTTCCTGCTTGAGAAACCAGAAATGGGAAGGGTAGTGAGACCATTTAGGAATCAACTTTGCCAATCAGCTGGCAGGCCTCAGCTGGGACCAAAGATAAGTCTGTCCCTAAACCCTGCCCTAGAACTTGGAGGCTGGGATAGCACCCAGGCTTAAGATCTCTGTAGTTAAAACGTGGCACGGTTCCTACCACCCAATCAGGCACCACAGCCCCTAGCTTCAGAAGGCAGTCGTATCTCTCCATGAAGGCTCTGAAAGTTCAGGACCCTGAGTGTGTATCACAGTGGCCTCCAGTCCCTGGCCCTGCCGTCACCAGGCCGAACCCTCCAAGGCCTGCACCCAGTGAATGGTGCAGGCCTTTGCGCTCTTCCCATGAGAAGAGGGGTTTGTAGCCAAATGGCCCTGTGCCTTGTTTGTACTGACAGCAAAGTTGGTGTAGGGATTCAGCTGGGGTGTGTACAGCCCCAGTGGGCAGAGCAGCCACTGCAGCAGGGCATTGAGGGTAGCCAGCAGCACCAGCAACAGTGGGTGGGTGCCTATCAGCCGAAGTCCACAGGAACCCAGAAACTCCATGCTGAAGTCTTTGTAGCTCTTATAAGGTGATTTATCACAGCTGCTCCAGCTCTCGGGCCGCCAGCACATGGCATCCAAGCCACGTTACCAACATAGACTCGACCGTGCTCCACAGAAGCTGGAACGGCCTGTGGGTCGAAGGGCGCATGTCACCAGGGGTAGCCCTCCATTGACCTTTCTTCCATTGGCCTCCAGCACCAGCTGCTCAGCAAGGGCTTTGCTGCAAGGGTAGGGGTGCCTGCGAACTGCCTCCTATGGGGTATCTTCATTGCCCCGTAGAAGGGTGGCCCTTGATATTAGGCCCCACAGTGTCCATGCTGCTTGCGTTCCAGCCTGTATACAAGCCTCAATCACATTCTGTGTGCCCTGCACGTTCACTTTGTGGACGGTCTTTAGACTGGTCTTCCCAAATACATCCACCAGCCCGGCTGTGTGGAAGACCACGAGATCCAGCCACGGCAGCTGCCACCTCGTGGGCCTGAGTCCAGCCCGGAACTGAGGTACAGGTCAAAGACACACAGCTCCCAAAGCCTGGGTTCCCGCTCCTGCAGCATTCAAACAATATGCTCCCCCAGGAAGCCACAGCCACCTGTGTGTGGCCAGTAGACCAGTGTGGGCACCTGTGCAGATTCTGCCATGCCCAGCTGTAGCTAGTCCCAGGGAGTCCAAACTGGCCACTGAGAGAGGCTGTGTCCTGGGTTGGTGAGAGAGCTAACTGCACGCGGGCTTCCCTCCTTCTGCTTGCTCCTCCTCCATTTATTTTTATTTTATGTGTAGAGTGTTTTGCCTCCCTGTGTAAGCATATCATGCGCATGCTTGGTGCCCACAGAGGCCATAAGAGGGTGTCCGATCCTGGAACTGGAGTTACAAATGGTTGTGAGCTACTGCTTGAGCGCTGGGAACTGAACCGGGGTCCTCTGCCAGAGCAGCGGTGCTCTGAAGTGCTGAGTCCTCTCTCAGTCCCAGTATCCTCTTATTGGATGGGCAGTTTTATACTCACAGAGGATGACTTATGTAATTAATGGAGACAACCAAAGATGATTTAAGACCCAAAATGCAAGGTTTGCCTTTTGCATCTAAGCAGCTAATTTCCAAATGTGCACTGTACTTTGAGACTCGGTAACCAAAAATTAACCTTTGCAAATGTTTAAACCATTCATTTCAAAACGCTGATGACTCTATCTGCATCTCTCCGGGCCTCAAGCCAGGGTATCACTTTGAGGTTTGCCTGCTTTCGTTACAGTTAAATATGTCGAAGCACTTGGTTCATGAACAACATTTTTTGGAAAGGAACTGTAACTACTTCTATGATAGTTCTCTCATAGGTTTTTTTTTTTTTTGAATCGCTGGCAAAAATAAATCACATGAAAATATTCAAATTGATTTTGTGGTGAAGCCAAAGACCAGAAATACCACCAGGGATACATGCCCACCTCCCGCAGGAGACCCTGTCCTTTATTTTCTCAACATTCCTTTCCCTGTTAGTATCCTCTGTACCCTAGGCAGTTTTACTTTCGTGTTATCTATCTATCTATCTATCTATCTATCTATCTATCTATCTATCTATCTATCTATCATCTATCTATCTATCTGTCATCTATCTATCATCTATCTATCTATCATCTATCTTTCTATCTATCTATCTGTCATCTATCTATCTATCATCTATCTATCTATGTATCTATCTATCTATCATCTATCTATCTATCTATCATCTATCATCTATCTATCTATCCATACATATATACGTGTGTGTGTGTGTGTGTACACCCTAAAATCTAGGAACCACAGATGAGAGAAAAATATGATAAATATGATTCTTATCTTTCTGAAATTGGTTTAACCATTTTCTTACTCCTAAAGAGCCATTTTAATTCATTACTTTTATCTCTAATCAAATATTACAAGAGGTTGTTAGACGGCTGCCAACAAGACAATGTCGTTAACCTGCAGAGAATTCAGAGCATGGATATGGAAGGAAAGTTTTCAGCAATTAATCAGGGAGTCAAAACCTACTCCTGGGACAAAGGAAGCTTGAGAAAAGGAAGACAAGGTTATGAGAGGAATATTCTCACTATACGATACGAATATGAAAGGATAAAAAAGGAAACAGACATTTTAAAGGCCAATTCCACAAAGCCTTACTTTTCTAGGAGAGTAAACCTGTATAAAACAAGCAGAAACCAGAGTTAATTAAATTCTATAAAAGTAGGAAAATGGGAGGACCCGCCTCCCAATACCGTGAATCAGGAACAGGTGACTCAAGACAGAGACTTCCAGAGGAGGAAAAGGAAATGCTGGCAGATAGCATGATCAATACGAGTGTTCAGAGGCTGAACAATATGACTCAAAGTCTCTGGGATCCATCTGGGAGAGTTATTTGGATCACATAATGTACCAGACAGTTTATTTTTAAAATCCATTAGAACAACAATTGTGCCTTTTTAGAAGGCTGAGGAAAGAGTACGATGCCAACATTAGATGAACGAAAAGGTCAGTACATACGTGAGGACATGTGATAAGACCAGTACATACGTGAGGACGTGTGATAAGGCCAGTACATACGTGAGGACGTGTGATAAGGCCAGTACATACGTGAGGACGTGTGATAAGACCAGTACATACATGAGGATGTATGTTAAGACCAGTACATACATTAGGATGTGTATAAGCAAACAAGATGCTGCTTGTGGACTGGACATTCTACCCATGTGCAAAAAATCTAGAGTAAGATGAACAAATCCATGGTTTAAAAAAACTTTGATCTGAAGATAAAATGCACAGAGAAATGAATTTATGTGCAAGCATGCTCTCTTAGGCTGTAGGTAATTGGGTGTGTGCAAGATGAAAATCCATGAGAAGCATATTTACGAGGGCCTGTGTTCGTCATGAAGTTCTCTCCATTAGCAGGCCAGGAGTCAACCAAGTAGAAGAGGGAGCATTTGATTTTGGGGTACGGTTAACACAATTTCGAGACGTGTTTGTGTTAAAAATATATGGTAGTTTTGCATTTAAAAGTATCATTTTCATTCAAAAAAATCCTTGAAGGAAAACAAGTAGAAGTATGCTAATTTATTCATTATATGGAACCCAATTAACTCAGCTGTTTACTAGAGGGTTCGGGACAAGGCCATGCCTATAATTACAATGGAACAGAAGTTAGAGTCCCCTTCAAGGGTACAGATAGCATTCTCAGTGACTTAAGATATCCTCAATTTGGCCCTCAGTTGTCATGGAGAACCCCTGGTTGAAGGGATTTAGCTTAGCAAACATTTGAAGGTTATGGCACCTGCCTTCTAACCAATCTACAATAGGAAACGTAACAGCAGTTACACTGCCCAAGTGTAACATAAAAACCAATCAAAGCAGAGCCCTGACCCCGTGGAGCCCAGGGAAGATGGTGGGACAGAAGCTGCCTCCTGTGGCCAGTGGAGAAGAAACAACAGACTCTGCACAAAGTGAATGGACAGGAGCATCAGAGCTCACCAAGGTGATTGCAGAACATCTGAAGAAAAGTGAAGAGAAAAATGTAGGTGTTGTGGGGTGGTGATGACACCCAGCGCCTTTAATCCCAGCACTCAGAGGCAGGCGGATCTCTGTGAGTCTGAGGAGGCCAGCCTGGTCTACAGAGCCAGTTCCAGCACAACCAGGGATACACAGAAAAACCCTGTCTCAAAAACCAAAAAAGAGGGCATCGCTCACTAAAAAGAAGCCAAAGGGAGCTAGGAGGCATAGTGGCTCCATTGCAAAGGTGTTCCGGACAGTCCTGCTGACAAGTGACCCTCGGGACAGCTCCAGCCCTCACAAGCCTCCTGTACAGATGGCGATTGATTGGAGGAGCTGGGGTGATTCCTCTAGATGGCTGCCCAATAGTGAAGAGGAATTCCATTGTGTTACTCCTGGCCACCATCTTGAAAAAGGTTGTATTTTGTCAAATGGGGTTTCTCTGGGAGCCTGACATGTGGAAACAGTCTCAAGTCAGCAAGCCAGAATCTAACCTGCCACAATCCCTGGGAGAGAAGCCTCCCGGGGAGGCAGCTGTGGCAAGCAGAAGTGAAAGACACCAACAAGCCAAAAGAGAGCGGTGGCGGGACACCCTGTTCAGTCTTTTCAAACAACATTAACACAGACACCCCTCACACTGCTCCACACATCAGAAACGGAAAGAACACAAACCACTCATTCTACGAAGCTGGCATTACCCTACTGCCAAAACAGGATAAGAACATAACAAACAAAATTAGAGACTAATTTCCCTCACATTGTCTTAATTAGGGTTTCTATTGCTATGAAGAGACACCATGACCATGGCAATCCTTATAAAAGAAAAACATTGAATTAGGGGGGTTCACGTTCTCAGAGGTTTAGTTCATTATCATCATGGTGCAGCATAGTGGCGTGCAGGCTGACATGGCTCTGGAGCTGAGAGTCCGACCTCTTGATAGGCAGGCAACAGGAAGTGGCTTCGAGTGACTTGAGCATATACGGAACCTCAAAACCCGCCTCCACAGTGACACACTTCCTCCAACAAAGTCACACCTTCTTCAGCAAGGCCATACCTCCTAACAGTGCCACTCTTTGTGGGGGGGGGGGCATTTGCTATCAAACCATCACAAACATAAATGCAAAAATTCTGAATAAAGTTTTTAAACACCAGGCAAGTTGAGGTAAGTCAGCAGGTAGAAGTGCTTGCCATGGGAGCCCAAAGGCTCGAGGCTGATCCCTAGAGCCAACACAAAGGTAGGAGAGAATGTTCTACAAACATTCTACAAAGTTTTCCCATGACCTCCACATATGTGACACGGTATGCACACACACACATGCTCAGGCAATAATAAAGGGGTTTTATTAAAGTTTTCAAAAATTCTTTTAAATTAAATTTGAGAACCAAGATGGTTTCATTTCAGGAGTTTGCAAGGTAGTTCAACATATGAAAACTTATAAGTAAAATCCAGCAAGGGACAAACAGAAGTATTGATAATCTCAGTTGATGGAGAAAAGGCCTGGACAAAGTTCACCATCCCTGTATGAGGTAAGCTTTAAGAAAACTAGGAAGAGACTAAACAAATCTCGACACAGCGAAGGCCAGACCAAACAAACCAAGAACCAATATCCGAACTCTGAATTAAGACAATGCACCCACTCTTCTATTCGTGTTCAGTGCAGCTCTGGAAGCCTTAACTAGGGCTGTAAAACAGGAGAAAGAGCGGAAAGGAATACAAAAGGGAGAGGAAGAAGTCCAAGCATCCCTGGTTGCTGATAACATGATCCGATATTTCAAAGACTTTCAGGCCTCCACCAACAAACTCTTGACCTCACATTAAGCAAAGTAGTAGCATACAAAATCAATATGCAAAAATCAGTAGCTTTTCTATAGCTCATGAAAAACTTTCCAAGAATGAAATCAGGAATAATTTTTTAAAAAAGCTAATGCACAATGGCTTTTATTTTTTTAATATTTATTTATTTTATTATGTAAAGAATATTCTGTCTGTGTGTATGCCTGCAGGCCAGAAGAGGACACCAGACCCCTTTACAGATGGTTGTGAGCCACCATGTGGTTGCTGGGAATTGAACTCAGGACCTTTGGAAGAGCAGGCAATGCTCTTAACCTCTGAGCCATCTCTCCAGCCCCACAATGGCTTTTAAAAGATAGTAAAATATGACTCCATCGTGGTGGTGTACACTTTTGATCCCAGAACTTGAGAGGCAGAGGCAGGCAGATCTCTGTGAGATTAAGGCCAACCTGGTCTACAGAGAGAGATGTAGGCCAGGCAGAGTTACATGGTAAGACTCTGTCTCAAAAAAAACATTATAATCATGAATAAGCAAATAAAAATAAAATGTCTACAAAAATTCTGACCAAGGGGTAAAGAACTTCTACAATGAAAATGTTAAGACATTGAGGAAGACACTAGAGACAGGGCTGCCTGCCAACCTCACGGATTGGCAAGGCTGATATTGTAAAAATGACTGTATCACCAAAGCAAATCGATAGGTTCAATATAATCCCCACTGAATTCCAATGGCACTTCACGGACCTAGATGAAATAATCCTAAAGTTAATAATAAACTAAAACAAAATTATTGCTAAGCAGAGAGCGTTAATGGTGGACGTATCACAATGCTGGATCTTAAATTATACTACAGAGTCATAACAGCAAAATCTGCCTAGGAGAGGCACAAAACAGATGTGAGCCTTAAATTATAATACAGAGTCACAACAGCAAATGCTGCATAGGCCTGGCACAAACCAGATGTGTGCAACAATGGGATCGAGAACTAAACTGGCTACAGTCACCTGAGTTCAGGGGGAAATGTCAAAAGCATAGGTGAGGGGAGAAGAGACAGCCTCTTCAACCAATGAGTTCTGCAAAAACTGTAGACTAAGGAAAGCAGGCCCATGGCTCTCACCCTGCTCCGAAACCTATGCAAACACCTTAGAAATACCTTCAAAGACCAGAAACTCTGACACTGCTACAAAAGACATCGGTAAAACACTTCAAATACAGGCATAGAAACGAGTCCAATGGCATGAGAAACAGCTCTCAAAATTGAAACATGAGATTATAAAAAATTTAAAAATTCTTATAATAATGTGATTCTTCACATCAAGGGAAAGCAATGCCCAGAGTAAAGACTGCCTGCAGGGTAGGAGAAAATGCTCACTGAGTATTCATCAGACCAGAAGGAAATATGCAATATATCTATATCTATATCTATATCGAGAGAGAGAGAGAGAAAGAGAGAGAGAGAGAGAGAGAGAGAGAGAGAGAGAGAGAGAGAGAGAGAGAGAGAGAGAGAGAGAGAGATTTACAAGACTGTAAAAGCCAGGAGTCCCCAAATTATCTCATCACTATTTGCACTGATGGACTGATAATTCAAACTGTCCATAAGTATTTGAAAAAGAGCAACACTCTTAGCTATCAGGAAAATGGGAGTTAAAACTCACTGAACTCTCCCCGCCGGCAGATGGCTTTCATCAAGGAAAGCAACACCAACAAATGCCGGTGAGAACACAGAAAAAGGAGCACATTTAACAACACGGTAGCGGGAATATAAACCGGGGTGTCCATATACAAGCTGGTGCAAAGGTTCCTCAAAGATAAGCCTAGCTTATGACTCAGCTAAACCACTCTTGGGTATTTACCCAAGGACTAGCTGGTCTGCACACCACGGAAACAGCGCATACCACGGAAACAGCACATAGCCTTGTATACTGCCGCACTCCTCACTGAACCAGCCTAAACATCCATAGCAGATGGATAAATAAAATATGGTACATACACAAAAGGATCATTTTGGCCATTAGGAAAAATGAGAGTATAACATTTTCAAGGCTCTCAAAGCAACTACAGATTATTGTATCAAATAAGACAAGCCCAACTCAGACAAACAAATACCACACGTTTTCTCTTATGTGCAAAGCTTCAAATGAAATTTCTAAGTTTGTATTTGCACCCACGTACATGAAGGCCATGAAACTAGGAACGGGACTGGAGAGGCGAAGTCCTAGGCGGTGAGGGGACGGAATGGAATCCATAGGTCACAAAAGCAGATAGGAGGCCTAGGAGTACGTGAGTGGAAGAAATGGACCACAGAGAGGAGGCCGGAGCAGATGGGTTAGGACCATGGGAGCGGGGTGTGTGTGAGAACAAAGTATAATTATGAATATGTGTGGAAATGCCGTAGCAAAACCCTGCCATCTATTTGTCTAAATTGGTATGAAAAGTACAGCCTACCTTCATCCAACTAAGTCTAAAGGCAACAAAATGGATAAGTAATGTTGCCCTCTGTGGTCTGAGCTCACCTCTGCCTCTCAAATCCAAGGACTGAATCATTTTAACTTGTCATTTTGTGTCCTGTTGGGTATAACTCCTGTTACTTGTGTGTTTGTGCTACTCTGTCATACAGAAAACAGGTCGTAGAACATAAAAACTAACCGAGGAAGTATGGACCTGTCAAGGGCTTGTAAAAGGAAGGTACCAGGAGGAACGGCCCCTTCTTCCGCTTAGCCTGCCAGGAAGAACGGCCCCTTCCACTTAGCCTGCAAGGCAGACTTCAGATTAGGACTTCAGGCATATACAAAAATTGGAATGTTGCTGGTCCGGCGCCAAATTACAACTTACCTTGGGCTCTCTTTAGCCCCTTAGTGCCATTCCTTGCTCCTCTCTGCTCTTCTCTTACCTAACATGCTCTGACTAACAGAAATGTACTAACTTAACAAAAATCACAGCTCCCACCAACCGAAAGGCCCCTCCCACCATCGGGCAGCATCTATGGTCTCTAGCAAGATCCTTCTGCTTTGCTGTAATCCACCGACGTACTATTTCAGACTATTTGAAAAGTGACTTTCTTTGTTACATTACTATTAAAAAAAATTCATGAAACTGTTACCACATTGAAACATAGACTTTGGGGGTAACCTAACCTATATTCCCCGGGCATGGTCTCTCATATTTGGATCCAAAATAAGCTATCTCCTATCCTGTTGAGATGAGAGCTGGTTTTGCACAAACCAGCTGGTTGAAACAGAGATGAATTGAAAATACCCTATTTAAATGTTTCAGCCTGTATGCTTTGCTTATCCTGGGGGATGCCCTGCAAGACCTTTATTGGGAGCTAGTCTAACTGGGAGAAATGGTCCAGCAGCTCCGCCCAATGCTCTACTCATAGATGGAGTATGGTCCAGTCTGTAGCAGCAACTCCCAAAGCTCCCACAGTAGTGGGAAATGATAAACATAGTATGAGAGGGAGCCGTGCCAGCTATGCAGCTGTGCAGCTGTGCATCATGGCCATACCTGGTCACACACAGACACACACACACACACACACACACACACACACACACACACCTGAAAATCAGCTTGAGGGTCATGATGTTCTTGGGCTATGCCCAATTCTCCAGGAAAGCACAGGTAAGAGTTTTCAAAGATAGGATGCCAAGGAATGTGCCCCACCTCCTTCTTGACCTATATTCTAGTCCACTCGATAGTAAAGTGCTTCATCCACAGACCCAAAGTGGCTTACCCAGAATCCTTTGTAGGCTAGCCAAGAGTATCTGCAAACCCATGTCCTGAAATAGTAGAATAGTAGCACAGGCACCACGGATTACCACTGCTACGGTAGGCACTGCAAACCTACTGGGTAACTTGACAAAAGGCAACATGGTTATAACCTTGAGATCCTTCCACACTGTCCTCCAAATGCCCCTTTTCCTTTATTCCTCACAGAAAGACATCTGCAGTTATAGGACTAAGCATGAAGGTCTGGGGACACAGCCACCCTCCCCTCTAAACTACATGATGTCAACAAGACACTGACCGGGCCCAAGTATTCCTCCCTAGAAAAGAGAATTCCTCTCTCACTCAGAACTCACAGATGTGCTGGGCAATTTCTGCGAGAAGCCATTATTTTCACTATTTTGAACTGCTTTCTGAGAAATTAATTAAACTGTAGAGTATGTAGAAAAATACCAAGATGTTGGTGGCACATGCCTTTAATCCAACTTGGCGGGGGCAGAGTCAGGTGGATCTCTGAGTTCAAGGCCAGCCTGGTCTACAGAGTGAGTTCCAGGACAGCTAGGACTATGTAGAGAAACCCTGTCTACAAAAACCAAAACATAACAAAAAAACCTATGCACAAACAACACACCTGTGTATGTGTGGTACATATATATATAATATGATATATAATATAATATATAATGTAATATGTAATGTGTGATATGTGATATGTGATGTGTGATATGTGATATGTAATATGTAATGTGTAATTATTATATATTATTATATTATATTATATATTATTATTATATTATATTATACATCGTACATCGTACATCTTATATTATATTATATTATATATAGTCTCAATAATATATGTATTATATATAATACATATATTATTGAGACTATTTCCTAAGCTAAATAGCAAATTAAGTGTCATGTGTATGTGTGTATTTGTAAACTTTCCTCGAACTAATTGCTATAGTACTAGTTTTTCATAGGCGTTAAAATGCTAAAGACATACCATAATGCATTTGTCTATTTTGCAACAAAATGCTGGAGCTTTGCTTCTTTCTGAGAAACTTTGACTCTTCTTGAATTAGAGATTATCAACACCAGTTTTCCCCGCGAGATGAAGAAAGAGATCTTCACACGTTTTCCCTTTTCCTTCTTACCCTCCAGCCAGACCCAGAACCTCCAGCCAGCGCTACTTTCTAGAACAAGACTCCATTCTGTGCCCAAAAGCAAAGAACTTCTCAAATGCCCTACCTGCCCACAGTTCACTGGAATAAAAATCAAACCACATCTCCACCAAAAGCATGCATGAGGATGAAATATGTTGATAAACATCCATTTCAGATATGAAAGCTTGCTCAACATGGGAGAAAAGGTCAGGGACGGACCTTGTCCTCTGTCTCGTTGCTCTGGCCCTAAGAGTGCAACAGTTTAGACCAACTTTTTTTGGTTTGTTTGTTTGTTTTTTTGCTTTTGTTTTTGCTTTTGTTTTTCGAGACAGGGTTCCTCTGTATAGATTTGGAGCCTGTCCCGGAACTAGCTCTTGTAGACCAGGCTGGCCTCGAACTCACAGAGATCTGCCTGTCTCTGCCTTCTGAGTGCTGGGATTAAAGGCGTGTGCCACCACCGCCCAGCTGGGACCAACTTCTAAGGAGAGGCTAGTAGACCACAATTTAATGTCACAAAATGACACTCACGGCTAATGTCTTCAGTAACAGCAGTTCGAGTTCACTGAAACGTGAGCATCTGCTTCCTTCTGACTCGGGGAGGGCGCTACTTTAAACACGCTCTGCTCCTGAATCCCCATCTGCAAATGCTGTGCACACTTGGCTTCGGTAACCAAGACGAGTAATGTGCTACGCAAACAGGCATCGACGTGCAAATTATCGAAGAACAACTCCCTTTATGGTGTCTAAAAGAGACTGAGACAGGGACGTCATGCAGAATACCTTGCTACTCATAGTAAGATGTGTTCCGTGTAATTAAAGCAGTATGCTGCTAGCACCGGAATGCGCAGATGGCAAATGGCGCAGGTTGAAAAGCCTGCTGCTCTCTATGCGCTAAAGAGGAATGCTCACACGAGGAAAGGAACAGAACAAAGTGGACACGTCTTGTAGCCATTACATCTACAGCTCTAGACTGGGTAGCCAAGTGGGTAGTGCTTCGGGCCGTATCCCAACTAGCAGGCTTCTTCCCACAACTCTGTGGTCACATGACCCGAGCTGAGACCGTCCCAGGGAAGCAAGGAGGATGCTTCTGCCTGAATCTCACGGGCAGAGGCTGGATACCAGAGAAAAACCCGGAATGAAAACCTTTCCCCTTCCGTGTGAACAAGCAGGGAGCTGCGGCTGGCTCGGCAAGCGTCTGCATCTGCCGCACCAGTGTTGCCGACCGTGCAGAAACACCAGGCAGCAGGATCCTGCAGGAAGCTCCAAACAATGAGTTCATAACAGGGACAATGTTTTATGGCACAGATTCTCAACTATCACCAAATGCTGACGACAATAACCAGATAGCCAGATAGGAGTCTTATGGGTATTGTCCTAACCATGTCTTAAGTATTTTGCTTTTACTAATCTCTAGTGAAAACTGCTTCAGCGCAGATGATAGCGGAATAGACCATGTGTGTTTCCCATCTAGCCTGCTTTCCTTGTTGCTGTCGTCTGTCCTTTTCACTTTGAACCTGGACAAATCTTTGCACAGAAATTCCTGTAGTTGCTGCTGGCTACTACTCTTAGGTAACTAAGCTCTTACTATGAGCCCTCCCCGCCCCCACCACTAAGTGCTTCTCGTGAATGGTTCCATGGGTTCCTCTAAATGACTTGAGTCAGTGCCATCTTCCCTTCATGCAGGCAGAAAGACAGCCACATGCAGGAGTTGGCTGAAGGGAAACAAACATCATTTTCCTATTGTGTCTCCTAGGTTATACATGAACACACACCTTTTCCTGAGTTCTGGTTACTACCAGAATTTCCACTGGCTTATTGCTAAGCCTTTTTGCAAGAAAGAAAGAAAGAAAGAAAGAAAGAAAGAAAGAAAGAAAGAAAGAAAGAAAGAAAGAAAGAAAGAAAGAGAAAGAAAGGAAGGAAGGAAGGAAGGAAGGAAGGAAGGAAGGAAGGAAGGAAGGAAGGAAGAAAGAAAGGAAGGAAGGAAGAAAAGAAAAAGGAAAAAAGAAAGTAATAAAATGTGAAAGGGTGTATTTTTATTTATCAAGAATGAACAGTCCCATAAGCAGGGTAAAGAGAAAAGGCTCTTAAAGAAGACCTAGAGTTCGGGGCCAGCCTGGGCTACAGCCTGGGCTACATGGTGAGTTAGAAGCTACCCAAGCCTATACAGGAAGGGAAGGAGAGAAACAAGGGGCATAGGAAGGGAGGAGGATGGAGAGGGTTAACCAGTGGCCCATGCAGTCTTGCTGAAGGAGCCACCGATGACTGAGTACTGGGTCTATGCCTGCCAGATGAGAGCTGTGGTCTTTTGTTACAGAGAAGGAAAGCTGCAGCTCATAAAGATCAGATAACTTCTTGAAGACCGCTCAGCTGGGAAGTTTCAGATTCGGGTTCAAATTCAAGGGACCCAGATCCACAGCTCACGCGCATTCTCCCTCAAAACCCACTCTGTAGTGCACACTGCTTAGCGAGCAACTTCCTCCCGGAGTCTGGGTCTTACTCACGGTTTCTGTTGCCGCAGAGAAACACCATGGCCAAAACGCAAGTTGAGGAGGAAAGGGTCTACTTAGCTTACACTTCAGCATTGCTGTTCATCACTGAAGGAAGTCAGGACAGGAACTCAAACAGGACAGGACCCCAGAGGCAGGAGCTGATGAAGAGGCCAAGGAGGGGTGCTGCTTACTGGTTTGCTTCCCATGGCTTGCTCAACCTACCTTCTTACGAGACCCAGGACCAGCAGCCCAGGGATGGCACCATCCAACATAGGCTGGGCCCTCCCCCATTGATCACTAAATGAGAAAATGCCTTACAGCTGGATCGCATGGAGGCATTTCCTCAGCTGAGGCTCCTTCCTCTGGTGACTCTAGCTTGTGTCAAGTTGACACAAAACCAGACAGTACCCTATGCTAGTCAGTTTTCCATCTCTCTTAAAAGAGGCAGATTCACCAAAACAAGAGAGATTTCTTGTAAGGACTTAGCCCCTGAGATGTTGGGACTCAGAAGCTAAAGTGTGCAAGGAAAGCCAGTGGGCTGGGGACACAGTAAGAGCTCATGAACACCAGTTCATGAGGGCAGCATCTGGGGAAAGTGACGTAATTTCCATGTCTCCGTCTTGAGAATTACTTCAACGTCAGCAAACCTCAGTCTTTTCTCAAGTCTGTCAACTAATTGTATGAGATCCAACCACATCGTGGAGGATAGTCTGCTTTACCCAAATATGATGATTCAAATGTTAGTCATATCTAAAAATTACCTTCCCGGCAACATTTAGACCAGTGTTTGACCAAATCACTGATACCACGGTCTAGACAAGTTACCATATCCAAGTAACCACCACAAGAGGTGTAAGCAGACTCAACAAAGTATCAAGGACACAAACCAATTTATGGTCAACTCCTCCACCTAAGACCTTGACAGATATTCCTTGTCAGCCCATATCCCCTCCCCCAAGGAGGTGTCCACAGCTCAGCTCCAGGAAACCATTTTCACTGAGGAATAACCTGTCAGTAACCCGAAGACTGTCTATCACATGGATTACCATCACATGGCCACTGTCAACTCGTGGGACACACCAGTCCTCTCAGGACCTCCCCGAATACCGCAGTGTTGCCAGAAAGCCTTTATAAATTAACTTTTTTTTTAAATCCAGTTTTAGTTACCATATTTCAGAGCGAAATGGCGAAGTTTAACAATAAGTCACATTCATTATTCGCTAGGGAAGAAATGGGCACTAACACAGAGAAGCCTTTTTGTGACACCCACCCCCACCCTAAGCTCTGCTTGCCTGGTCATGGCAGTTCTTCACGTGTGGCCTTTCAGATGTGCACCGGCCTGAAGGTTTATTAACCCTAACTATGTGCACACCTTCTATATCATCAATTCAAATATTTTAATACTCAAAGGTACTCTTACTTTAAAAAATATATATATATATTGTCTATTATGTAGTAGTCATGATCTTTGCAGAAGCTCATGAATTAAAGTAATTCACAAAAAAAAAACCTTTACAGCTGAAAACAAATCCACTCCAAAGTGAAGGAAAGACCTATTTCTCTAGGCTCAGGGCTACTCAGAAGTCAGGATCCAGGGCTCATGAGCACTTGGTGCTCTTCACTCTCTATTCAGAGAGCGCTTCTGTGGCTGCCGACTCGGCAGCTCCACGTCCCATTATCTGATCTGTAGTGAGCTCTCGTAAGTTTGGCCTCTTGGCCTCAGTTTCTTCTGGAGGACTGAACAAGTTAACCCTTGGGCTTGGATCTTCTCTACCTGAACTGAGAATTTCACAGTCTGAGTCTCCACTAAGCAGAGAGACTCCTTCACAGTAATCTAACACATTAACATAGGCAGTAACAACAGTACATTCATATTTACTAATTACAATGTATGAACTATATCCTTTGCATATATTGGCTCATTAAATATTTATTAAAGGTATATTAAGTAAAAACATATGAGTTCGTATTCCGCAAAAATTTACCACGTCAACACGTCTCCTCTGTCCCTTATTCTTTAGAACTTTGCCACCTCTCAGGGTAGAGTTGCTACCCTATCTCCTCGAATTTGCCTCAGTTAATACAATATAGTAGCAGGGCAGGACATCCGAAGGTATGTTATGACAAGGTGACAGGTGGTCTTTTCCCCTTGGATGCAGCTATCACGCAAGAGTTTCAAGCCATAAGGCAAGTAGCATAAAGGGGTTGCAATCAGCTATTTTTACCTGACAGGCAATGTCAGTCCCTAGTCATTAAGTAAATGAGCCTTTGATCCAAACCTCTGACATCAAGGTCTTCCTGGCTAGTGGCTGTCAGGGCAGAGATGAGCTCTCCAAATCAAAGACTTGTGACCAGGGTAAATGGAACCTCACTGCTTAGCCACTGGGCTCTATGGCGCATATTTTGCAGAAACAGGTGACCAGTGCAAAGCTACTTGGAATTCATCCTCATTTTACACATGAGCCTGAGGTCAAGAATCTACTCATTGGATTCTTATAGACTCTTATGTCTTCTCTTATCAAATATTTATTGAAAGAATTATTAGTCCTTGTAATGTTTCTCAGAATACTTCATCCTACCATTTAAACCAATTAATACAAATGCTTTTTACATAGTTTTTAATGTGGTCACATGTATTTTGCCCTCAAGAAATCCTACTAACAAAGGCTAAGATGGCTGATAACTTTTATTAGCAAAAGGAAACAGAAACCCAACATCAGAAAAGAACTTATTGCTTGAACTCTTCCGTGTAAATTACCAAGACTACAAGAAAGTGAAATTCTACTTCTGGGAGCAGCGATTCCTACGAAGCCTGACTCACTTTTCTGTAAGCATATCTATAAGACCCTCTCTGGAGAACATCTGCAGACTGAACATGGCCATCCTGCCAAGAAGTGAAAGAGCGACCACGGAAGAAAATGGGGACACATTGTCAAAATTACACAACGGCTGTAACTTCAGATCGATCCCTGAAAGTTTAGTGTGTCCCAGACGTGGCCACTTCAAAATGGCGTGTGCGTGGGGGAGGGGCACTGCAGTTCTTTCAACAGAAAGACAAAAGGCAACCATGAAAATAATGGGTGAGGAATAAAATCTGGGAAAAAATCAAATCAGAACATAAAACAGGAATTAGTTTGGTTTTTAAAATATTTATTTATTTATTATGTATACAATATTCTGTCTGTGTGTCTGCCTGCAGGCCAGAAGAGGGCACCAGACCCCATTACAGATGGTTCTGAGCCACCATGTGGTTGCTGGGAATTGAACTCAGGACCTTTGGAAGAGCAGGCAATGCTCTTAACCTCTGAGCCATCTCTCCAGCCCCCAGGAATTAGTTTTTTGTTTTGGGGGGGTTGGTTTTTTGAGACAGGGTTTCTCTGCAGCTTTAGAGCCTGTCCTGGATCTATCTCTTGTAGACCAGGCTGGTCTCGAACTCACAGAGATCCGCCTGCCTCTGCCTCCCGAGTGCTGGGATTAAAGGCGTGTGCCACCACCGCCTGGCTTCAGGAATTAGTTTTTTAACAGTAGCAGCATCCCATTGTTCCTGACAGTGCATGCCTGAGCTCTTACCACCTTGAAGGCTGAGGCTAGGGGAATCGTGGGTTCAAGGTCAGCCTAAGCTACACAGTGAAACCCATAGGAGCTAACATCAATGCCTGAGAATAGTATGGGAACTTATTGGTCAGTTATGCAAGTTGAGTCTCTGATTGAGGTTAATAACCTAAATACAATTATAATTTAATTTTAATGATGTGTGGACCACTAAGCATTTTACCTGTCTCTCTTTAAATCATGATTGAAACTCTGTAAATAAGATTGTTATCAATTCTATAACTCAGCCATCTGAGCTTCAGAAAGACTAAGTGATTTCCCTCAAGTCAAATGGTAAGTAAGTAGAAAAACTGTGTTAAACCAAAATTCCTGATTTAAGGCCTTACTTCATATACTAACCTTGAGTTATATGTTTAAAGGAATGAAGACACTGTATGATATTTAAGATTATAAGAATTAAAACTTAAAAAAAGATTATAAGATATTATAGTTTATATTTTAGAGCACTTATCCCCCCTCCCCGTGTGTGTGTGTGTGTGTGTGTGTGTGTGTGTGTGTGTGTGTGAATTACCCTTCATAGCCTTATAAAACCCTTTGATCCATTCACTTCCTGGATTCTCAAAACAAAGCGAGATGCCTAGCTGATGTCAGAGTCCCCTCTGGGTGTTACTTGTATTGGTTAATGAATAAAGAAACTGCCTTGGTCTGATAGGACAGAACTTAGGTAGGCGGAGAAGACAGAACTGAATTCTGAGAGGAAGAAAGCAGAGTCAGAGAGATGCCATGGATCTGCCAGAGACAGATGCTGGGAATTTTACCTGATTTAAGCCACCACCATGTGGCAATACATAGATTAGTAGAAATGGGTTAAATTAAGATGTAAAAATTAGCCAATAAAAACTAGAGCTAATGGGCCAAGCAGTGTTTTAATGAATATGGTTTCTGTGTGATTATTTTAGTTCTGGGCAGTTGAAACAAACAAGTGGCCTTCCTTGCAACACCTAGCATATGTAATAACATTAATATTTATTTTCAAAATGATGCATTATATACTCTATAAACAATAAGCATGCTGATTTAATTTTAGCACATAAATTGCTTCAAAGTTAAGTCATATAATAAAAATTTAAGCCTTGAACCTGAAGGAAAACTAATTCCATAACCTACTTACCTCACTTCTTTCCTTCTGTATTTGAAACTTATAATAATATGCCATTCTGGAATATGAAACCAAGGCAACCATCCCTATTTCTCCATTTAGTCCAGATTACTGACCGAAAAAACACCAAACGCTGCTTAGATGGGAGTTGGGCAGGCTCTCTCTGGTATAGTTGCCATGCATGTGGCTTGATTCTTTCACCCACTGTGATTCTGTCTCAGAGTCAACTCAGTAATAAACAGCCAACCAAAGACTATCGATCGTGAAGTCCTTAGTGAAAAATCTATGGCTGCCCTCCAAGTGGCTCTGTGCTCTTCTATTCTGTATCTTTCCCATTACAGTGAAGGACTATGACATCTCAGGTCATGGGGATTTGAATAAAAATGGCCCCTTATAGGCTTATATATTCGAATGCTTAGTCATCAAGAGTGGTACTACTTGAGAGGATTAGGAGGTATAGCCTGGTTGGAAGAAATATGTCACTATGGGTAGGTTTTGAGCTTCAAAAGGCCAAGCCAGGCCCAGTCTCTCTCTCTCTCTCTCTCTCTCTCTCTCTCTCTCTCTCTCTCTCTCTCTCTCTCTCTCTCTCTCTCTCTCCCTCCCTCCCTCTCTCTCTCTCTCTCTTTCTCTCTCTCTCTCTCTTCCTGTTGCCTGCAGAACCAGATGTAAAAGTCTCAGCTACATCTCCAGCACCATGTCTGCCTGTCTTGATGCAGTGCTTTCCACGATGATGATAGTGGACTAAACCATTGCAACTGTAAACCAGCCCCAATTAAACGCTTCCTTTTATAAAACGTGCCATGGTCATGGTGCCTCTTCACAGCACTAAAAATCCTAAGACACAGGTTTATCTCCAAGTCTAGGATGCAGCTAGAGAAGGCCACGACCATCCTCCTGCTACTTGATGTGCGATTCTGGTTGTATGAATGTTTTAATAATCACAAGACGGAAATGCCATCATAAGCAGGAGGGACAAGACCATTCCTGGTCTCTAAAGATTGACAATCCTTAGAGCTACTACACAAGAGTTTTTCCTCTAACTGGTACAGGCCCTCAGTACAAGGGTCCCTGTAGGAAGCAAAGCTAGAACCAACACTTAGTTTTTACTTGAATGGGAAGACAGAAAGATGGGCATTCGTTTATGCATCCAATAGGCGCCAGGCAGCTCATTACAAGAAACAGGATGGTGAAGAGTCATGAAGTTGTCTGCCCACTGTGCTGCCCTTTGATACTTCTCCATAGCACCCCCCTTTGTCTGGAAAGCCATTAAAAATGCTCACACATAGGGAACAACCCTGGAATTTTTGTTTTACAGACCTGTGTTGGAACCCCCGTTGGAACCCAAGATTCCCAGAGAATTTTAATGAGTTCTTAGCACAGAAAACCCTGAGCCACAGTACAAAGGGTGCATGGACTAAGGTAAATTACCTGTGATAAAATCAAACTCCTGACCTTTTCAAAGGTGGTGTGCATGTGGGGTGTGTGTGTGTGTGTGTGTGTGTGTGGTGTGGGTATGTGTGGTGTGTGTATGAGAGAGAGTACAGGTGTGTGTATATTTGTGTGAGTGTGCGGATACAGGGGTGTGTTTGTGTGTGTGTGAAAGAGAATACATATGTGTGTGGGTATGTTTGTGTGAGTGTATGAATCCAGAAATGTGTGTGTGTGTGTGTGTGTGTGTGTGTGTGTGTGTGTAAGAAAGGAGTATTTGTGAGTATGTTTGTGTGGATGTATAAATACAGATGTGGGTGTATGTTGTTTAGATGTGTGTGTGAGAGTTTGTGGGTAGACCGAGTCACGTGCCATAAGTGGAGGGGGACAGAGCAAGGACAATCTCTAGCATCTCCTCAGGAACAAGATCCATCCGGTCAGAGCCAGGTTCTCTCACTGACCTACAGGTTACTGGCAGGATGAGGCACAGAGCCCAGAGCTCCTCTGTCCCCACCTCCTCAGCACTTGGGTCACAACCAGGTGACATCATTACTGACTTTTGACATTAGTCCTAGGGGTAGAACGCAGGTCCTTGAGTGTATAATGCCATCATTTTACTGACTGAGCCATCCTCCTACAGATAGATACTCTTAAGATATCCTTATGTTATGTTTCTTGTTTTTTTCCCACTTTTTGGTGAAAGTACAGCTCAACTTTGCTTAGAGGGATGAAGGGACAGCTCTGCCTGCCTATGCTTAAGGTGCCTCTTAAAGGGAGCCTAGGGTATGTTTGTGTCCTGTCCTGGTAGTAGCAATTGTCATTGAAGGAAAATTACCTCTGTCAGGGCCAGAATGAGGAGGCAAATCCAATCTTCCTGCTCCAATTAGAGAACCATTCCTGCTCTATAAGACTATGTCTCTTTCTTGAGGATGGCATCACGGCCATCAATGGTGTCAATGACCATTTCTTGGGGCTGGGCTGTGTCCAACTGGCAGAGTGTTTTTCTTGCATGCACAAAACCCTGGGTTCAATCTCTAACATCCCTTATTCAAACATAGTACAATTCTTCATAGGGAGCATTATGTACCTACAGAGACGAAATAGAAAAGGCTCTTTGCCATCAGCCCCATCTTCCCACCCCCTAACTCTAGCATTCACAAATGGTGCTCAACTGTGCTAAGAGAGGCAACAGAAGAGAAGAGAATTTTCTGGATCTCACATCTCTTTCCATGCCCCCAGAATTACTCTCTCAAAGGGACTTGGGCCCTTTGAGACAAATAAGTTGTCACTCAACAGAATTAAGTCATTCTTTGTCAGTACCCAAAAATGTGAGCCTGTTCCACCTTGTCTGAAGGTCAGAGAGTTTGAGTTTATTTTGCTTGCTCAAAGTTGTTAACAAGTGTGGCTGCAAACCTTGACACAGGGTGTGGTTATTTGGTGTTTTGGACATTAAGATGGCCCACAGGGGTGGATCTGTTCCACTCTGACCATAAGTCAGATAACTCAAGCTTATTTCTGCTCCTTTTGAAATGGGAGGTTTGACCTAGGGAGTGGCTGCCTTCAGGATACTCGGTCTAGGGTGTGTTCACTGCCTAAACGTCAGAGTACTTCACTCAGGAAACAGTTGCTTGATGTCTTAAGTATTGGGGCAATTAACTGCTCTGGTTGTCCTTTGCATCATGTTAAAACAGTCTTTTGTCTTTATAACCCTCCCTTGTATTGGGGTATAAAAGTGTATAGAAAAATAAACATGGGCAAACTCAGAACTAAAGAATTCAGGCTTCGCTCAGTATTTGCTGAGCTGCTCTCCTGTTACTATCTTGCGTCTCTGGGTTTCTTACTTATGTCTCATCCTCCTACCTAACATTTCTAATTAATCCTCACGCCCCTACCCTGGAATGTATGAACCCACCACGGTTAGGATTATGGCAAAAGTCACCCCACAAAAAGGTGGCTTCTAACAATTCTTCCTTTGATCTCCCTTTACCCTCTTACCTTCACACACAGAATTCTAACTTGTAATGTCCTTTATATTAACATCCCACTGTCCACTGCCTAGTAGACTGTAGGAGTCACAGAAGATAAGCAGTTTACTGCGTGAATAGTGAAATCATCAAAAGCGCGTGCCGCCATACACATAAAATACCACACACCATCGTGGGCCTTCCTGATATTCTAGCTGAGTTCCCACCATGGCAGCTATTTCCTTGCCTTCAGGACAGGCTCGTGTGCTTTTTGCTGACAGTTCTGGCCCTTTATAAGGCAGTTAGAACAGAGGTTATAATCCAGTCTTTTTGATCACTTCAGATGCCTGCAACTAGCATTGGACTCCATGCACGAGTGAAATGAATAGCAAAGCGAATGGAGCTTTAAAGTCTGACTTCTTTGATATAAGTTCTTTTTTTGGAGTAAAATAACTGCTATTTATTGACTTTTATAGCACGGCTTCATCATCTGGTAAAATAATATATTCTGAGCTATGGAGAAGGAGTTCAGTCTAAACTCCATGTTAGAGTCATTGAGACCTCACTGATGACGCAGCCGAGAGTTTTATTATTTATGAAAATGTATAGTTCAGACAGAAAGGGCTGGATGTGATGATGCACATCCCTAATGGGATGCCTTTGGATGGATTCCACAGTCAGAATGGTGGATCTCGGAGTTCAAGGTCAGCTTGACCTACATTGCAAGTTCCGGGGCTACATGATAGGACTTTGTCTAAAGGAGGAGGAAGGAGAGAAAGGCAAAGATTACCAAAGAATGTTAAAAATAAATCCCACGGAGGCAAAAATATCTTCTCTCCTCCAACACGAGATGTGGGTTACAAAGAGGTATCCTTTCTAACAACCAAACAGACCACCGTATCCTCCCAGGAAGCAATAATGACTCGAATCTGAGTTTATTTCTCAAGAAGCATAAGAACTATTGGTCTAAGTTGGAGGTGGGGGATACATTTTAAAGAGAATTGGAGAAATTGTTTCATTTTCATCTACTATTTCAGCAAACAAATCAGCAGCAACCACAGTGGATGCAGACAGCCTGGCAGCCACAGGCTAAAGAACATTGTAGTTTGGCCTTTCTCTATCTAAAGTTATCCTTGCTTTAAAGAGCCATGCAATGTGTTTGGCATGTGACAGGCTGTCCCACAAATGCGAGCTCCCTGCCTTGTGCTCATTTTTTTCTTGTATTCATCTCCACGGTGAAAAGTCTTAACCAAGAAGGAAGAGGCTAAGCCTCTGAGCACGCTACAAATGATCGTTTAGAACAGGAATGGAGACGAGGACACAGCCATGTAGCAAGTAAACATCTCTAAACTTTGGTCCTCTCCAAACTCCTAGAGAGGGCTGTGTGGTTGCCTCGCCAATAATGCTGTAGCATGACTAATAAAAACCCAGAGACAGATATTGGGGTTCAAGCGGAAAGATCAGAGAAGCAAAGCAGTCAACCACTAGAGAGCTCTTACCTCTATGAAATCTTCAGACTGAAAAGAGAACAAGTTCCTGTCTCATCCCACCTTATATTCCTCTCTAGAGCTGGGATTAAAGGTGTGCACCACCACCGCCGGGCCTCTCTGTCTAACTAGTGTGGCTGCTGGGATTAAAGGTGTGTGTCACCACTACCAGGCTTATATAGCTGACTGGTGCGGCTTGCTTCGCATTCTGATCTTCAGACAAGCTTTATTTGTTAGATCATAAACAAAATATCACTATCTGCCAAAGATGAGGTTCAGTGAATAGTTGAATGTGTCAGCCGGTAGGGCACAAGACCACAGTATGGGAAGTGAGTTCTCAAGCAAATCAATGGACACCAAAAGGGGAACAATACCTTGATGTACAAGTTTGCCATAACTTGATGTGAAGTGTTAGAAACACAGGGTATGGTGTTCACATCAGAACAGCATCTATCTCCCCTGTGCTGCTCAGTATTCTTAAGGATTCATCCATGCACCTAAACTCAGTCCGCTTTTAAATTTAGACAAGATCAGAATTATTCAGATCAGCGAGATGGCCATCTGCTTGCAAGCATGCAGCTGCTAGCCTTTAAACAGCAGCTTTTCGTGATTCATAACTTATTCATCCCAAGATGCACTCAGACATCTGCTTTATCATCAACTCAGCTTGGTGAAGCATTCTGTTTTCAGGTTTCATAATCTCCATCCAGGTAAGTGAGCTTCCTTCCACAGAAAGAGTCGGGTGCAGTTCCCCAAGACTGATAAAAAAAAAAAAAAAAAAAAAAAAAAAAAAAAAAAAAAAAAAAAAAAACTCCTAGACAGTAAATAGCAGCGACGACAGCAACAGCTACTTCTTGGTCTATTGTCCCTCAGTTTTACTAGCTTGCGTTGCGTTGCGTTGGTGATCAGGTTCAGCCTACTCCGTCAGTGTGCAGTCCATCTCCTTGTGCATGGAGCTTTGGGGTTCTTTCCTCTTGGTGTCCATAGAATATATACCAGCTTACTGTGGATTCTGGGCATCTGTTCATTCTTTCCGTGTCTGTTGTCTTGTGTCTACCACCCCTTCTTCTAGTAGCCACTATCTTAACTCAGATCAACACTGTTGTGCTTCCAAACACAACAGAGATATGCAATATTGTCATTTTGTGTCTGGCTCGTTTCACATTAAATGATGTCCCACTGCAGTGACTCGGTTTCCTTATTTAGTACGGAATAAATATCTACTGTGTACAAAGAATGCATTTTCTTCAGCCATCCTTCCACCGATGAGCACCTAGATGGATCCTATATCATCTCTATTTTTAACAGTTGACACATTAACCTTATTTTTATCTTTGGAAAAATACACATTATGGTATTTATTTATGAGAAAATAAACAAGACTAAATAATCTACTCAGTGACATTAAGTACAGAGATGGCTGAAGTATATTGTTGAAAACCAGACATGTCTGTTCTCAAATTCAAACTTCCATAACAAGCAATGCAGTTTTCTATTGCAAGTCCCATGGAGCTGCTGAAATGTCCTCATAATATCTGTAATGTAAGGACAATTGCAATGTCCTACGTCATTCATCCTGAGTCTCGGAATGGCCCTTGGTTCCTATGATCTGACAAACTCTGGCCCCTCCAGGGTGCAGAATTATAGGTTTGCCACCACAACTGGATAAACAACCTTTTTTTTTTTTTCGAGACAGGGTTTCTCTGTAGTTTCTAGAGCCTGTCCTGGAACTAGCTCTTGTAGACCAGGCTGGCCTCAAACTCAGAGATCCGCCTGCCTCTGCCTCCCGAGTGCTGGGATTAAAGGCGTGCGCCACCACCGCCCGGCTATAAACAACCTTTTTTAAAAAAAGATTTATTTATTTATTATGTATACAACATTCTGCCTCTATGTATGCCCGCACACCAGAGGAGGATGCCAGATCTCAGTACAGATGGTTGTGAGCCACCATGTGGTTGCTGGGAATTGAACTCAGGACCTCCAGAAGAGCAGCCAGTGCTCTTAACCTCTGAGCCATCTCTCCAGCCCCTGGATAAACAACTTTAAAAAGCAACTGGAAATAGAGCAGAGGCATGAAATTATAAAACTTGTGAGAAAAAAAATCTTGAAGACTTTGAATTAGGCAAAAGTTCTTAGATAGGCCATAAAATATAGCCTATTAAAATATGGGAACCCCTCTAATTTTAAAAAAATTAGTTTGAAAACAGTGTTGAAAGAATGAAAAACTCAGCCGTCATCTATCATCCATCTATCTGACAACAGCTTATACAAGGAAATTCCCAAACCCAACATCAAGAATGCAAGCATTCTCCTATAAAAATTACAAAATATTTAAACAGATGCATCAAGAAAGTAGACATTTGGCAAACAAGCTCTTGAAAAGATGATCCACGAACAGGCGGCAAAAATGGTTCAGCGCGAAAAGATGCTGGTCACAGAGCCCGAACCCCAGGACCCACATGGTAAAAGGAGAAAACCAACCAAACCTAGTCCTGAAATTTATCTTCTGACTTTCATTTGTGTGCATATGAGCACATACACACACATGCACATATATACACAAACGTGCATACAGACACACACACATACATACACATATACATGTGTTCACACGTACATACATACGCCCTGAAACATAAATAAGAACGAAAAATATTTAAAGGTCCACAATCATCAGTCTTCGGGGAGATGCAAATTGAATCATGCTGTGCACTATTTCACGTTGATTAGGATGGCAAGGATGAGGAGAACAGAGGCTTCTCACAGATTGATGGTGGCCTTGGAAACAAACTAGTTTTTAAGAGAACAGCCGAGGTAACTTTCTATAAGCCCCAGCATTCACAACCTGGTAGATTTGCCTCAAACAAATTAAATCTAGGACACAAACACATGTGGATATTTAATACAACCTTATTGATTATCGCCCTGAACTGGAAACTAGCCTAAATAGCTTTCAGTTGGGGAAGCGGAAGCCATATATCCGAACACCAGGGGTCTCCTGTAGATCCTTCATAATGGAACTGGTGTGTAGTTAGTTGGTTTTTTTACTCTTTACTCTTTGGACAGCCAGCCACCCAGCTCCCAGATAAATTACATGGAGGCTTATTCTTTTTTTGTGAACACCCAGTCTTAGCTTGGCTTGTTTATAACCAGCTTTCTTAACTTTAAATTATGCCATTTACCTTTTGCCTCTGGGCTCTTATCTTTCTTTATCTTTCTGGCTGTGTGACTGGGTTGCTGTCCCCTGGAGTTCTCCTCTCCTCTTTTTTTTTTTTTTTCATTGATTGATCTCCTTTCTCTCTTTTTCTCCTTCTATTGATTCTCTCTGCCTGCCAGCCCCACCTATCCTTTCTCCTGCCTCACTATTGGCCGTTCAACTTTTAATTAGACCTATCAGGTATTTTAGACAGGCAACGTAACGCAGCTTCACAGAGTTAAACAAATGCAACATAAAAGAATGCAACACATCTTTGCATCATTAAAACAATTGATCCACCACATAAACAAATGCAACACATCTTAAAATAATATTCCATAACACTGGTGTCATTCATGAAGGCAACACCTCCCATGCTCTGCCATGTGAAGTCACAGTAAGAAGGTGACTGTCCACAGGAGATCCGCCATACCCAATCTGCCATACTTTGGTCTTAAACTCCCCAACCTCTGAATTTGTAGGGAATGAACGTCCATTTTTTATAAGCCATACAGTCTATAGTTTCTGTTGGTGTGGCATCAATGGCTAATTGTGATTCCAATTATAGGACATTCTGAACAATGCAAATGGTGAGGGATAGAAAACAGATCTGTGATAAATCGGGGAAGGGTAGGAGGATGGCGCTGACTAAAAAGGGAAACAAGAGAAGAAAATTTTAGTGTGTTGAAGGTATTCTGTGGCAATTACATGAGTCTATGCATGTTTTTAAACTCACTGAACCATATGCAAAAGTCAAATCTAGTGTATGTTAATTTTAAAGAAATGAATATGTTTCTAAAAGACTCTAGTAACAGAAAAGAATTCATAAGGCTGGCAGATTGTAAACCTGACAGTTCAGACAGTGTGCTATATAATTTATTCATCACTTTCTTTGAACTGATAGATTTATATGAGTGTATAAAGGCTATTTTGTAATAAATATTTTCTTAAATATACTTGGTCGCTGTCTGTAGAAATACTGTGCTTGTTAAATGTTCTCCAAACGCAGCTTATATGTCAGGGTCTGCCTAACTAATTGCTTGTAATTACACTATTTTATGTCCTTATGAAATCTTCATTATTATACCTTACCTCATTTGTGTGCAAGAGAAAAGATACTTTTGTTGGCACAGGATCCAACTTGAATCAGATCCAAATAAGTGAAGCATATATGAAGCCCATCCACAAGAGAGTTGAGTTAATTCCTGAAGTGTATGGTACTCGCTGGCAGAAGCAGAGTCACCCAGAGATGAGGGAACTTCTCTGCTCACTCTCATCCTCATTTCTACTTCTCATTAGATTACTCTGATTTGGGGATATAGATGTGCGTGCGTGCGTGCGTGCGTGCGTGCGTGCGTGTGTGTGTGTGTGTGTGTGTGTGTGTGTGTGTGTGAAAACAACGTGGCAGTGAGGAGACTTGAATTTGTGAGTATACCTTCTTTTGCCATCCTGGAACTAAGCCAAGAAATATACTCTGCTGTCCTTCTGCCAACTTTAACACAATTGGCCAGTGGTCTCTCTTTCTTCTTCCACTTTGCCTTTGTCTATAAATAGACAAGAACACTGTGATACCTGCTATGGGATAATCTTTTGTACACTGTGAAGATGTGTCTTTGCCAAGGTGCCTTCTGATTGGCTCAATAAAAAAAAGAGAAATGGCCATTCGCTAGACGAAGAGGTTTAGGCAGGAGAGTCAGACAGAGAGAACTCCTGGAAGAAGAAGGGCATAGTCACCAACCGGGTGGAGAGGAAGCAGCACAGGCTTTACAAAGTAAAGGTAACTGAAGCACGTGAAAGAACATAGATGAAAAGATATGGGTTATATGAACTAGTTAAAAACAAGCCTGGGGGGGTGGCTGGAGAGATGGCTCAGTGGTTAAGAGCATTGCCTGCTCTTCCAAAGGTCCTGAGTTCAATTCCCAGCAACCACATGGTGGCTCACAACCATCTGTAATGGGGTCTGGTGCCCTCTTCCTGCAGGCATACACACAGACAACATTTCTTCCAATGCATAGATACCAAGAATATTGTATACATAATAAATAAATAAATATATATATTTTTTTTAAAAAAAACAAGCCTGGGTTGGTTGGTATGTAAAATAAATTTTAAAATTTAATTTAAAAAGTCAGCTATTGGCCAAGCTTTTATAATTAAGAAGTCTCTGTGTGGTTATTTGGGAGCTGGAAGGTGGGAAAGAAAAATCCTCCTACATGATACCCCTACTCCAAACACCTGAGACACCACGTGGAAGTCCAGATACAGTACTTTCCCACTTCCTAAACAGTAGCTATTGCTATGCCCACAGATAGTAGATGTGGGTCAGTTTAGCATCACAAATGGAGAACGAAGTCTGTTTCCATAACGGTGCATCGGTGGTGTCTCCCTTTGGGCCTGGTCATTCATACTTGGGAAGTTTTTCACACTGCTTCGAAAATATTTTTACCTTCAGCTAGAAGAGACAGTAACAGAATGAATGGGGAAAGAAACACAAGCCTTCTTTTACCCATGAAACCCAGTTTGGCTCAACCTCTGTTTGAGGGTGTTTTGTCAGTCCCAGCCGAGAAATCGATATGCCTTGCTGCTCATTCATTCAATGGCTTTGGGTAGTTGCCACACAAGGCACGAGAAATGAGTAACTGACTTCAGGTCTTTAAAAAATATTAGTAGTCATGGCCCCTACCTTGGAGAATTTTAAAATTAGCTTACACAACTTAATTAAATCCTTCTAAGTTACAATGTCTATTAATCATGTGAGAGCAAGGAAATATATGGAACTTGTTTTTCTGTTCTAGTCAAACTGAGGGAAACTACTCAAGGCTCTTGCCCAACAGAAACCTTATTTCTTCCAAGGCATAGATACCAAGATATGAAAATGCACACGTGGTTCACAGCGAATGGCAAGAGTAACTTCTAACTATGATCACATAGAGCTCCGTCCTGGTGCTTCCCCATCCCACTGCATTGCTAGCCTGAAAGCGGCTTCGCTTTTCTCCTTTGCCTGTGAGGTAGGCAGAGGGAGAGTCAAGCCTGCAGAGACAAGGCCGGAGCTAGAGCCCGTGGCACCTGTTTACTTCTGTGAAAATCGAGTAAGAACACAATGCACACTAGACCAATTTTAGGATTGGCTGGTTGCTAATTTTTTGAGTAATCATAGTGGATGAGTCTCCTTTGCGTATTAGGTTAGCTTGGAGGAGTGCGATGGGAAACATTCTCCTTAGCTCAGAGGGAAAAAAAAATGTCTAGAGTCCCAGTTTCCCGTGATTTGGAGGAATAATAGACCAGAAATGAGAACACCATAGTGAGGTTTTAATGGCGTTCAGAAATCAATCACTCTTCTGTTTTCCTTCCAGAATGATGTAACCACGGGGTTTGGAAGTGGATGGGCAGGAAGCACGATGGTAAGTCGATAAGATATTCTTAGCTCCTGAACGCTTGTACTTTTCAAGAAAACCTCAAAATTGGGGCAAGGGGAGACACGAGGAACATTTCACAAGTTTCTGCACCTGTCCTGTTCAGGCCAGTCTCTGATTTTTTTTTTTTTTGGCAGATATGAATCATCACTATTTCCTCCACAGTGATCAACAGAAACCACAAACTTTAAACTTAAACAGGAAGCCCAGCTCCTGCTCAAATCGTGAGTTGTTTGAACCCAGACTGCCCCTCCAGAAAGGGTCGGTCATTCATTACCCTGCCCCCACCCCTTCATTTGTAGGGAAAATGTCTAGATAGCATCCTATCCACAGCCATAGAACGAGATGCAGCTCTGCCTCCACCTCTGTAGCTGGGGGAGGGAGGTGACCCCTCAGGAGGAAAGACTCCAAAGACTTGGTGAAACGGGTAGAGGCTGAAGGCAGACAGCTTCAGCTCAGCCTGGCAAGACGTCTGGAATCAACCTCCACGGAAGTGGTAAAGCTAGGTGTATTCACTTTGCACTTTGCCTGAAGTCAGAGGGAGATGCCAGCAAGGAAGCTAAGTGTTTTCTGAGGATGGAAATGGAAACCCAAGCTGCTTCCCAATTCACTGACCCTGGACTGCCTCTTTGTCCCTCACATACCCAACTTCCACTCCACTCCCCTTGAGTTACCTGCTTTAGGAAGGAGAAGGACTCTTGGGCATTCATCTAAAGCAGGGGGTCCTCAACCTTCCTAATGCTGTGACCCTTTAATACAGTTCCTCATGTTGTGGTGACCCCGACCATAAAATTATTCTTGTTGCTACTTCATAGCTGTAATTTTGCTACTGTTATGAATCGTAATGTAAATAAGTGATATTCAGGAAAGGGTCCTATGAACTCCCCCAAAGGAGGGTCGCGACCCACAGGTTGAGAACTGCTACTCTCTAATACTTGCTACCTGTGGTAACTTGGAGCTGAGATAAACTGAATCCTGCCTGCTGAGCTAGCCTCCCGAGGACATGCGGTGGAGGGTCACCTACAGATGGACAGCTTCCTCTTGTTTTATTTCAGCGATTATTTTTTAAAGCCAGATCAAATTCCTTCCTTTTAGAAATGTTTTATTTTTCCTCTCCAGTGTCTGGTTCCCTGGCCAGGACGTACTCAAACCTGTTTCTCGAATTAAAAACACCTAACGAATCTATAGAGAGCCAACCCCTGGGTGTTTGCAGCTGTTTGTTGTCCACTGCCCTTAAATAAAAGTACAGCCTTAAAAATAAAATAAATAAAAAAGAAGGGGAGAGGAGGGCCGGGGGAGAGGGAAAGGAGAGGAAAGGTTAGAAAGGGGAAAGATAAAAAAAAATAAAATAAAAACACAGGCAGACAGACAGACGAACTTTAGATCTAAAAATGTCAACTCTGACTGTGGTCCACGTTTCAGTTTTCCCTTAGATTCCCTCATTCTGCCCCTCGCGTTCTTCCACCCACACGCATCAACCTCAGATAAATCTGACTCCTAGTCAACTTGTAGCCTCTAGCAGCAGCAAGAGGACCAAGGTCCTTCGCCACCTGCCCCCCAAAGACACTGCAAGAGCCCGCGGCGCCGCAGTAGCCGCCGCCTCCTGCTGCAGTCCGGACAGAGTTTCAGATCCAACCCTGAGGGCTAGCGCTCCTCTGCCGCTCGCCCCGCTGCCCTGGCTCCGACCTCTTTCTCGGGAGGCACGGAGGAAGCGGGTCACTTTGCCACCTCTGAGGCTGGGATGGAGCAGCAGCGACAGAGACTCCCACTGAAGGAGCCCGAAGCCGAGTACCCTTTGCCCAACTCCCCGCCCGCACGTCCGCGGGGCAGGTCCGGTGCTGCTGGCGAGAGGGGTCACTTGCCAAGGTGCTGGGTGTTCACTGGGGTGCGGGGATTCAGGCGGGATGGTGAGGAGGAGAGGCTAGGGGTTGCCGGGGACTAGATGGGGCGGGTGGGGAGAGGGGCGACCAGGTGCTCTTCAAGCCCTGGCCACCGCAACTCCGATGCCCGCCGTCTTAAAGGCCTTTCCTTTCCCTGGGCGCTCGCCTCCCGCCCCGCTCCCCGCCTAGACGTCTGCGGGAAAAGAAGGTGTAAGAGTACCTGGAGCGAATACCATGACTTCCCTCAGCCGCTACGCTGGGTTCAGAGAAGTGGGCCAGCCAGAGGGCGGGAGCCGCCCGGGGACGGGGATCCACGCGCGGACCGGAGCAGGCGGGCGCGCGGGCCGCGGGCGGGCGGGACGGTCAGCACCTCGGACAGCTCCCCGCGCGCGGTCCCGGGCTGTGGCTCAGCGCTGGGCGCGCGCTGCCTCCACAATGCACCGCTGCGCCGCCGGCGGGAGGAGGAGACCCAAGCCGGCTCTGCTCATCCTTGGTCCCCGAGCCAGCTCGGCGTTCTGCCGCTGAGGGAGCAGGGCGCTTCTACCGCTTTCATCCGAGCAGGAAGGACGGAAGGGGAAGCCAAAGAGAAAAGTAATTGCCCGGTTTCCCGACAGGGGCACGACTAATTGCTTCTAATTACCTGCTGTCACTCACCCCCAGGGATGCCGGGCTGACATTTAAGATGAGTTTGCCCCTTTCTCCACATCGCACTGGAGTTTACTCCAGAGGCTAACTAAACCTGAGTTCTCGGGACCGCCAAGTTAACCCATCTTTGGTGTTCACGACTTCTCTGGCTGTCCCAGGACTCTCCAAATGTCAGCAAGAGAGCCAAAGGAGAAAACCAGGATGACTGCAGAGTGCGTGAGGAGGGCGCAACTAATGAGCCCTGCTCCCAGGGTGACAGCTCGGTCAGCTTCCGTAATTGCAGGTTCTCAAGGTCACAGCCTCGAGAGGAAATGGCGATAGCCAGGGCAAAGAAAAAGTCCAGATTAGACAGGTCTCGTACAAACTCAAACTTCCACAGAACCAACATATCCCTGAGATTGATTACAAACCCAAAAGCTTGCCCAGAACTAGCTCAATTGGTATCTGCTCCCTTTCTTCACACCTGGCTCCACCCTAAAGATACCAGGATGTGCAGGTTCCTAATCCATTGCTCACTAGAAAATACCTGTTCTCCAATTAACATCTGTGCGATGTGGGCAACCCACATTAGATGTCACCAGCTTGCAGCAGGTGTGTGTGGGTTCTGATGCCAGAGTCAAACCACGGAAAGATCCACTTGCCTTGGCTTTTAGCCTCCATGTTTGCCATTGAGTGAGGTTGCCCAAGCACAAAGGCCGTCAGAGCAGTCTCTGGAGATCTTTGGGCATTCTTTACCTTTCCCTGGAAACAGTCTAGGTATTCTGAACACACAGTATTAACAATTTGGTGACGGCCATGAGCTCTACTCTGCTTTGGCAAAGCTAAGTGTTCCAATAGCCAGGCTGGCGCTGGGTTTGCTCAAAGCCATAGCAGGAGGAAAATACAAACGGTCTCACAGCTCTTGAACCACAGCATTTGTAAAGGCAAACGGGCAGCTTCAACACCATACAACCAGCACTGCTCTTAGCGCCTGGTGCCTTACAGGCTGAAACAGATGGAGTCTGCCTCAAGACAGCTGGTGGGCAGGATAAACGATAGGCACGAAGGGATGGAGTCCTCTCATCCCCCAAAGTTACACTCCCACCCCGGGGCCAACGATTCTTGGCCTCTCTTGTTTCAGCACTGGGGTGCCACCTCGACACCTTCACCATTTACTCGCTGTGTGACCTTGGATACATCACCCAATTTCTCGTCTTATCTGTCTATAAGGACGAAGGCAGCTGGAAGGTTTGCTGTGCAAACTCTCTGAAATATGGATTGTGAGTTGAGTTTAAGAAAAAGTAAGGGGGTCAGGTGTGGTGGTGCATGTTTTTAATCCCAGCACTTGGGAAGCAGAGACAAGCAGATCTCACAATTCCAGGACAGCCAGGAGTATATAGTGAGACCCCATCTAATAAAGAGAGGAGAGAGAGAGAGAGAGAGAGAGAGAGAGAGAGAGAGAGAGAGAGAGAGAGAGAGAGAGAGAGAGAGAGAGAGGAAAAAGTATGACCTAATTAAATTCATTCCAGAAATCACTGACACCCTGGGAGAACATTATGCCCTGTGGGAAAGAAATTAGTAGATCGGTGCCTCATGGATGCTAATGTGCCCGTGAGTCCCATGGGGATCGCGTTAAACTGCAGGCCGTGAGTCAGTAGGCTACTGTAGATCCTGAGAGTCTTCATTTCTCACCAGTTTCAGGTAATGTCGATTCGGCAGGGCCCTGTGCTATCCTCGAGTAGCAGGCATATCAGCATTTTTTTAAAAAAGTACTTACACCTCCCCCAAATCAAAACTTATCTTTTTAAGCATTAAACAGAAAAGGAACAAAGTCCCACAGAATGCTAGACTAGACAGTAGCAAAAATAGCAGGGGAGTTATAATCTAAATAAATAAATAAATAAATAAATAGAAGCATGTCTGAAGATGGATCCATGTGTTCTCTTTTTCATGAGCCCAAAGTGGCAATTATATGGAATATGATTTAACAGAAACCAGAACAGCAGATTAATACTAAACAATAATTCTCAGTCCATCTTCCTCAATAAGAATTGCAGACCTGTCCTTTCCAGAATCATCTTCTCATTGCCCTCCCCCAACCAAATACCACATTGCTACCGAGCTAGAGGACAGACAGTATTGAAAAGTTGCTGCACCCCAATAAGCCTCTTTACTGATGCAATAATCTGTCTGAATCAGACCAAATAAGACCTAATTAGAAAAAGCCCAGGTTTAATGAATACAAATGCTCCTGGATGGCTTTCCAGCCCCTCAGAGAGGAGACAGGAAAGGAAGACCAGACGTTTGTTCTCTGGGGGCAGTTTAAATACCCTGTGGGAATGGTCCTGAGCATCTCTGGAGAGGGGTCATCGTTTGGCGGGCTTTTTTAGGAGCGGAGTCTGTACTGAGGCAGCTCCAGGGAAGGGGGCTTGGGATGGAACTTCCATCCTAACAAACATTCCAGACTTTTTGGACATATGGATGCCAGGGGCTAGAGTAAAGCCTTCACCCAGACAAGTATGTTTTCAGTCTAAGGGTGTGTGTGTGTGTGTGTGTGTGTGTGTGTGTGTGTATGCAAAATTTTACTTCTACTGAGGATCATTCCAGGGCCTCACACATTGCCAGCAGTGGATCTACTGCCAAAATATAATTGCAGCTCCTGTATATAGTTTAGTCACGACAATTAGTATTGTTCCTTAAAAACCCAAGTTACTTCAGTGATGCTTTGGTTTCTTTCAAAGATTTCAGTTGTGCATCTCACTCAACATTATCTCTAATTTGCACCATGCCCAGAATAATTCTGCTGATTTAATTTCCTTATTCTGACATAGCTTCTAGATTTTAATATCTTCACATCTTGATATAAATGATAGGTTTAATAAGTGAATACCTAATATGATAGTTCTTCCCTTTTATTCTACCATAATATGAGCCAGATTCCTTGACAGATCATATGCCCAGACTTACCCCACACCTGCAGCTTGAGCTCTTGGTGTCTTTTCCCTCTGCCTCTGTTTGAACACCTCCATGCATGGCAGCTCACTCTACTCAGACAGCTGTTCTACCCACGAGGGACCCATTGCTACCATCTACCATGCTCTGACTTTCACAGTCTTTTCTGCTCGGTAATGGAAGCAGCAATAAAATGTAAGACAGTAAACAAGCGATAATGGATGCCCAACTTTCAATTCCAGCACTGAGTCCGTCACAATGGGCACTCTCCCTTCCAGGGGTGGTTGGCAAGGTTTTGGAAGGGCTAGAAGGCACATGTAGAGGATGATCACCTCACCATAGCTATTGGGGACTTGGGAGAGTTTCTGACTTATAATACACATGGAAACATTATTAGGTAAGAAGCAGAATACTTGGGATACACAAATGCTAAATAATAGATTCTGGAAAAAATTCACTGCAGGCCACTTGGAGCTGTACTTCTTGGGTATCTCCAGATCTTCCTTTATCAAGCTTCTCTTCTACTCTAAACTAGAGCTTTGACAAGTAGAAAACATTGCAAGCCCTTTCCAGAGCACACCCAGGCCCCCAATATACGTGGAGCAATGTGGTTCCAGACAAACCCTGACTCTTCTCATGCAATACTCATTTTAAATACATTATCCAGTCAACTAGACTTTAAAATAATTGTTCACCTCTGGGAACTATTGACGTAGATTGAAAAGAGGCATTTTCATTATGAGAAATTAAACCATAGTTCTTTCCAAAATGTCTGAGCATACCAGTTTTGAATTACTACAGAAATAAAATGCTGGGTATGAACAACATTCTTCCTCTCCTAAAAGTCACTTGAAGCTGTTGAGTTGGCCCGAAGGAAGGACAGGGGGTGATGAAAAGCACAATGAAAGGGGGTGCGTATGTGCTACCGAGACACAGGAACAAGAACTGAAGAAAGAAGGCACAGAAAACTAATTGTCATACTTTCTGGTCTGTAAAGATATAAGGAAACTAAAGCAAAACTACCCAGCAAAAAGAAAGACAGCATCAGAGAACAATAAAGGGGAGGAGAGAAGATGGAATAGAGGGAAATAATGACATTAGGAAATATTAAGGCATTTTTCAGGCTTGAAGGATGCGGAGTAATGCCTTTGCAGGTTTACATTTATGAGCCAGTTTATGAGTCCTGTGAGACACTTTAAAATGTGAACTCATCATAGCTTCTGAAAGGGGAACAACAGCGAAACCTTCATATTGGAGAAACTATATTGGAAGAGTTAAAGTTTTACATTGTGCTCGCAGAAAATGAATAATTTCCTGGAGAATGTCAACTTCATTGAAAACCCTTTTCCCCTGTCAGTGACCCATACGCCCATATTCATTTCTTTAGGTAAAATACTCCCAAAAGTAAAACTGTCGATTCCACTAGATACCATGGATGGAAAATGAGACAGTATTGGCGGCATGGGTGGGAAATGAGAGAGCAGACTTCCTGGAAAGTGAAACCGCATTCAAGCCATGGATGAAAAATGAGACAGCAAGAATGGTATGTGTGGAAGATAAAGTGAAAGCAATAATAATCAAACCAGCTGGATTAGTGTTATGCCCAGATCAGAGTCCCTCCAAAAGCAACTAGGAGATGGAGTCCTGTATGTAAAAGCAAAGAGCCTTTATTCTTACACAAGGTTGCGAACTTGCATTTTCTGTGCTTCCATTGTATTGGAGTGGTCAGAGAGCCCCGAGCTCACTTAGGGTTGGGTTTTTTAGTAGCAAAGGTGGGGGTGAGGGATTTCTAAGGTTCAGAACTCCTGGTTGGCTGACATTTGTCTAGGGGTGTCCTGGTGAAAAGCAATGGATGTGTGCTGGCAGGTGATCCCGTCTACAATGATTAGAACGCTAAGAATTTCCTTTGGATGGTGCCTGGCTGGTCTCAGTTTGTGGTCTTTATCGAACCAGGTATTGCCTTAGGGTAAACTACTGAGACTCAGGCCTCTATTGAGCTTGTCATGGCTGGGTCCTACGTTTAGCTCTTATTTTTTCTTTCTTTTTCTTTCTTGTTTTTTTTCGAGACAGGACTTCTCTGTAGCTTTGGTGCCTGTCCGTGAACTTGCTCTGTAGACCAGGCTGGCCTCGAACTCACAGAGATCTGCCTGCCTCTGACTCCCGAGTGCTGGGATTAAAGTCATGTGCCACCACCACCCACCTTGATTAGCTCTCTTAAGGTGCAGCATGAAGGACCCGACTGACAACATTCAACTCATCTTCAAAAACTGAGTTGACCTTATAAATTTTTTCACTAAATTCTGAGCATACAAATCTATTTATAACTGGGTTCTACAATCAGTCATGTTCAAATGGACCGTGGACACGATAACAAAGGAAAATGGAGGGAGACAAAGAGAAAGAAACAGAACAGCAATAAAGAGAAAAATGAAAACAACAAATGCAAGAAATACTTTCGTAAACAAAAGAAATGGGGCAAAGAAAAAATGATAGCCTTTCTATTTTCTTGGACTTTTTGTTTCTTTTTTGTTGTTGTTGTTTTTCAAGACAGGGTTTCCCTGTAGTTTCTAGAGCCTGTCCTGGATCTAGCTCTTGTAGACCAGGCTGGCCTCGAACTCAGAGATCCGCCTGCCTCTGCCTCCCGAGTGCTGGGATTAAAGGCGTGCGCCACCACCGCCCAGCTTTTTTTTTCTTGGACTTTTTGTTTCTTGAGACAGGCTGTCACTATGTAACCTGGTAGAGTATCCAGGAGCTGACTGCAGAGACCAGACCGGCTTCAAACTCACAGAGATCCACCTACCTGCCTTTGTTCCCTGAGTGCTGGGATTAAAGGCGTGTGCTACCGCACCCAGTGCCTTTTAAGGGTTTTTGTTCTGTGTTGGCTTCTTGCTGAGGCTAAAGCTCACAGGTGCCATAAACTAAGTACCCCAGGTGGAGTTGGGGGGTGGGATGGGAGTGGAGAACACTGAGACTCAGCTGAGACCAGCAAAGATTTGAGTGGCAATGTCAAAAGAGAATGCCACTAAATCAAGGAGCCCTTCATTGAGGAGGAAAGATGAGGAGGGAATGAAGAAATTAAAAAGCATTCTGCACTAGAAGTAATGAGGTCAAAGCTCTGGCTCCCTGATGACAAAGAAGAAAGCAAACAGGGCTAGACCGGGACTTCGTGTTTAAAGTGTGATGTTTGGTTTCAGTTAGGGTAACAACAAGACTGCTGAACAGGCAGAGACAAGAAAACCCATTAGAGTGAAGCCCTGAGCCGCTGAGTCATCCTGGATGTAGACGCAGAGGAAGGCAGCCTTCCCTACAGCATCCTCAGCACCAATCCAATCTCAGGTATACAGCCGTCAATCACCCACACCGAAGGACTATGCCAAATGCTATGTTCATTTTGTTGCCTGGATTTACCTTATTTAACTCTTGTGATTGTGTGGTGCGTCTGTTATTGTTCTTATTTGAAAGACAAGCATATTGAGGCAAAGATAGATTAAATACCTTTGCAAAGGTCCATGGTAAAGCCAGAATTTAAATACAAGTTGGGGGCAGGGG
The DNA here is from genome assembly GCF_903992535.2 of Arvicola amphibius. Classification (NCBI taxonomy): domain Eukaryota; kingdom Metazoa; phylum Chordata; class Mammalia; order Rodentia; family Cricetidae; genus Arvicola; species Arvicola amphibius. The sequence continues at coordinate 18,552,753 of NC_052064.1, forward strand.
ACAAAGCTGAGTATGATTGATAAAATCATTTGCTCTCCTATATCTTACACGGCATCTCCTGCACAAGTGCAGGATAGTGGCATGGATCTCTAGCATCCACGTGACACTGCAACATCATGTGACATTGGACATAGCTAGGGAAATAACTTTCTGGTGGACACTGTTTTATAAGAGCAAAGCCATTATCTACATCATTTCTGAAAGTAATGTGTCATGGGCTATTTGAACCCAATGATGCAAAGAGTTTCCCTGGTGACAAATAGAAGTTTCTAGTATTGCCTTATGTGCTGGTTAGTTTTTTGTTGTTGTTATTATTGTTTTGTTTTTTACCTTGATACAAAGTAGGGTCATCTGGGATAAGAAAACCACTATTAAGAAAATGCTTACAGATTAGCCTGTAGGAAATCTCCCCCTTTTTTGTGATTTTTCAAGACAGGGTGTTATGATCTGCTGGTCTGGCCAGTCTCCTGGTACCCTGTCCCTTTAAGAGACAAGCCCTGCCCACCCCCAACCCTCCCCCCCCATTCTGCGGAGGCAAGAGGATCCTGCTGCCTCTTCCAGCCTGTGCTCTATCTCTTTCATCCTCCCTCTTCTGAAGAGGTAACTACTCCCTCTCTCTCTCTTCTCCCTCCTCCACCTCTCTCTCTTCTTCCCTTTCTCCCCTTTCCCCATTTCCTTTCCCCTCTATAACCCACTAAATAAATTCTACACCCATCTCTCCCTCTGCATGGCATATCTGCCTGTCTCTCACCCGCACACCAAAGGGACCCTCCCAGGACCTCAGGAGACCTGCCAAGGCTTAAGGGAAACTCCGAGGCCTTTGGGGACCTTCTGAGGCCTCAGATGACCTGCCACAGCCCCTCCGAGGCCTCTGTTACTACCATGGGACCTGCTGCCCCTCATGGGACCCCTGCCCCTTATGGGACCAGTCCCCCACCACCATGTGTTTAAAAAAGAATAACACAAGGTATCTCTATGTAGCCCTGACTGTTCTGGAACTCACTCTGTAGACCAGGCTGGCCTCGAACTCACAGATATCTGCCTGCCTCTACCTCTCTGAGTGCTAGGATTAAAGATATGTGTCAGGGAAATTTTCTTGATCGATATTTAATATAAGAGGAACCAGTTCACCATGAGTGGTGCCATCCCTCATACTTACACTATGAGGTGGTACTAGATAGTATAAGACAGTAGGATGAGCAAGCCATGAGGAGTAAGTCCGTAAGCAGCATTCCTCCATGACCTCTGCCTCTGCCTCAGGCTCTTGCCTGGAATCCTGCTCTAACCTTTCTTCGGAATGAACTGTGAGCTGTGAGATGAAGTAAACCCTTCCCTGCCAGAGGATTCTTAGTTATGGCATTCATCACAGCAATGGAAAACAAGCAAAACACCTTGGGTCCACGCGGAAGAGATTTCATACCATAAGGAAGAGATGAAGCTATGTTTGATTTGGGAAGACTGTGGCCTCATCTTAAAACACAAATCATGGGAGCCCATCATTTTTAATCACTGTATGGCAGCAACCACACTTGTCTTAATCCAGACCTTTTAATTCTCAAGCCTCATGAGTAACGGTTGTGTGAGGTGCCATATGAGAGTAGACTCGCCATATTCAGAGCTAATATTTTAAAAATTGTTGCCCTCATTTCCATAGTTCTCTGCACTCTTGCACTGTCCCAGTGAGTAGCAGTCAAAGTCTACAAAGGACACCAAATTTGGCAACAGTTTTCTAAGTGTGTCTCAAAGTTACCATCTACTCATCATTCCTGACAACCTTGTCCAAGTAAGCCAACGGTCTCTCTCTATCTTTTTAATGTTCTATGTATCGGTGTTTTGCCTGCACGTGTATGTCTGTGTGCCAGGTTCTCTGGCAGAAAGGGCAGAGACAGAGCTGGACATGCCGGACATTCCCCTAGTGCTGAGCGGGATGGTGAGGACCCAGACCTCCCTCCTGGCCCCTGGGGAAAAACACACTGAGTTGGGAGCCTGTCGAAGCAGGATCTCATTTAATTGTGTTTGGCAGAAACTTATATAGGGTTGTGATGGGAGTGGGAGTCTTGGGATGGGGTGAGGTGGAGTAAAGAATAAGGGCCAATAATATCCTGCCATGTCAGCGGTGGCTGGGCAGAGGCAGGTTTAGGCTGGGCTGTCACTCATCTGTGGAAGTCATGGCCAAAGACACGTCTCCAAACTCAGGCTCAGGAAGTTACACTGGGCCTCACATCTGGGCCTCATGCCTGGGCCTCATGAGGCCCAACAACATCTGTGCACCTCGTGGGTTAGGAGAGAACACCAAATCCCCTGGAACTGGAGTTACAGATAGTTGTTAGCTACCATGTGGGTGCTGGGAACTGAACCTAGGTTTTCTACAAAAACAAGAATAAGTGCTCTTAACCGATGAGCCATCTCTACAGCCCCCCAAAATTAACTCTTACCTGTACTATGTCAAGGCCTTTTAGACTAATCTTTTAGTCTCCTATTTTCAAATGTCTGCTTCTTTGTATGCTGTATATGAAATATTTCAGAGCTGCCAGCTGCTTTCAGCATACAGAAGCACTCACACACAGTGTAGAAATTAATAGTCATGATGGTGTTCCAATAAAAGTTTGCCTGAAGCAGCAAGTGAAGGGTCACATTAATCCCCAATGGAGTCCAAATGACTGCAGTTATCTGTAGACAACACAACACAGACCAGGTAGCTATATCACTTCTCACTTCTGGTAATGCCATATGACTATGATCTATAGGATCTTGCATAAGAAAGCTGTGACCTATGCCTGGGACAGAGCGCAGAACATCCACCACACAACACGTCCTCCTAGGAAGAACCGCATGAGCTGTGATAGGCAGACACACTTGAAAACAAACACGAAGGGAATGCCCTGGCATGTCCCCATTATCTCTGCGGGAAAGCAAAGGCCTGGCAGGAATGTTCTTGGCACTTTTTACATAACCAAAGATGATAAGAAACAAGACCAGGAATATTCCCTTGCTGCACTTGTATTTGTTTAAGCTATAAACATCTCACCGGTTTTATTTGTTTTAATGACAAAAAATGACACATTTGTTCGCAATACTGTTGAGCTCAAATGCCTGGAGTCCTTGGGTTATCCCCATGCAGATATCTGGCATTTCCTTCAATCTGCAGAGACTTACCCTTGCTGGCTGGGGCCATTTGACAAAACCCTACTTTTGAAAGTGTCCTACAGGTTTGTTTGATCAGTCCCCCTGCCTACTGGGTAGCTTTATATATCATCAGTGTTGTATACACTCTCTCTCTCTCTCTCTCTCTCTCTCTCTCTCTCTCTGTCTGTCTCTCTCTCTCTGTCTGTCTCTCTGTCTCTCTCTGTCTCTGTCTCTCTCTCTCTGTCTCTCTCTCTCTCTCTCTCTCTCCCTCCCTCCTTCTTCTGAAAAGGTAACTACTGTCTCTCCCTCCCCCTTTTATCCTTCTCTCCTCTCCTCTCTCTTTCCTCTTTTCTCTGTCCCCCCCTTCTCCCCCCCTATAACCCGTTACTCTTATACTGTTCCCAATACTCACTAAATAAACTCTACACCAAGCTCTCTCCACATAGGTCATAGTGTATCTGTCTCTCACCCACCCTGATCTCCCATCCACAAGGGGACCTGCTGAGCCCTCTGGTGACCTGCCATTGCCCCTCATGGGACTAGCCTTGGGTCACCCACATTTATAAATGATAACCACTACATGCCTGGCACTTCATATGCCTGAAATGCTAATGTTTCTACACAGCCTGATGGTCCTAGTCTGGCATCTATATCCATGGCATCTTGCTAAGTATGCTCTGTGCACACTTTCTCACCTGGCTGACTCCTGACCCAACCTCCTTCAAGAAGCTTTTGTGAGCTACAGAGGATTAGATATTCCTCCCCTGTCTTGCAAGAGTCCCTGTTTGCCTTTGATGATGTTTTACCTACACTGGATCGCTGCTTTCTGCTTTCTCCATTATTGAACCCTGAGTCCCTCGTGAAAGGTTTTGTTTGTTATGCCTTACTCATTTTTGCAAACCTTAACAAATATGAAAAAGTCTAGATAATTAATGAATAAACAAATGTTTAAACAAATTCACTAAAATAGTTAGTTTAAATAAAGGGATCAGTGACTATCCAGCATTGCTTTTCCCCCGTACGTATTTTATCTTGTACCCACACATATGTGTGTATGCACCTGTACTTCTTGAATTTTAAACTCTATAAATAAAAAAAAATCATTCCCATAAAGTTGGCAGCAACCCTCTTCAGAAATACCTAGGACCAGAGGTGTTTCATATTTAAGATTTTGTTTTCCAGATTTTGGGGTTTCTCTGTTTACTTAATATCTTTAGATAGAACCCCAGCCAAAACACAAAATTCATTTTGCTTCATGTATAATTATACACAGTTTATTGTAATTTTATGCAATTTTCAGGAAGCTTATCTGAACTGATCAGTCCCTTTCAGTGATGAGTTTTCCATGTGTAGCACCATGCCGATGCCCTGAGAGTCTGGGAGCAAATGCTTGCTTTTATAAGCATATTTTGACAACTGAGAACATTCTAAGCCTGCACCCGAGGAGGGGCTAGAGGTGGGTTGTGGGCAAGACCAGAGATCCACACTCAATTCACCCTGGCTTTTCACCATGGCTTTTCACTGTGGCTTCTCTTCAGACTCCTGCATTGAAAGTCATTTCTTCTCCCTCCCAAGCTATGGATCCAAGAACATACTAGACACTATGGATGTTTCCTCTTAAATAAACATAATTTATTCCAAAGATAAGATTTTCCCCTGAACGTTTAAATGTCAAACCTAAGTAATCCATATTACCTTTCTATATATGTTTCTATCTCACCTGGCTTTCCTCATGAGATTTTACATTTAACCAAAGTAATACCTGTCACCTGAACTCTAACTTACCTTTAGTATAATATCATCATTTCCATTCATTACACTGTAGACGTGCACAGAAAAACTCATACTTGAATTCGTATTGCAAACTAGAGGAGGCTGCGCAGAGAAGGCTGGGAAGCTGCGAGTAACGCAGGCCTGGCTTTAGGTGTTCCACTGGGAAATGCAGGGATAGAGCTAAGCTTACAGTTCTGAAATATAAAAACGGAGGGGGAGATAACATTACACGGGCTTGGCGGAAAAGTAATAGTAACAAATGACAGAACACAGGCCTTTTCCATAAACAATTGTCACTTTTTGTCCCATATCATCACTGCCATCATCTTCATCAATTTATCTGTTGTTGCTCAAGTTTGATAATGAGATTTAAGTAAAACAATACTATGTGGTGTTTTCCTCTGAACATAGCTGCACCTTCACCTTATAGAAATGATTGAAGAAATATGGGAAATAACCTTAAAATGGTATGTATAAATGACATTTGAGATTATTGTTCATTAAATATTCATTTGAAAATTTTGATTAATAGCTTTAGTATACAAGACAGAGGGCTAGTTGCTATGTGAGATACAGAAATACCCTAATAGGATCTCTACCTTCGAGTGGGCTACACTTAAGAAAGAGAGACAACTGGGTGTGGCGGGGCACACCTTCAATCCCAGTACTTGGGAGGCAGACCAGTTCAATCTTTGTGAGTTCAAGGCCAACCTGGTCTACATAGTGAGTTCCAGGACACCGGAGATACACAGTGAGACTCTGTCTCAAAGACAAAAAGGAAGTAAAGGGAAAGAAAAGCAAGCAAAAATAGACAAACAAACAGTTATGGCAAATAAGATTAAATGCCATATACAGTGTAAAAATGAAATTTTATAGGGATGATTTTATGTTTATATAGGTTAAAATTTGAGAATTGCAGACAAAAGATTGACAGCAGTCAGCTTTATAAACAACTGTCTTTAGATATTTGCGCTCTGTAGAAAATCACACATTTGACATTGGTTCCAAGATTTGAGAGTTCAGATGAACAACAACCCAACACACACACACACACACACTGAAACATCATCAGTATTGTCATGCGTTTATGGTTTTAGAGTTTCAGGTTTTTTGTTGATGTTCTTGTTGCTGTTTGGTTTTGTAGGATTTTTGTTGTATTTGGGATTTTATGCTTTTGTTTTTGGAGACAGCGTTTCTCTATGTGGCCCTGGCTGTCCTAGAACTAGCTCTGTAAATCAGGCTGGCCTTGAACTCACAGAAATCCATCTGTTTCTGCTTCCCAAGTGCTGGGACTAAATCTGTGAGCCACCACCATGTATTTCTGTTTTAATGAGATAATAGTTGCTGAATCCAAATGAAGCACATATGTTAGATGTTGCATGTGTTAGATGGTGCATTCTGTATTATGACCAAACTGTTATGTGATGTCAGTCAGAAAAGTGATGGCCTGAAATCCCCATGGAGGCAACTGTGACACTCATCCTCACCAAGTCTTTCAGCCCTTTCCAACTCCATACGGGGAACCAAGATGCATGTAGTCTCTATAATACCATATCTCTGCATACTGCTCCTCTGCACACTGCTCCTCTGCACACCACACCTCTGCACACTGCTCCTCTGCACACCACACCTCTGCACACACCTCTGCACACCGCTCCTCTGCATACCTCTACACACACCTCTACACACACCTCTGCACACTGCTCCTCTGCACACCACACCTCTACACATCACACCTCTACACACACCTCTGCACACTGCTCCTCTGCACACCACACCTCTACACATCACACCTCTACACACCACACCTCTGCACACCACACCTCTGCACACTGATCTCCTGCACACACCTCTGCATCCTGCTCCTCTGCACACTGCTCCTATGTACACTGCACCTCTGCACACCACACCTCTGCACACCGTTCCTCTGCACACTGCACCTTTCTTGATTCCAGGAAATTAAGACATGTGTATTGCCAATTCTTTCATTCCAGAACTTTTTAAATTATTACTTCTTTGATAATTTTATACAACACATTTTGATCATTTTCACCCCATTCCAACTCCTAGACCAATCCCAATTCCTTGCCCACCCAATTTTGTGCCCTCCCTATCCTCTCATCCCCTCTTAGCCCCCCCTTCATCCATCAAGGTCAACTTCTGCTGCTCATGCATTCTTAGCTGTGAGGCCTCACAACACTCTCAGGAAAAGTTTTAAAAAATTTTTTTATGTTATTTGTGTAGGTGTTCTGCCTGCATATATGTCTATGTACCACAGGCCTGCCTGTTGTCATGGAGACCAGAAGAGGGCATCAGATCCCATAAACTAGAGTTACAGATTGCTGTGAGCTGCCATGTGGGTGCTAGGAATAGAACATGGTCCTTTGCTGAGCCATCTCTCCATCTACAGAAGCAACTCTTAAAGAAAATTAGCTTTCCCTCTCCCTGAAGCTTTCAAGCTCCAGTATCTCCTTGCCTATAATAGAACTTTGTGTCCCCTTTCTATCTCCACAGCAGGAGTTTGCACAGGGTTTGTGCATGCTGTCCTAACTACTGGACAGTCATATATACAGACAAAAATACTATGTGTTTATTTTCACAGAAAGTAAAGTTTGCTACAAAAAAATAGAGGTGGATAGTAAGAAGCCAAAGGGCATGAGGCTGGAGAACAAAGAGGAAGAGTAAAGACAAAGAGTTCTAGGATGGAGTCTTAAAGCTTTCCAATATTTAGAAATCAGAACAATAAGAAGCCAGCAAGGGATTCTTACCAGCAGGAGCCAGTGGGGTCATTTACACTGGCTTCCCTCTGCCCTTTCCTTATTTCCCCCTAAGTATGAGTAACTTATTTATCAATAAATTTTGAAGATAACATGATAATAGATGATCTCATTCCCTCTTCTTTGCCTGTAGGGAGCAGGCTGCCATAAGAAAGTCTGTGCTCCACTGGCCGCTATGGAATGTCCCCAGAGACAATGTGAGAAAGCCAGCAATGTTCTGCACTTCTGAGAACTGGTGAGTAATTCTGCCTCATTCTAGAATTCAGTGCCACATGGCTAATTTATCCACAGTTTTAAGTCATGTTTTCTCATAGTAGATTTACCAATAATAACAGTAATGATCTAGGTATGTCTGCCTGCCTCCTTTGCCCTATCTCCTAATTGTCCCAAAACTATGGGCAACAAGAAGAGCCTGGTTCGTGGGGTCCCCTCAGAACCCAATATTCTAAGGCCCATTTCAGACATGCATCATTTTTAAGAGGACATTCTGCTCCGAGGAAAGTGCAGCTGTAGCATCTACAGACCTGCCTAGAATGCGGAAGCCAAGATGGAGATATTAGAAAAGGAAAGAAATTTTGATCGTGTATAAAGAATATTTTGATGGGAAAACTGAAAACCGAGCTTGAGCCTGGCAGAAGCAGAAGAAGAACTGCAAGTTGAGGCCCTGGACTCCCACCCGGTCCCAGGAAGATTACAGTTCTCAGCTAAACCTCACGTTCATTCTGCCTCTGTTATTCCTAGAGGAGAAACAAAACAGAACATTATACTGTCTTCCAGAAGGCTTTTCCCCAGACTCTCCCATTGTTCCCTACATATACACCCTAACTCATGAGGTACTGTATTATGATAGTACGCACATGTCTTGTTCACCCAATCATGTCACCTGGTCTTGGGGTTTCTATTGCTGTGAAGAGACATCATGATCATGGCAACTCTTATAAAGGAAACATGTAATTTAGGTTGTGGCTTACAGCTTCTGTCATGGCAGGGAGCATGGTGGTATGCAGGCAGACAAGGTGCTGGCTACATCTTGATCAGAAGTCAACAGGAAATGGTCTCAGCCCTGGATGGTATGTTGATCATAGGAAACCTCAAAGCCCATCCCCAAAGTGACACACTTCCTCCAAGAAGGCCACACCTCCTAATAGTGCCACTCCTTATGAGCTTATGTGGGCCAATTACATTCAAACTACCACACACCTTTGAAGCTTTTCCCTCAGTGAGAGATTTCATTGGATTATAGAAAGGCTTTTCTTTCCTATTACCTAGATAACTTGGGAAGTGTCCAGTGATGGTTGTGATGACCAACCTCAAAGATGCCCTTATCAGCGGTTCCTTAGTGGCTTTCTCACTGCTAGAAGCCCAAATACCTTCTTCACACTCCTTTGGGGCAGCTAAGGCCTCCAATGGCAAAGTCCTCTCCACCCATTGCCAACTTAAAACTAAGCCCTAAGTGCACATTGCCTTTCCTTCCTTCCTTTTTTTTTTCCAAAATGACTGAAAAATTTATGAACTTTGAGAATGAGAATGCCCCCCTTCGGCTCATTTTTTGCATGCTTAGTCCCCATTTGATGAACTGTTTGGAAGGAGGTTTTGACCATGTTGGAGTGGGCGTGGCCTTGTTGGTGTTCATGTGGCCTTGTTCAAGGAGGTGGGCCCCTAGAGGTGAACTTTGAGGTTTCAAAAGCTCATGCCAGGCCCAGTCTCTTGCTCTCCATTTGCAGATCAGGGTGAAGCTCTCAGCAACTTCTCCAGCACTGTGCCTGCCTGCATGCTGCCAAGCAAATCCTGAACTAAATGCTTTTCTCTGTAAGAATTGCCTCGGTCATGGTGCCTCTTCACGGAAACAGAACTCCAGACAAAGTCAGTGTCTGCGATAAACCTTGTGTGATACCATGAAATGGTGCTTGGAGGAGAAAACGCCTATGTTGCAAAGGAGGAGAAGTCTCAATGCCTAGATCCACACAATGTATTTGCGTGCTAGGCCCACGGTAACAAAACACCATAGACTGGGTGAGAAACAGCAGAAAGTTATGTTTTGCAATCCTGGAACAAGTGGGGTTTACCTAGGGATACAAGAGTGGTTCAGCAATTCAAGATCAGAGTGAAGGGGAAATCATGGTCATCTCAGTTGACACAGAAAAGCATTTGACAAAATGCAACTTTTGTGTGACTTTAAAAACAACTCTTTAATGACCTAGGAATGTAAGGAAATTTCTTCGGGGTGAAAAAGAACTTATATGAAAAGCCAACACTATCCTGTTTATGGATGGAATAATAAAGTATTCATGTAAAAATCAGAAGTAAGCCGGGTGGTGGTGGCGCATGCCTTTGATCCCAGCACTCGGGAGGCAGAGGCAGGCGGATCTCTGTGAGTTCGAGGCCAGCCTGGTCTACAAGAGCTAGTTCCAGGACAGGCTCTAACGCTACAGAGAAACCCTGTCTCGAAAAACAAAAAACAAAAAACAAAAAAAAAAAAAAAAATCAGAAGGAAATCATGCCTTTCCCATTCCTAGTGACTTTTACTGGAAGCTCTAGACCAAGAACTTTGGCAAACAAAACAAAGTCATATAAACCAAAAACAAAAGGGGGTATTTATAGATGGCATATTGAAAATTCCCAAATAACACCACACACACACACATACACACACACACAAGCACACACACACACAACCTATCTACTATGTTAATTAGCAGAGATGTAGGCCATAGGGTCAATAGGGAAAAATCAGTTGTATTTTTATGCACCAGCAATGAGCAATCTGAAAATGAAATTAAGTGGAAAATTTGTTACAACATCCAAAATAACAAAGGTTTTAACACTAAACTTTAATCGAGGACATCATAAACTGAAACCTATAGAACAGTACCGAAAGAAAGAGGGCGGGCGGACTCCTCCCTCACATCACACATAAAAATAACTCAAGACGGACCGACAACCCAACCACAGGAACCCACACAATGTAACCCTTAGAGGCCAAGGCGAGTAGATTTACTTAATGTCAGATTGACAATGGATTCTGTTTACGGCAGCTAATGCATAAACAACAAAATAAAAAATAGTTTACAACAAATTTTTAAATATCTTGCAAAGGGCATTATCATAAAACGGGATGATGAGAATGGAGACGTGGCAAGTGGGGAAGTGCACTTCCTTCTCTGCAGAGCACACGGCCTGGGCCCAGCCCCCATTCACAACTATCAGCAACTCCACTTCCTGGAGACCCAGTGCACCGCTATGACCTATTATCAAGAACACAGACACAGAAATGCAGTCTGTTCACAGTGATGCATTAACAATATAGCAATGAAATGAACTCATGAAACATGACAAACATGACACAATGTGGAATCCTAGAAACACAAGTTAGGGAACCTAGTTCAAAACGTAAAACTCCTTGATATCATGCAATCCGCTACATGTGTATAAGTATAAAGTGTACTTTAAAAAGAGATACAGGGCTGGATCGGACTCAAGTTCAGTTCCCAGCACCCACAAAGAGTGGTTCACAACCAGTTTTAACTCCGGTTCCAGGAGGTCCCATGTTCTCTTCTGGCCTTCACAGGCACCTGCACTCACACAGACACACATACATGAGCAATTTAAAAACAAAATCTTGAACATATAAATAGGAAATCATACTTTTTAAGTCAGGGATTATAATAATACAAATGGCAGGTTGCTGGGTAGCTTCAGGAAGATGCATTAGGGAGTAACAGTAAATTCAACAGTCTAAATTTTAATATAAGTCATAGACTCCTGAGTGCTTGCCTATTTATTGTGCTTTATTACTTCAAAACACATACAATATTGAACGGCTATTCTATATCTGGCCATGTAGTTTTAAAACAATTACTTTACAATAAATTATATTGCAAAAGAATTTATAAGGACACTACTACCCTAAGCTAGGAGCATACGTGCTCAGACTTCTATGCTTTTTACAGCCTTTTATTTCATGCTGAAGACAAACTAAAACTTTACTTTCAAACGTCAAGTGACATTTTGTCTGTCACTCCAGGTAAGTTCCATAAATTATACTCGGTGACTGGTTTTCTTTTCTAAAAGAAAAAAAAAAGCCGGGCGGTGGTGGCGCACGCCTTTAATCCCAGCACTCGGGAGGCAGAGACAGGCGAATCTCTGAGTTCGAGGACAGCCTGGTGTACAAGAGCTAGTTCCAGGACACTCTAGAAACTACAGGGAAACCCTGTCTCGAAAAACCCCCCAAAAAAAAAAAAAAAACTGAACACAAAAACATCGTTCCCCTTAGCAAAGAAAGTAGTCTTGAATTATAAAAATATAGACAAACAGAAAATGTCCTCCAGATGTTTAAGCTTTGCCCTCCCATCCTTTCTACGCTCTAAGAGTCCCTTTTATGTGTGACTTTATTTCCTCACCATTCAGATGTTTTAAGTGATTGATGTCACAGAACATGTAGGTTGCAACTGTGCTTTCAGAACTATTTATGACCCATGGCATCAACAGAACATATGCTGTTTATTGATACAAGATAGGTTCTCTAACAAAATGCCAAGGAAATGAATTAAAATTGGATTAAAATTTTCTGCATCCAGGGCTGGAGAAGCACTGCCCTTCCAGAGGACCAGGGTTCAATTCCCAGCACCGACATGGCAGCTCACAAATGTCTATAATTACAGTTTCAAGGGACCTGACACCCATGGCAAAACACATAAAAATAAAAAAAAAATAAAATAAAAACTAAGAAGAAAATTTTCTACATGTATGCAAATGACATAAACTTCTACTAAAAAGTATTCTCTCTCAAAAGACAAAAATACGCTCCGCTGGAGGGATGGAGGGATGGAGGGGTTGGAGGAAGGGCTCCGAGGTTAAGAGCTCTGGTTGCTCCAGCACATGGTGAACAGACATTCAGGCAAAACACTCAAACATATAAAATAAAAATTAAAAATGTTCTTCAAAGAAAAATTTAACAAACACCACTAAAGGTAACATGCTTCTTAATGCTCCTGCGGTAACTTTCTATTCTCTATTATCTTGGATACGTAAATCATGTGACAGCCCACGGGGTCAACTTTTTTTTTTTTTTTGTAAATTTATTCCTAGACAATTTCACACGTGAATGCTTCCATTTGAATACCATCAAAAGTACTAAAAACCCAAAAGCCTGAGACGAATTTACACTTCAATAGTTGGAGGAGTCTGTAAATAAGAAAAGAGCCCGTCCAAATGAATGCTGACCGCGCTTATATTGGTGAAAGGAACACACGCCTTTTAGGTCGAAAGCAACCGTTTCCGACATGGGTTGTGAGTGTAAATTTATCTCGAAAGACCCGCGCGCAGCCTTCTCCCCTTGTTCCACCGACCCTGCAGCCTCAGTGAGTTTGCATACTTTTTTGAGCCAGATAGCTCCGGAAAACAGGGCCGACATCACCAACAGGGACAGCTAAGACAAGGTGCCTAGTGTTTGGGGGACACTTGGTGAACGATACATACGAGGGTGCTGCTGCGCGACCCAGGGACCCAGGGACGGCGCTGGGCCGTCCACCCGAAGGCACAGCGAGCTTCAGGGGAATGCCTCCCTTATAGCAAGCGGACTTGGAGCTAACAAGAAAAAAATCAAGGCTTCAGCACACACTCCGGAGACATTACAAAGGACAGAGCCCTGGGCACCAGAGGTGAAACCGCAGCGTAGAGACGCCGGGGACTTCAGAAATACAGGCTAGCCCTTTAAGCATCACCGGAAGTGACCGCACGGCCACCGCGAACAGAGCTCCTCCTCTCAGCGCGGCCTTGGCCCAACGAACGGTTAGGTGGTTAAGTTCGCGGTCTCCTGCTTTCCCTGTTCTCGCTGCCGTTCTCCATGTTTGCAGGTCGCATTTCAGTCACTAAATCCCAGAGACCCGGCCTTCCCGCGCTCCAGCCAAGGCCAGGCCTGGTTCCGCGCGCGCCGCCGGCGGCCGCCCGTCCTAGTGACGCACTTCCGGCGGCGACGGGAGCTCTGGGGAATTGTGTCCCGCGGTGTGGTGGTGGCGGCGGCGGCGGAAGTCGGGCTGGCGGGGCTGGTGCAGAGCCGTGCTCGGTGCAAGGAGGACAGCGAGTCCTCCACCGGGGGCGGCGCCTGCTGGCGAGATGCCGGCTTGCCGTGGCTTTTCCCGATGAGTTTGAGGGCGACCCTGCGCGGCTCCCCGACTTTACGATCCAAGAGGTCCCCTCCGTGACGACCAGAGGGCGGCGTTTGCCTGCCATTAGCCGCTTTTCCGGACCCGCAGCGCTGAGGGTGGGGAGGGACAGCCGCTCCCTGGCTCCAGTTCTGGACGCACCATGGCGGGGGCCTTGGCGGGAATGGACAGAAAGCCGCCTGGCCACGGCTCGGGACCTGTGTGGCCTTGTCGCCTAACTGTCCAGCTTCGGGCCGCTGGGCTCCAACGCTTTGGCCGCCGCCGCCCCAGTGTCTTCGTACAGTTCGCCCCTGCTGCTGGCGCAGGAACCTAAAATTGAGAGGACTTGTCCCAGTTGTCCCAGCCAGCCTAGGAAGGGCTAGGTTGTGTCGCCTACCCTCGTAGTCTGAATATTTTAGGTGTTAGGCTTTCCTCCCCGGAATTACTTAGTTTTACACATTTCGCTTCATATTCCTAACCACGCAAGAAGTCAGGCAAAAGCGTTTATTTTCAAATTTTCTTTGTATCTGTCACAATACCGTGTGCCCCAGACTGGGTATTGGAAGATAAAGATAAATGTATGTTTTCAACATCTGCAAAATATTTGGGGGGGAGTCATAATCTGATGTCTGGTTAAGTAAAGCTTCTGTGTAAAGAATGTTTGACTTGCTGAGTAGTGGGGGGTGGGGGGGTCGCTTATTTCGGGAGGCTGAGGAAGGTGGGTCTTAGGAGACTTCAAGGCCAACCTGGTCAACGAAGTTCCAGTACAGCAGGAATGTTACACAGAGAAGCCCTGTCTCAAAAAACAAACAAACAAAACAAAAAAAAATGTTTGGTTCTTCAAGCTATTTTCACTTTTCATCCCTCCACACGGTTTGTCGGTTTATTTTGTAAGAACTTATGTAGCTCAAAAAAAAAAAAAAAAAAAAAGCCGGGCGGTGGTGGCGCACGCCTTTAATCCCAGCACTCGGGAGACAGAGGCAGGCGGATCTCTGTGAGTTCGAGACCAGCCTGGTCTACAAGAGCTAGCTCCAGGACAGGCTCTAAAGCTGCAGAGAAACCCTGTCTCGAAAAACCAAAAAAAAGAAAAAATTATGTAGCTTCAGAAGCTACAAGAGAAACCCAGATTGAGCAATTTTGGTATTTGCTGCTGAAAATGGTGAGCATAAATTTCTTTTGCATGGCAAAAGAAAAAGAAAGATGACTGCAGTTGAGTCCAGTGCCTCCTCTGAGGTGTGTCCACTTGGCTTTGTTCCCTTAAACTAAGCAGAAGAGAATTAGTCCACTTGGACGAGTCACTGCAATGAGGCAGCAGCTTTCTTTAAAGGCATCACTTAACCATTAAAATTTGTTCTAGAACTCAGTGACTTTATTTGTGGGTCAAATAAGGTAAGAAAGAGGAGGAGTTTGCCTCTTTAATAGGGGTTCTTTTGGAAACCTCCTAGGTGAAACTTGACCATCTTGAAATGTTCCTGAGTTTATTGTTGGATGGCCAGTGTCGGGTGTCTTCATATCAACTTTATTTTTTAAAATATTTATTTATTTATTATGTATACAATATTCTTTTGGCATGTATGCCTGAAGGCCAGAAGAGGGCACCAGACTTCATTACAGATGGCTGTGAGCCACACCATGTGGTTGCTGGGAATTGAACTCAGGACCTTTGGAAGAGCAGACAATGCTCTTAACCGCTGAGCCATCTCTCCAGCGTTTCATAACAACTTTAAAGCCGGCTCCTTCGTTGACGGCTTACACGTCTGAGAACTATAGTAAGGGAAACGGTCACACAGTTTTGCAAACTATAGTTTAGAGATAGGTTGTAGTGACTGTCAGCAGTAAAGAAGTCATCGAGCGTGGTCTGAGCCCTGCTACATGAAGTCCCATGTGCGTTTGCAACATGTGTACTCTCTTTTTTTTTTCAACTGTTTTAAGGTTTTGTGGTTTATTAGCCCTCAGAAATTTGTACCATCACACAGTGGAGGTCACTGCAGAATCTCCGCTCCTTTTTGCTTCTTGCCAGCACCAGCTCTCGCCTTTGCAGTCCCCATGACCTTCATCCTGGTTTTGTATTCCTTTCCTCGTTTGCTGGTGTTCTTCCTCTGCTCACAGAGGTCATTTCTTCTGAGTCTTTGTCTAAGTTCATTCTTCTTTGCATAATCCAAAGAATCATGAATCGTGCTGAAGCCATTTGTCTTGCCACCGCTAAAATGGCTTCTGAATCCAAACACAAAGATGGTATCTGGTGTGGTTTTGTACATTCTGACTACTTTCCCCCACATTTCTGTCTTCAGTACTACCGCCTTCCCCAGGTGAAGAACAACAATGTATTTGTTTCCCCAGGAGTACAGGTTAGACATAAACATCCAGGTTCAGAGCAGTGCGGTGTCATGCGTGGGGGCAACTGTTGAGCAGCCAGAGAAGCGAAGAGCTTTCAGTGATTTTAAGATTTATTCCATTTTCATGTGTATGTGTGTTTTGCCTGCATGTATGCATTTTCAGTGTGTGCTTGGCACCTGAGGAAGTCATTAGAAAGTGTCTCACTCCTTGAATCTGGAGCTGCTGGTTGTAGTTAATTACCATGTGTGGGGAAACTCCGTCTTGGATCTGCTTGTTCGCTACCATGTGGGTGTGGGGAACTGAGCCTGGGTCCTAGGCAAGAGAAATAAGTTACCCTTAACTGCTAAGCCGTCTTTCCAGTGCTGTACGATGCCTGGATTTCAACAAAATTTATTGAACTTGGGTCTTACTTGATAAGTCAAAGAAACATCAGTGCACACACTAGAAAAGAAAAATAACATCTCACAAGAACACATATTTGGCCAGGTGGAAGTGGCGCACGCCTTTAATCCCAGCACTTGGGAGGCAGAGGCAAGTGGATTTCTGTGAGTTCGAGGTCAGCATGGTCTACAAGAGCTAGCTAGTTCCAGGACAGGCTCCAAAGCTACAGTGAAACCTTGTCTCGAAAGACAAAAACAAACAAACAAAAAACACATATTTGATAGTACAAAGACTTTTAAAAAAGAAAAGCATCTGCATGTAGTAAATAAAGCATGAAATCAAACCTAAATATACTTGATTTTCTATGACTTTTTTGTGATGATTATGATCTTCACCAGAAAGTACACAAGGCTTGCCTTCAGTTACATGGAGAGTTATATCAGATTTGTGTACACAAATGAAGATGGCAGAGAGGTTTATCAGTAAAGACTCTTCTGGGGTAATTGTCTCTTTTCTCCTTTGGATAGTCTCATTTGTAGATTGAAGTTTCTACCTTCAATAACCATCTTGTTGGTTTTTACTATGTGATCTTCAACATACTTTAGCTGTTGATTATGATCGACCTTCAGTCTTGACTCCTGTTTCTCAAATTTCTTCACAAAATGAGAGACAGATTTTCAAGGCGTTGTGTATCTGCTAAATTGATTTCCCCCCTCAGAACATTTTTGATTCCAGCTTTGGCAGGCCCCTTGTCTAATGTGAGGTGAAAGCCCTAAAAATCTCTTGGTGATTTTCTCCATCACCAAGCATTTTCTTTTTCAAATACAGCAGGCATAACTGCTTTTCAATTTGAAGTTTCCAAATTTTGGCCACTCCCAGGTTCTAGGTAAACTATAGTGTATCTGTGATAAGGCACTGAACAGAGTGGAGGGAGGTGGGCGAGTGCTCAGAAGATGTGGAGGGTCCACCACAGGAACATGCAGAGCGTCTGCCAACTCAGGGTTCTCTGATTCCACTTCCGGTGGACGTCTTAGGGCTCATCCGTATCACAAGAACAGTAATTGTCTCAGTGGCCTTTGAAGCCAGTTTTCTTTTCTTTTTTTAATATTTATTTGTTTATTTATTATGTATACAATATTCTGTCTGTGTGTATGCCTGCAGGCCAGAAGAGGGCACCAGACCTCATTACAGATGGTTGTGAGCCACCATGTGGTTGCTGGGAATTGAACTCAGGACCTTTGGAAGATGAGGCAATGCTCTTAGCCACTGAGCCATCTCTCCAACCCCTAAAGCCAGTTTTCTAGGCCTCGCCTTTTTAAGAGTGCATAAAAATTCATGCATGAAGACTTCTCAGCATAGTCTCTTTGGCCCCAAACCTAGAAACCTGGCTGGGTCTCTGATGCTCTCATGGTTCTGGCAGCCTGTAGTCCTGCTAGACAGGGAGCAGGGCTTACTCCCCAGCTGCTCTTGTGAGCTCATTAGTCAGAGGACAGTTTGTCCTCCCCTTGTGCTCAGTATTACAATACAATTTCTGCCTTAAATATGTCTTCAGGCGGTTTGAGTTTGCCTCCAAAGCTGAGAAAGGAGTAAAAGATTTGATTCCCTACTAGAGAACCATGAAGTTAGGAGGCCCATCAGGGAACGGGATGTTAGCTCACCGGACTGGCTTTTTGCCTTTGACTTCGTAATTCACTCATAATAAATAACCAGAGACTTTTCATAAGTTAGAGAATGAGCTTTAGAACCAAATAAGCATAGCTTTTGTTTGTTTTGATTTTTGTTGTCTTTGGTTTTGTTTTGTTATTGTTGAGATTCTACTGTCCTGGCCAAACCGAGATTACTACACCTTTGGTTTTAGATGTCCTAATTTCTCGCCTCTTAATTGGAGGTGACATGCTGGCAGAGCAGGTGACCATTGATCCAAAGGCATTAAATCTTCTGCCTTACCCACATTCTCGTCACACGGCCTGCTGTCAATTGTCTCTATGGACTCTAAGCTTTAACCAGTACTGTCTTCATCAGGGAAGTTATTTTTAAAAAGTCTCGAACTGCTACACTCAATCTCCAGAGCTTCAGCTTGGGATAGAATTCAAGAATTGGCATCTCTAGAATTCCTAGGTGATGCTGTGTAAGGAGAACTCTAAAGTAGGAGTAGAAAAGCCCGATGCTCATTGGCAGAGAGAAGAGATGAGCCTGTTCCCCACGCCTCCACATACTACCTTTACT
This sequence comes from Arvicola amphibius, assembly GCF_903992535.2. NCBI lineage: Eukaryota > Metazoa > Chordata > Mammalia > Rodentia > Cricetidae > Arvicola > Arvicola amphibius. The sequence goes on from NC_052064.1 coordinate 18,571,516, forward strand.
GTATGTACATTCACTTTAGAAAAGATGCCTTCCCCTGCTTCTCCGAAATTTACATACATTTCTCTGAAAGCTAAGTACGTTACTCACCACTTTTATGACTAGAGGATGGATTCCTCCTGGACCTGGAGGTCATCTAGGTGGAATTTTATCACGAAGCCAGCACCTCTGTCTTCCAACTTGCTGCAGCATGGTGCACCCCAGTGAACATCTGCCTCCAGACTGCAAAGTTGCCTGTCATAAAGAGATGCAAAGGTTATTTTTTAACGTCAAACAGGGAATAAATTTGTGGTCACCAAAATTGCCGTTAAAATCCCACAGTCCTGATAGATTTAAATGAAACAGGGTTTCTTTGTAGCTTTGGAGCCTGTCCTGGAACTTGCTCTGTAGATCAAGTTGGCCTTGAACTCACAGAGGTCACCTAGCTCTGCCTCCCAAGGGCTGGGATTAAAGGCGTGTGCCACCACTGTCCAGCTCAAAACATCCAATCTCTTTTAAAAGTTTACGTCTTTCAGCTTTGGGCTCCTTTAAAAAAAAAGAAAAAGAAAAAAGAAAAAAACACCAATTACATATCTTCTGCAAGAGGGAAGAGAACCAAGGCAACTTATCTGAACCAAGCACAACCAAGCTCCAACAGTATAAATAATAAATAATGTCCAATTATCTGGGGTCCACTCATGATCTTCTGGGCTCCTCCACAGGGCTTGAGTCACTTCTCCGGCTCCGCCCTCTGCAGCACACACAGATTGTTTTCTAGGCTCCGGCTGCCTCTATTCCACTGCTGCTGCTGTTCTTGGTGGTCATCCCACGGTACTGGCATCTCCAAAACACTGCGGTCTTCTGCTGCAACTGGGCTGCACTTACACAGCCTGTTAGAGGCTCTCAGCTTCTTTGCATGAGCCCTTCAGTCCTGCACCTTCAACTGCCCCTGAGGCTGCTTCTTCACCAGTGGCCTCTTCTGGCCTCTCCCAGTGCCAAGCCTCAGCTTCTCTCCGTAACCCCTGCATGCCTTAAAAACCAGTACCACCAGGGTGACTCTTACACATTACCAAGTCCATCTGTCAGCACGAGGTACAACCCTGGCCACCCCTAAAACATGGCTTCTCTGTGCTCTCAGGAAACACTTTCAGAAGATTCACCTCAGTGATGCTGGCCTCTTCTTAATCATCACCACTCATTTCTGAGCTCCAGCTGACGAGCAGCCATTGTCCCAGTAACGTGAAGGCTTCACTTCAGTAGCTCTGGGGTCTCGTTAATCACAGCTGATTCTTCAGCCCCAGCTCACCAGAGCCACAGACTCTTAAAATAGCAAACAGCCTTGGTGGAGTCTAACATTTTCTCTGAAACTTCACAAGCCAGGCTTCCATCTTCGTTGTTCTCAATAATCTTATCTTCCAAGTTCCCACAAGTGCTCATTGGCTCTTCCAGCCCAAACCTCCAAAGTCCTCACAGTCCTCCCCAAAACATGGTCGGGTCTAGCATAGCAATACCCCACTAGGCTGGTGCCAGTTTGTCTTATATTGCTACTATAAAACATCATGACCATAAAGCAAGTTGGGGAGGAAAAGGTTGCTTTGACTCACACTTCACCATTGCTGTTCATCACTGAAAGAAGGCAGGAAAGGAGCTCAAACAGGGCGGGATCCTGGAAGCAGGAGCTGATGCAAAGGTCATGGAAGGGTACTGCTTACTGGCTTACTTCCTCTGACTAGCTCAGCCTGCTTTCTCATAGAACCCAGGACCGGCAGCAGTCCAGGGATGGCACCACTCACCATGGGTTGGGCCCTCCCCCATTGATCACTAATTGAGAAAATGCCTTACAGCTGGATCTCATGGAGGCATTTCCTCAGCTGAGGCTCCTTTCTCTGGTGACTCTAGCTTATGTTAAAGGGCACACAAAACCAGCCAGTACATCAGACATGGAGGATAGAATAGTTACAGCATCATGTACACCTCCATCTAGATCTCAGAGGAAGACAAGGGAGGCCAAAGAACATGCATTAGAGTCAGGATTCTTGCAGGGTGACCCTGAGTATATGAGACTGTAAAGGTGAAGCCCAAGCTACAATGGGGACCTCGGCAAGGTCGAGATGCCAAGAATGGTTGCTATGGGGAAGCTGCAGGTGTGAAGCACAGCCAGCTGTAGGGATGGGGCTGTCCAAAGCCACTGAAGCCCACGTTATGACATAATGTGGCCAAGATACTGAATGTGGGTTACAAGATTTAATATTTGCCCTGCTGGTTTGGGTTTGCCCTTGGCCCCCACTCCTCCATTCCCAGCCTCCATTCCTGCCCATCTGAAAGTGATATGTTTATTCTGCCCCACTTTATCCTGAGAGTCTGTAACTTGGTTTTGGTTTTGCAGGGGCTTAAAGCTAAACATTTGCTTTGAGCATCAGAGGAGACTTTGAGTTTGGATTTTGAGTAACTGTTAAGACTGTGGAGACACTTGGAGATCGGCTGCATACAGATACCTTTTATATTATGATATGCAATGAGGCTTTTGGGAGTCAGGCATAATAGAATATTATGGCTTGGGTATTGAGTATTGGGTATTGATTACCCCCAATTCTTATTCCTAGAAAGTATGTCCTCGAGGGATATGTACATTGATCTTTCTCACATGCTCTCTTGCTCCCTTCCGTGATCCTTCCAGGAGATACAAATATAATATTGCTACCATGTAACTATCCAGCTGTATGAGGCTAAGCAACCATGAGCTGAAATCTGCAAAGGACCAAAATAAATCTTTCTTCTAACGTGTTTGCTCATACATTTTGTTGCACTGACAAAAATTGGGTGAACGCAGTGTCACACTTCCTGTGTTGGTTCCTTTGTGTTTGTGGCTACACTGTGGGGTGGCACCACGCCTGTGGCCTTCTGACCACATGTATCTTTCCTTGTTTCCAGTACATTGGTCACCTTGATTATCCATTACTTTTTAAAAATCCCAGAACAATTCATTAGATTTTCCTGAACATACTTGGAAATCTACTTTTGGACTCTGATGATGGGGGATATTGTTAAAATTTAAATTCCTTCTTCAGTTGGATATGATATCATATCACATGTGGCTCATTACTGTTTCCTTGAACATGTTGTTCAATGCCAGCTCTTTGCTCGGAGACATAAATATCTGCATGAAAATATAAAAACAGAAAATGTCCAATTGTTTAAAAACGAGAAAGGGTAATGATATTTTCCATCTCCAAAAATCTTATTGAAAATGAAAATATTCATTTAAAGTTATGAAAAAATGCACTCACTGATCTTTAAAGTTTGTCAAGCCCCAAAAGAGCAAGACAATTAAAGAAGACAGCACAGACTCCAAGAAAATATACGAAGCCTGACTAATAAGCGTGCTTGAGACAAACAATGCATCTCAACGAGTTATTGATAGCCTTTTCATTTCTAAGTTCTGGGGAAAATGTTAAAATGAATGACTCGTGGAAGGTCATCCATGGCAACTAAGAGTAACTACTGTACAGAGAAAGAAAACAAGCAGAGAAAACGGGAGGAATGTAGTGATAAGCAGCGGGCCGTGCTCCCAGCCGCCCCACTCCCGGCCGCCCCACTCCTGGCCGCCCCGCTCCCAGCTGCCTGGCTAGCTTATGCTCCGAAATAAAAACACACAAACTGTATTCATTTAAACACTGCCTGGCCCATTAGTTCCAGCCTCTTACTCACATCTTGATTAACCCATATCTAACAATCTGTGTAGCACCACGAAGTGGTGCCTTATCAGGAAGATTCTAGCATACGTCCATCTTGGGCTGGAGCTTCATCGAGTCTGTCTCCCTGATGAGAGGCACTGCGGTCTGGCTCAGAGAGCAGAGGCATGGCAATTTATTAACTTCCCTTCCCAGCATTCTGTTCTGTCTACTCCGCCCACCTAAGGGCTGGCCAATCAAATGGGCCAGGCAGTTTCTTCATTAGCCAATGAAATCAACTCAAACAGAAGACCCTCCCACATCAGAGGAAGGGTATTAAAAGGGAGCCCATAGTTATTTAGTAGTGTCCCTAGAATCATCATTAAAGGCAAGACATGGAGATATCTTCGCAGATGCAGTGAGTTAAGATGTGGTGAGCCCTACATCTGATTCCGTTTAAATCCTTATTATAAAAGGAGATGTGGTGGTTTGATTAGGTATGGGCCCCAAAGACTCATGTGCTTGAATGCTTGGCCCATAGAGAGTGGTACTATTAGTGGGTGTGGCCTTGTTGGAGTAGGTGTGACCTTGTTGGAAGTGTGTCGTCGCTATAGAGGCAGGCTTTGAGGTCTCCAATGCTCAAGTTATGCCCAGTACTCAGTCTCTTCTGCTGTTACCTGCAGATCAAAGTGTAGAACTCTCAGCTCCTTCTCTAGCACCACGTCTGTCTGCACACTGCCGTGTTCCACCGTGAGGATAACGGACTAAACCTCTGAAACCGTAAGCCAGCCCCATTAAATGTTTTCCTTTATAAGAGTAGTCGTGGTCATGGTGTCTTTCACAGCAATAGAAACCCTAAGACAGGAGAGAACACAGAGAAAGAACGCATAGAGCAAAGAAAGCCTTTTGATAAGAGGAGGAAACTGAGTGATAGAACTTCAAATCCAGGGAGCCGAATACTGTTATCAGGCACCAGAAACTGAAATCTGAATGAACTCTGCCCTACTCAGGTGAACCGGCCTCTGGAGTAGTGAAGGAATATATTTATTTTTTTTATAAAACACTGGAGGTAGACCTATTTCCAATGCCTTTAGGAGGCATTGGTTCCCATGGTGGCTGTATGAGTTTGTACTCCCATTAGCAATGAATGAGTGCTTCCCTTACTCCACATCCTCACCAGCACGTGCTGTCATTTGTTGTATTGATCTTGGCCGTTCTGACAGGTGAAATAGCAAAGTGGTTTTGATTTGCATTCCTCTGATGACTATGGATGTTTAACATGTTTTTAAAGTGTTTATCACCCATTTGGTCTTTTGAGGACTATTTAGTTATACACCTCTTTTTAAAATCGGGCTGTTTTCTTTATGTCCAGTTTTTAAATTTTTGTATATTTTAGATATTAACCCTCTATCAGATGTGTAATTAGTACCTATCTTTTCTCATTCTGTGTCTGATTGCTTTGCCCAAATGATGGTGCCCTTTGCCATACAGAAGATTTTCAGTTTCACAAGGTCACATGTAGTGTGGAGCTGCGGGCCGGCTTTTCGTCCTGCCCGGCTCCCGCATGGTTAGCTTTACACCCGAAATAACAACACACAAATTGTATTCTTTTAAACACTGCCTGGCCTATTACTCACATCTTGACTAACTCATATCTAATAATCTTTGTAACACCACGAATGGTGTCTTACCGGGAAAGATTCAGCACGTCGGACCTGGTGGCTGGCTTCATCGCATCTGGCATCTCTCTGAGAGGCACGGCGGTCTGTCTAACTTAGGAGAGGCGTGACATCTGACTGAGCCATCTACGTCACTTCCTTCTTCCTGTTCTGTCTACTCCACCCACCTAAGGGCCAGTCTATCAGATGGGCCAGGCAGTTTCTTTATTAATTATCCAATGAAATCATCAGATAGATAGAAGACACACCTACAGTCACATGTATGTATACATGTTTTTCTTAGTGCCTGTATTATTAGTGTCCTGTTCAGAAATTGTTTTTATGTGCAAATTAGTTTGTCTATCTTCCCACTAGGGTTCCTTACTTTGTTTTAGAAATATGATGGTTTTCCTGTGAGAAATCACCCTGAACTCTGAAGGAAAGACTTTTCTGGCTGGGGCTAATGCCCAAGGAAGAGCTGGTCTCAAATAGAAAACTTTAATAATTTATATAAGCTTTAGGCTTATATGTTTTACCTACACTGTCATCTCTAAATCTCTCTTAGATCCTGGCCCCAAGTTACACTTCAAACAATTTAAACAGAGACAGGAGACAAGCCAGTCTGGCCACTTGGACAGCTGGAAGATTTACTCAGAAAAGATGCTGCAATATTTCTTAAGTATAGCTGTGTTGTTCTTTTTGAATAGCCATTACCCAGGGTTGCGTTGCCCATCGGGCAGAATTGTGCCTTTCTCAAGAAGAAAACTGTGGGCTTTATGGAAGTGCAGGATTTAACATTCGTTGTGACTGTGCTGTCCCCTTGGGCACGTCAGAGGCATGTTCTTTGGGGATGGGCCTAATGACTGGTCAGTCCTGATGAGCAAGCATTTACATCTTGGCCTTGTAAACTCTGCTTGTCTCTAACAGACCTGGATAACACACAGCGCATCTGTGGGGTATTTGAGAGGGAGTGCTCCCTTAGCTAAAGTCTACTTTGTGGGATTTACTGTCTCCTAAGAAAATCCATTAGTAACTCTTTTATAACATCAATTCTACAACTATGAGTTTCTTCTAATTCAATTTGAGCACACTTAGGTCAGTCTCCTGACACTTGACTCTTCTCCTAGGTCCTGCTTACTTCCTTATAAAGAACCTTAAAACCAGTTTCTCAAGAATTCCCCATCCCAGTATCTAATCTTCAGCTTCACCAACCCCCAGGGGATGTTCATCCATGCTGTTCTGGCTAGAGAAAAAATCTACTTGGTCAGTTCAAACAAAATTCACTGCTTGTAGCTCTACTGAGAAACAAAATAACAACAAAAAAATGGGATCAGATTTTTTTTTAAAAAAAATTGATTCGTAGTTGAAAAGTTTTTGTGCCCCGATAAACTTTTCTGCCAACACAATAATCCAAATCAGACCAAATCAAACCAAGTTGGAAAAAGCCCAGGTTTAATACTCCCAGGTGACAGTCCAGCCCCCAGGGAGGAGGTGAGAGGATACCAGTGCTCCTGGGTAACAGTCCAGCCCCCAGGGAGGAGGTGAGAACGAAGACCTGAAAATCACGTGTTTGTTCTGGAGGGGGGCAGTTTAAATAACCTGTGGCCTTGAGCATCTCTGGAGGGGGGGGGGATCATTGTTTGGTGAGCTTTCTTAGGTGTCAAGTCCGGACTGAGGCAACTCCCAGAGTTAGGGGCTTGGGATGCAACTTTCAATCAAACATTTCAGACTCTTTGGATATATGGATGCCAGTGGCTGGGGTGAAGCCTTAACTCAAACATTTCAGACACTTTATATGGATGTCAGCGGCTAGGGTGACGCTTCCACCCAAATATCCCAGACTCTTTGGGTATATGGATGCCAGGACTGGGGTGAAGTCTTTTTTTTTTTTTTTTTGGTTTTTCGAGACAGGGTTTTTCTGTGGCTTTGGAGCCTGTCCTGGAACTAGCTCTGTAGACCAGGCTGGTCTTGAACTCACAGAGATCCGCCTGCCTCTGCCTCCCGAGTGCTGGGATTAAAGGCGTGCGCCACCACTGCCCGGCAAGGGGTGAAGTCTTAACTCAAACAGTAGTTTTAACCAGAACTGGTGTGGGGGGGGACAGAGAAATTCTCAATCTCTGCCTTGACTGACAGAAGATAATTTATAATTTATACAAGATATGAAACGAAAGATAGGAAATTTATACCTATAGATTTAGCTGTGACATACATTATTAGAACTTTGAGGCTAATTTTTGATACGCCCAGATTGCAGAGTTCCCACAAACCAACTAGGAGACCGAATATTTTATGTAAAAGCAAAGGGCCTTTATTCTTCATACAAGTTTGCAAACTCGGACTCTCCATGTGTCCAACATATTGGAGTGGTTGGAGAGCCTGGAGTTTATTTGGGGTTGGGTTTTTATAATAGCAAAGGTAGGGGTAAAGGATTTCTAAGGCTCAGGACCCCTGTATGGCTGGCATTTGTCTAGGGGTGTCCTGGTGAAAAACGATGAGTTGTGCTGGCAGGTGACCCTATAGTTGGAACGTTAGAAATTTCTTTTTTTTTCCCCTGGGAGACAACTTCTCTGGTGTTGTCTACCCTCTGTCTGCTTTGCAGTCTCCTGGAGTAACTCATCACCTGGACCACTGGTATTGGATGAGATGCTTGTTGTTAGTGTGCTGTCTCTGGCCTGTTTCCTGGTCCTTTGCAGTAACCTCCCACTTCCCCATGCAGCCCCCAAGCCCAGTTTTCTTCTGTACTGAGTTCTCTTACCTAATTTTGCAGTAGGCTTAGATAAAAATTCTATTTTCACTGCTTTAGCGACTGTTTCAGCTCTGGTTTTCCCTTGGTGTATCAAGGGTTAATCAGTTTTTAATCGTCTGAACTTCTGTTTCCTCAAGCTCCTAAAACAGAAGGTTCTCCAGTGTTCCATGCAGAGGCTGGGCTACCTTACTGCCCCCAGCTGGCCAGTCGCTAATGTCTTGAGTTATAGTCTTGGGGATGCGACTAGATCCCATCTGACCCACTCTGTTTCTCTGGTCAGCTGACTAGTTTCCGGTCAACCTCTGTCCTGACACATTGCCTGGGCCTGGTCAGACAGCAGAACAGCTGTCAGGTTTCCTCCCAGCAACGGTGAGGACGGTGAGCTCTCACTACATGTGCATACTACTTTTTTTGTGTGGAACAAACATGTGGTATTCTAATGATCACCATCTTCTTTACCCACAAATGAACTACGAATGTCCTCTGAAAAGTTATTTTTCTATTCTCAGCCTCTAAGAAATGAGTAGCTTTTCTACTTAAAAAGTAAACATAGATAATATATGTGTACACACACACACATTTTTCTCTTAGGGGACTTATGTGGGCCTAGAAAATTAAAATATTAAAATGTATAGTAAAGACGGATGTTAACAGTGTAATGACTGAAAGTTAATTTAAATATCAAATGTTAATTTTAAGTATTAAAAGTTGATTTAAATATTAAATTTCCTAAAATTATTAAATATTAAAGCAAAACAGTTTTCGTTCATAGAGAATGGTGATGGCTAGTCTTGTTTGTCAGCTTGGCCACATTTGGAATTAATGGCAGACAGATTATAGTTTTTGTTGGTTTTGTTTTTCCAGAGAGTCTTTCACTGGTAGTCAGGGCCTGGCCTCAGGAATGAGGTCTTCCTGACACAGCCTCCCTGGAGTTGGATTAAAAAGGTCTATGCTATACACTTCAATCACATAACATCAATATCTAACTGAGTCACAACCGAATCCTGAGAACAGACATAGGTTTTTGGAGAAAAATGCCCAGCTCTAACGGTCAAATATCCCGCAACCGATTCCATCCTCCAGACTGATGCTGTCTCCCCCTCAGTCCGGCGCACCTTAGTGCACCTGAAACGACTAATCAGAAGCCACAAATTGCCCCTGCACCCCCTCCAGGACACCAAGGGTACCTGAACCCTTTAGCATTAACATCCTTTGAAATGCAAATGACTGGTTCCAGGACCCCGCTGCTAAAACTCCCCTTTGAAATTCACGCCCACTAGGATTCCGTCCCATCAGAGCTCTAGCCGGTCAGCTACCCTTCCAAAACTATTTTTTTTTGTGTGTGTTTTCTTCACCTAATACCACTAAAACTGTTCAAGAACCCTCACTGTGTGAAGGCATGGGGTTATTCACATCTAGGCAGACTTTATTTTCTTCGTTTAGAAGTCAGTCAGCAAGAGCTAGTTCCAGGACAGGCTCTAGAAACTACAGGGAAACCCTGTCTCGAAAACCCCAAAAAAAAAAAAAAAAAAAAAAAAAAAAATAAGAAGTCAGTCAGCATTGGTTAGGTGTGAAGGTTCAAGTGGACTGGTATAGTGTTCCAGCCTACAAGGCCACTGTGCTCCTGTTGGGGGTCGGGTTCTGTCCGAAGGAAGGAGGAAGACTAGGACATAAGAATGGCGTTCTAGAACAGCACAGAAGGGATGCCCCAAGTGAGATCAGTACTCAGGAGGACGGAGATGTGGGTCTTCAAAAGCTGTAGAAAATAATTAACAGTGCATGCCTATAGCCTAGTGGCAGACGAGACACCTGTCATAGAGTTCCCGCATACCCCAAAATGCTGGCAATGGTATGCTAAACATCTCAGTTGAAGTAACATTTCTATAAGACCAGTGAACAGCGAATTCCCATTGAACAAAATCACAATATACAGGTGTCCCTGTGAAAACATAACTCTAGTCTAAGGGACTGTTAATTCTGGAGTCAAAATCGAGTGGTCAGATCTTGAGGGCATAGATTCAGGACACTAACTACTCTGCTACAGCTCGGTAACAATTCCCTGGAGTTTCTAGAGTTAACGGACTAAATGAGAGTTACAAATCAAGGTGCTCTGCAAACGCGTCGGTGAACACGTTCCCGGGTCTGACGGCTGCCGGACAGCGGGGAAACCCTCTACTGGGGGCTTCAGATACGACCTGATTGCAGTCCCAGCCTAGAGCTGGCGGAAGCTGGTGATCCTGGGCACACCCCAAAGTTTCCCTCTGAAGGGCGCCGAGAGGTTAGATCAAACAAGCAGGCGGCGGGGCCACAAATGGCTACCGAGCGGCTAAAGACACTCCGCGATCATTTGGTCGCAATCATGGTTTTAATCAACTGATGAGCCTTGTGGAATCTTTTAACTGGTGTGTCCCACAACCCTGAAGTCTGGTTGCCACGGGAGAAGTGGGAGTGTCTGCGAGCAAGAGGGACGAGGGAGGTAAAAAGCTCTCTCTACAGGAAGAAGACACCTGACATGTCCGTCAGGAGAAATGGGCATAGGCTGTGCACACCTGTCCTTAGAGGGACAGAGATGAACACCAAAGTTGAAATCCAAGCCTTAGGAGGCTCCTATGTCTGGTAACGAGCTTCCTCCGGGAAGCATCGTAACCCTTCCATCTAGTGTGTGTGTCTCCACAGGCAGGGGGAGAGCAAAAGAAAACTAGGCCTGCTTTATTTTATTTTGACCTAACAAGATTTGACCTACAATTCTGTAAAGCACCCCCCCCCCCCTTTTCTTTTGGTAGAGGAGTGGTTGAAGGCATAGCAGCCCATAATAGGGCCATCCAATACATCATATGTATTTACGAAACCCGTATGACTGTTTTAAAAAAAAAACCAAACTAGGGCCTTTATAGTCCCGGTGGGGGAGGGGGCAGATGATGCATTCTAATAACAGATACAGTTAATATTTGTGCAAAATGATAAGGGAAACGGGACGAAGAAAGTGAAGTGAAAAGAATGCCTGGGGACCAAACACTATGGCTCTATACATCCAGGCCCCGAATGGAAAAGGCGAGAAACCAGTGCATGAAGCAAGAGCCACGTAAAAGTCACACGTTTCCATGCTGCCCCCTGGACCTCCTGGTCGGCGGTCTGAAAGAGGCTCTAAATCACAGCACTACTCTAAGCCACCTGCTGAATGAACTGCCCAAGGCTCCGCCGAGCGCGCTCCAGGCAGGTGCAGGAGAGCCTGGGTTAAGACACTGGATTGCACCTTGGCGAGGTTTGAGTCATTTTGCTAGGAGTTGTGACAGTCTGCGGAATTATCATGCTGTTCTCGTTTCAGAGTATGAGGGACCCACTGCCTGCTTCCACCCCCCTCTCTCCCTATCCCTCCCCACCCCCTCACCCGCCCCAGCACCCTGATCTTATGATCACTTCTAGCACGGTTTGGAGTTAGAAGGCAAGAAATTTTCAGGTACTTTCATTAAAAATGTTCCTGCAGGATAAACAAAATAATTGCCAAAGCATAGATTTGTAGTGGAAATAATTGGGCTAACCATAAAGACCCACGTAATCATCTGCTCCTTCAGGGCAAAGGAAGTGAGACGGGGATGGAGGCTGCCGCTCGCAATCAATGTGGCAAGGGAAAAGCAGCAGATGAAGGTCTGGGCCCTCCACACCTTTACTGACTGAAAGAAGAAAATAATAAAATTTTGATCCCTGCCGTGTAATCCGTTTTCTGTTGTCAATAATACCACCGAATGAACGAACTCGTAAGGAAAACCGGCTTATTTCGGATCACGATTCTGGATGTCTATAGCCTGGGGTACATGAAACCCTATCTAAAACAAAGGGTTGTGAATGGTATGATGACCCAGAGGGGGCAAAAAATCCAAAAACTAAATGAGAATAGTAGTAGCTAGCTCACAGTGTGGACAAACAGGCTATAAGCCAGCCACAGACACCAGCTAGACTGATTAGCATACAGCCTACCTACCACCAAAGTTTAAATTGAGTTCTGCTGCCCCATGGCATCACTACTGCCCTTATCTATTGTGTGCATGTGTGTGCACGCATGCCATAGCATCACGTTGGTGCCCAAGGACAACTTGTAGGAGTCATTTCTCTTTCCATGTGAAGCCTGGGGATCAAGCACAGGTTCCTCAGGCTGGGTGGCATGTGCCCTCTACCTGTTAAGACATCTTGCTAGTTGATTTTGATACCACTCAGCCTCATGACAGTATAACAAAAACCTTTTAGTTACCTTTAAAAGTATGTTCTATGAGCTGGACTAATATACGCACAAACTGAAAAATGTTTGCACGTGGGTGATGACTACACTATTCAGTCTGTAGAAGTCTGTGCCATATGGGAAGGTGAGGCTTTTGTTTCTGGACAGTAGGAACGGGGTCAGTCCTGTTCACCGCGGCATCCCCAGTACCTAGTGCAATGCCTGGCACTGTAATACCAGGCATTCAGCCAGGACTGTGAACAGACACTAATCTACTCCACAGATTCCCGTGAGAGGAATGAAAACATCCTCTAAAGGAAAGCAAGCAGAAAACTCTAGAACTAAAATAAAAAATTCTAGGGTGGTAGTCCTAATCCCTTCAGCAAAGCAGCCGAGATATTCTTGGAATTTATGCAAACCAGGAAGGGCAACACTGAACAAGTCCACTTTGGAAAAGCTCCACACAGAAATATTTGCTAAGCGGATGACTTCACATATGGCTCTCAACATTGCGATTCTGGCTGTTGTCACAGTCCCTAAGTAGGTCTGGAAGTCAACCAAGCCAGGGTGTACACAAGTCTACAAGCCAATGACCTACTTAAGAACGGCAAATGATGGGCGATTATGAAACCAAAGAAAATTCTAGGATGAATACGTTTGTAAGAACAGAGCCATGAATGGGCAGTTTACAAATGTCAAGATTAAACACAGCTTCTGCAGATAGTTTCAGTTATGAATGAACTCTTTAAATGCGGTTATCAGTCTACAACCCAGAGCTGGCAATCACAGAACTGACGCACGCACGCGCGCGCACACACACACGTTTGTGTCCACTGAGAACTTGCTCAATGTAGCAGGATTTATAGGCATATGCCCATAGTCCCAACAACAAGGATGCAGAAGCCGGCAGACCTCTTGCGTTTGAGGCCAGTCAAGCTACAGTGACAGCCTGTCTAGAACAAACCCACACCACAAAAGCCCAGGAAATATTTTTGGAGCACCTACATAGCTGGGTACTGGGTCGAGTACTGCATAATTTTCATGGAAAATGATGAGGTGGAAATCCACACCACTGCCTGAAAAGTGAAGAAAACCAGGCTCAGGGTGTTAAACATGTGTTTGAATCTGAGTCCTATCAACCCCCCCCCCCCCCCGCCCAGTATAACCCTCAGTTATACTGAAGTCCATGCATGACGGGTGAGCACTTTGCTACTGTGCCATATCCCTGTGTCACTCACTTGCTCGGAGGGGTCCTGAGCAACTCTTTAGCCATGCAGGCAGGTTTTGGATTTGTGTCTTGCCTCAGCCTCCTGAGTAGCTGGCATGACAGGCCTGTGCCATCAACGGCCAACTCTCTTGGCTGTTTTTATAGTAAAGAAAGCTGACTAACACTATTCCAAGCTTACAGCTCCTAATGGTCATTATCTAAACCAATGCTAACTATAATGGAGTCAACACAATGCCCGCGGATATAAACATTGTACAGGAAGAGGTGTTATTGACGGAAAGTTAGCAATGCCAATGTTTAGGATTCCCCTTCCCCTCTGGCTGCAGATTCAGGGCCGGCACACCTCGGAAGGAGCTCCCTAAGCCTCTGGAGGGTCCCTTGAGAAACCTAACACGATGTTTACTACCCACGGGATGAGTAGAGCTAGCTGGATGAGCAAAGACGATTGTTACTACTCAGGGCCAAGAAAAAGTAATTTTAAGACCCCACAGTCACCACACACTCCATCAGGAACCCAGCACCCATGGGAGAAGCTGTAATGCAAATCCATGTCTTGTATGAAGCAGTTCAAATGCTAAACAGATAATAGAAAGTACTGAAAGTTCCGCTTTGTGTCTCCAGGTACCAGCACGATTACAGGCTTTCTATAGGAACTAATTTCATATGCTAAGTCCATACCTCTATAAAACCAAGAGTAAGGTAGTATGGATCTGGACGTGTACAATGCCATGAAGAAAACAAGCAAGAACGAGACAAGTATATTATTTTCTTTATATACAAAAACAAAGGCCCAAAATATGGTTTGTTGAAGTAGCTATCAACAGGATGACTTCACGTTTGCTTTGGTCAGCACGGCCTGGGAACAGCAGTCGGTCCCCTCCCTAACAGCACAGAAACACACTGACAGGACTGCCTTCAATACAGAACAAAGAGCTTTCAGGGAAAATTAAGTTAATTTTAAACCAAGACATTTTACCAATAAATAAGAAATTTTGAAAGGTAGCATCCCCACCTGACACTCCTGGGCATAACACGTACACCAATTTTGAAAATAAAAAATTTCCCACAATAGTCATAACAGGTGATCATATAGCAAGCCATGTAATGAAATTATTTTAATGTATTTTTAAAAAACGAAAATCTTAAAAACCAAACATGAACTTTAAAAGTTGGCACTTACTTTCTACAACTGTACACATCCTAAAACAATGGTCTAGTACTTTCTTACAGAACATAATTCAAACTCTGTTGGCATTCAATATATTCCTAAGGAAACAGTTAAAAGCACTTTTAGTATGCTGGATCTCAAACAAAGTTCATAATTCTGATTTATGGCTATGAAAAGGCAGTCAGCTTCTACTGAAAACTGCAGCCAGTGATAAAACATACTTGGAAAACAAATGATCAGTCTGAAGATCTTTAATATCGGTTAAGACAGTCTGACGTTTGTTGCCAATGAAAGGTACTTTAATCCAATGTGCAAAAAAAATAAAAAAAATAAAAAAGTGCAGCTGTCCTTTCCCTTGAAATATGTAGGACCAACACTACTATTTACACATTTGAAAGATCTGAAATTATTTAAGCATCTTTTTTATGAGAAACTGAGAGCTGCAGAGAACCCCAAAAGCTTGATCATCCATTAACTACTAAAAGATCTCAAGAAGCATTTCTGTTTCTTGTCCTAATTTTGATCTTAAATACAAAACCAATTTTGAAATCAGTCAGGATTTTGAAGACCTAGGAAATTTTAGGGTTTGTGTATCTGTGAAAACCTTGTCTCGGAGACTTCTCTCCTTCTCTTACTGCCGGTTCACTCCAGACACCCACAGGTAGAGTGGCCACCCAGGACAAAAGAGGAACTCAGTTCCAGCACTACCAGCATCCTGGTGGTTTCACTCACCCTGAGGTACCACATGACCTGCAGCATTTGGGGTGGGGACAGGGGCCACCACAACCGATGAAGAAACACTTCAGCAAAGCAACCATTTACTGTCCACAGAAACAGCAAAAACAATGATATAGAGATTTAAAAATCAACAAGCCAAATATAAAACTAACGCCATTCCGTATTTCCAAACTTGGTTTTGTATTTATACAGTGTCCTGGGTCGGCATGTGCCACCGTTTTCTGCACCGATATGAAGTTCTTGTATCCAGTTAATAAATTGCTGTTTTGACTGTAAGTCACATGTATTGGGACGGTTAGGAGATCAATTCATTCAATTACTCTGCAGTGCACTCACCAGCCTGGCAAGCGTAGAGGAATTAAGAATGGAACAGAAGCCACTCACTTTAAACGGGAGAAACGAGTTTTCGAATTAAAACCATAAAGAGGGGCAGGGGAGCTTACCGGGAACATGAACACTAGACACCACAATAAAACAAAATAAAAAACTGTTTGGTCAGAACGTAGGAACGTAACTGCCTTGAGGAATCTGAAAACTACCTAACTGGAATGAGCACTGTCTTAGGTCCAGCCAGTACAACACTCTAAGTTGCCACAAAAGCAGTCAAAGATGTTCACTGACTGTGATCAATGCAACCTCGGCATCAACCTCCCAGGCCACATGTTCCTGACCCATCACCTCTAGCTGCAGGCAATGGTCTCCAGCTGCTGCTCTGCCTCGGCAGCCATCGCTGCTGCCTGCAACTGTTCTGTCTCACTCTGGATGGCACTGGGGGTGACCTGTTTCCTTTCACTGTGCATATTGTTCTCATGCCTCTTCAGATCTGAGGCCTTGGCAAACGCCTTGGTGCAGGAGCCACACACGAAAGGCTTCTCCCCTCGGTGTCTCCTTTCATGGTCCTTGAGGTGAGACTTGTGTTTGAAGGCTTTGTCACACATATGACATGCAAATGGTCTTTCGTTGCTGTGAACCCTCTCATGCTTCTTTAGGTCTGGGGCGCGGATAAATGACTTCCCACACACCTCACAGCTGTAGGGCTTATACCCTGTGTGGATTTTCAGGTGTTCCTTCAGGTGGGCCTGGGTGGTGAAACCTTTTGTACACATTTCACAAACAAACGGCCTGTCTGCTGTGTGGAGCTTTTCATGCTTCCTCAATCTGCCTTCGTCGGAAAACGTCTTACCACACGCTTGGCAGGCAATCTGCTCCCGATGGTGACCATAGAGCAAATACTCAAACTTCATGTCACTGGCAGCTGTGGTCCAGCCTGGAGTCTGTTCGTCTTTTACTTCACCCATCCCGTCATTAAATGTCAAGGCTTGCGGGGTCTGAGACCCCAGATCTTTGGACTCGGGAGTCTCCATGGATTCTACTTCCTGGCCATAACAGTTCACCTTCCGGACTTCCTCACTCCCCAGTTCTTTTAAAATCGCCTCCTGAACCCTGAGAGTAGTCGTAGGGGACTTGCCGTCCTCCTGACTCGGGGGGGTGCCTTCTACTGTGTCGTCGGAGGGACTGTCATCCTGGTCCCCGATTTCCTCCACGTCGTCATCCTGAGTGTCAGCGGCATCTCCGATGGGGCGGTTTAACTTGAGGCAGTACTTACTCTTTGACTGGCCGTTGCTTTCATCAGGACTGGACACATCGCGCTTCTGAGAACAGAGTTTATCCAAAAACCGGATACCAAGGATCTGACCCGAGGACATCATCAAGTTAACATCCTCCTTTTTCACAGAAATCTTGGCTGTGTACATGTAGTTGAGGACCTCCTCAAAAATATCGGAGCGGAGGAAATCTATCTCTATGACGGAAGAACTATCCACTTCCAGCTTCTTGAAGAGCTTCTTAAAGTAGGTGCTGCAGGCAGCGAGAACACAGCGATGGGCTCTGAACTTCACATCTTCAACCACGATAGCGATATCGCAAAATTCTCCTTCCAGACGCTGCTCATTCAGTGTTTTCAGAAACAGCGTTTTATGATCGTCGTCATTATATTTTATGGTTTCAGACATACTGATGAAAAACTCCTACAAAAAAAAAATTTTTTTTTTAAAGGAGTTTAATTAATGTGTAGTGCTCCCCATATCCACTGTGACTATTTGGAACCTAACAATCTAGAATCTTGGTGTTAAAGATGGTCCAAAAACAGGCAGGAAAGAATGACCCCAGTCAAGGGATTTCCATGTTGCTATTCTGAAGTACTTTCAGTTTACAACAGTTTCCTAGTTAGAAAAACGGCAGTTTTTTTTTTTTCAAAATACACACCAGGCATTATTCTATACGCTTTAGATGTCTCAACACACTTAAGTACAAATAACTCTATGAAATAGGTGTCTTCAGTTTGTAAAAGGGGTTAGGGATCTGTCCTATAACTATTTAAGATCTAATAATCAAATCCCGGAAACGTGGTTTAAAAACTCAGACTATCAAGACAGAGGAAAAAGACTGATAAATAGTCCAACCGTGAAGTATAAGTTACAGGATCGAGACAAGAATCCTCAAGTCCTGGAGCCGGAGACCTCAGTAGGTAAAAGGAGGCTATATTCCCAGCTGCAGTGTAAATGCAGTGGACACATGGTGGGCCTCTAATTTTAAGAAGGTACAAGTGAATTCTGGAGCAGAGTTGGCTAGCTCTACTAGCTGAAGAGTGAACTCCAGGTTGAACTGAGAGAGCCTGCCTCAGCGAACAGTGGAGAGCAATCAGGAAGACTCCCACCATGTCAGCCTAGGGGTTCCACAGGAATGGCCTTACACACACACACGCACATACACACATTTATGCACTTGCACACGTGCAGACATCAATACATGCCACAAACACAGAAAAAAAGAGAATCCTCAAGTCCTATCTATGGCGTCTGATTCCAAGTATAAAGGATGCAGGAAAATATCTGGGCTGGGCATTACACTTCCTTGAGAAAAGAGACAAACCACCACTGGAGAGCTTGAGAGGGCATCGTGGCCGCAAGAGTCTGTTTTCTACTAGTCTCTGCATAGCAGCTTTGGGCCACTCCTGGACGAGAGTCAAGGTTTAGTCCGACCCCAAAGATATCTGGGAAGAGACTGACGAGTGGCTTCTTGTCACAGGATGCCAATCTTCCAGCCATCCAGTTAAGCCTCACCAGCAACAGGTGTACAGCACCATAAGTGTTTCAAGTTTTAGATTTTTCCAGATTTTGCAATTACACATATACCTCATAAAATAAATTGGGGATGGCAGTCCAAGCCAAAATACAAAACTAGTTAATATTTTATACATACCTTACACACGTAGTATGAAGGTAATTTATACAGTATTTCAAATACTTCATTTATTTCCAGTTTTCTTTTTCCTTTTCTTTTTGGTTTTCCGAGATAGTTTCCCTGTGTAGCCCTGGCTGTCCTGGCACTCACTCTGTAGATCAGGTTGGCCTCGAACTCATAGATAACCACCTGCCTCTGCCTCCTGAGTGGTGGGATTAAAGGTGTGCGCCACCTCCACCTGGCTCAAATAGTATCTTAAACAAAACTTCATAGTATAGGTTTTTCATTTGTGGCTTATCAGTAAGTTTCAGATTTTGAATATTTTGGACTTACAGAGGTTCAACCTGTACTCAGTAAGTATTGGAGTATTTTAAAAGAAAAAGAATTTCAGGACCACCATGAAAGACCTAGCAATGTGTTTAAGAACTGATCTAAAAACAATGTGTTTTACATTTTCTACTAAAAGATAAAACAACTGTTTTACTTTTATTCAACAATGTATATGTCCGAGGAAAGCAAATTTTTTTCCTCATGGAAAAAGAATTGTAAACGTATAACTAGAATGTGTATGTGTGTGTGTGTGTGTGTGTGTGTGTGTGTGTGTGTACAGTGGGGACCAGGGACCTGCTTACGCCAAGAAAATACACAACCCCTTATCTGATACCCCCAGACCTGAGATACCTATTTTAAATAAAATGCCAAGTGATATTCGAATCCTTAATATTCTAAGGTACACTTACCATGAACAATTCAGGCTATTTTCTTAATGCCTTAAACTCCAAAATCTTCAGATCAGAGTAAGTCTGATCAGGGGCAAGCCAGATCTATCAGAAAAAAAGATAAAGACTAAGTAAGATTTTTCCCTATCCCAAATTCTAAACCAAGTGTTTACAAGAATAAAAAACAAAACCACAGAACCCTTTATTGTCCCACCTCTTGCATACAAATCCATTTTTTTTTTTTTTTTGGTAGAAACCAAGGGCTAGCAGTAATCCAGCCTGGTTCTACATAAGGACTAGAAGTGTGGCAGGTGACATCAGTATGTGTCCTTACCTCCACCACGTCCTTTTGGGTACCTAGTTCTCCACTTTCTCTTCAAGACCTAGAAACATCTAGATGCACGTTTCTCTAAATATGGCAAAGGCTGTAGGAGCACACATTCGCAACAGTTAGGAGGGGAAGCAAGGAGTAATTATGCTACTTTGTCCGCGCAATTGCAAACGGTACGCCAGACGGCAGTGGCAAAGTCCACACTTTTTCCTCTATCCCTTTCTATAAAAAGGTTCAAAGAATGTTCTTTGATTCTTAAATCTCATCTAAAGGACTCCACATCCTGCAGGCCCATATACTAAGAATAAAAATATCCTCTAGTGACCACTAATCCCACAAACACGGAAGTTTGTAGAAGCAGGTGGCTGCGCTAGAAAACAGTCCTACACAAAGACTTGGTGCCAGACTCCACCAAAGGACCTCTAACAAGTTCCTGCAATAGGAACCACAGAGCTCTGAACCAGCAGGCTTTCTCATCTGTACTACATGAGGGCTGGTAAGGGGATTTCTAAGGATGCTCCATTCTTCATTTAGGCCTTCCTGTGTTCTAGATGCAGCCTGGGCCTGCAGCGGGCTTGAAGGAGGGCACTCCCTTCAGAATCTTTGGTGACACCTCTGTTGTCACTAACTGTGGAATCAAAAACGAGCATGGCACTTAGAGAAGGGTGGCTCTACAGTAGCCATGGCAACGCATCAGCGTGCAGCTTCTCATTTCTGGTTAGTGTGTATTCTTTTTCAAAGGAGGTCACGGGCCAATCGGCTCGTTTTTTTCCCCCCCTATAGAGATGTTCCCATTGCTAAGTTCAAATGAGTCAAACCGGAAGATAGCCATTGCCAGTATGTGTGTAAGTAGGTGCGGGACAAGACATAGTCCAACACCTACAATACCCTAAAGCAGCTCCTTGCTAGCCGTTCTCCAGATCGCGGGAACGCTAAGGCGCCCGCACCGAGCAGGGAGCCCGGCTTTCCCAAAGCAAACTTACATAAGCAGTCGCAGCCGCCTCCTTATTCCGGAGCAGCTGCGACAATGGCGGCCACACCACTTCCCTGTTGCGACCGCACAACTTGGGAGTGGGGAAGGCTGGGCCTGGCGCGAGACTCGGGGCGCAGCCCGCGCGTGGGAGCCCACGCTCTCATTTCCCAGCCCGGGAGCCGCCGAGCGCAGCGAGCCCTTAAGCATTCTTTCCCAAACAAAAGCTCCCCGGCGTGGCGCCCGCCGGCGACAGGCCACTTTCCCTTCCACGATCCGCCACTTCTCCAGGTGGCGGCGCGGGAGCGAGATTCTTTCCCGGCCCGCAGCAGCAGCCCCGGCGGCGGCGCGGCGAGCACGGGAGCGGGCATGCGGGCCGGTTCCGCAGCCCCGCGCCGCGCCGCGCCCTGCTCCGCCCGCGAGCCCCGAGCTCGCGCCCCGCGCACTCCGCGGCCTGCGCGTCTGGTCCTCCCGCGCCCTCCCGCGGCCAGGGGCGGGGGCGGCGCGCGGCCGGCTCCCCGGAGCTCCGCGGGCGCAGGCGGGGAGCGTGCGCGGGGGGTCCCGTCTGCTCCGGGGAAAGGGGTGTGGGGGGGAGAGACAGCTGCGAGGGGCGGCGCCCCGCGGGTCGCGCTCGGGCCCGGCTCGGCCGTCCCCACCCCCACCGCGGTGCACTGCGGCGAGGAGAGCGGGGCGGCCATGAACTCGGCCGCCGAGCGAGCGAGCGAGCGCGCGCGCGGGCCGCCGCCTGGCCTCTCCCCACCCGCTCGCTCGCCGGCCTGCGCGGCCCCCGGGGCGCCCGGCCCCCACGCCCAACCGCGGCCCACGCCCGATCCCGCTCGCACCGCGCTGCGCCGCCGCATCCTGCAGCTGGCTGCTGCCCGAGCTCGGCGGGAACGCGCCTCCTCTCAGCCGCCCCGCCGCGCCCGCCGCCGGCTGCCCCCGCGTCCCCGCGCCCGCCCCGGCCCTTTCAGCACCCGGCCCGCGCTTACCTGCAGCCTGGCACAGCTACAGACGCTCGCCGTGGGCTCCCGCGTTCGGCAGCGCGCTGGCCAGGACGGGATGGACGCGGGGGCACGGTGGGTGGCAGTGTTTTGGATTTTTTTTTTTTTTGTAGTTTGGGGAGGGGGTGGGGTGGGGGGGAAATCGTGCACGTCCCTGGTGGTAGCAGCCCTCTTCCTGCACGAGCACAGAATATCTAGCCTGCCGCGAACACCCCCACCCCCCCTCCCCGTGCATGCGCGGTGCGAGCCTGGAGGGGGGGAGAAGGCGCGCCGCCGCCTGCGCAGGCACGGAACCCGATCGGGCCTCTTGAGTGAGCGAGCAGGGAAAGGGTTAATCTGGGACCTGACGGGTCGACGCTTTCCTTGGCTCTACGGGGCCGCCCGCGGAGGGCCCTGGGCCCTGCGCACGCGCGCGCACGCGCGCGGCATGGGGCGCGCGGAGCCCGCGCGCGGGAGAAGGGGATGGGCGGGGCTAGGGCGGGGCTTCGGCCGCAAGGGAGCGAATGCTCGAGCTCAGTTCTCGGGCACCCGCCCCGCCTGGAGCTCTCGGCTCCTGGGCTCCCGCCGGTGCCGGGCCTCGGAGCTGCGTCGGGAACGCGGGAACCTGCGCTCCCGTGCGTGTGCATGTGCGTGGGCCAGTACTGCCCCTGGGTGCGCGCGATTCGGGCGCTGAGCTCGTCCTGGCTTTTGGGCAGGTGTCTCGGGCATCGTCGCTCCCTGTGCTCTCGCCCGGACACCCAAGCGCGATTCCTGGACGCCAAGGGCCTGGTTCCTGTCGCTGCGGCATTGTTTGTGGGGAGCAGGCATTTGCAGAACAAATGAAGGGCCATCTTTGATTTGGAATGTAAGGGGCAATTCTAGTCACCTAGGACAATTTGCACCACCCCAAAGCTCTGGATCTGCCCTTGCGTTTACCCGGGTGCTTCCCCCTCTAGCAGTCCTGCAATTGGCGCTCCCATGGGGAGATCTGATAGCTTGGTACTGTCAGCATGGAGATGTTATAGCTTCCTTGCTGTTGAACCTTGTGTTCCTTGTGCTGCACGGCCTGAGTCTCTTCAAGTGCTCTCAGGCTCAGGGCCTGGGAAGTGCCTTTAGCCCCCACATTTCTGTTCATCTTACAGTATTGGCGGCTGGACTGAGCTGTCGTGCTCCTTAGAGACACTTCTGCTGCATTATCACCCTTCTAACAGTTTGTCAAGTCACGTGAATAACATCTGAAATTAGGGCAAGACCGTGGACTTATGGGAAGATGATGTGCCTGCGCTAGGCACATAAGTAAACACGGAGGGATATTGTGATAGCCTTTGTTTTCTAAAGGCCATCTGTTCAGCCTCAGCTGTAATATTAACCAGTACTGGTTTAACGTCTCCGAACGTGTTTTGACACACGTTTTCAAATTTTTATTTTCTGTATATGAGTGCTTCGCTTCCATGAGTGTATGTGCGCCACATGTGTGTCTGTACACGTTTTCAAATTTTTATTTTCTGTATATGAGTGCTTCGCTTCCATGAGTGTATGTGCGCCACATGTGTGTCTGTGTATGAGTGCTTTGCTTGCATGAATGTATGTGCGCCACGTGTGTCTGGTGCCAGTGGAGGTCTGAAGAGGGCGTCAGACCCCCCCTAGAACTGGAGCAGGATATTGTTAGCCACCATGTGGGTTCTGGGAAGCAAACCTGAGTCCCCCGCAAGAGCATTAAGTGCTCTTAACAGCTGAGCCATCGGTTACAGCTCTCACACACACACACACGTCCTTTGATGCTCACAATAGCAGTTGTGTTAGCAGGTGTGGTGGAAGAGTCGACGTAGAATAAACCTGTCTTAGAATCAGGCATATCTGTTTCAAATACCAAATAAACTAACTCTTCTAAGCCACGTTTTTGTTTTTTTTTTAAATTATTTATTTTTTATTTAAGTGTGTGTGTGTGTGTGTGCGCTCAAACATGTGGTTATGTGCGTATGAGTGCATGTGACATTTGGAATCCAGAGGCATTGGACCCCCTGGAGCTGGAGTTACAGACCATTGTGAGCCACCTGATGTGGGTCATGGAAACCAAACTCTGGTCCTCTGAAAGTGGAGCTAGAACTCTTAACTACTGAGTCCTCTCTTGTCAGAGATCAGTTTCGACCAGGGTAGGGACATGGAGATTAGAAAATAAGTAAAGAGAATGAAGCCGTGAGTAAAAATAATAAAACAGAAACATAGGAGGGAGTTCCAGTGACTACTGAAATCGCCTGCGCTTAATTTTCCATGCACTTTTATATCCAATACAGGAGGGGGGAAGAAGACAAAAGACTGCTTTAACACGGTACAAAGGACAGCTAGAACAGTAATTTGCTTCAATACTTTGAGATATCAAGTCATTAGCATTCTGTTGTTTAGGCTGTGAACCCACCCTAGACCAAGTATCCTGAAGGCAGCCACTCCCAAGGTCTAACCTCCTACTTTAAAAGAAGGAGCCTGAATTTCCTGGCTCCTGGTCAGGGTGGAGTGGATCCACCTACGTGGGCCATCTTAATGTCAGAAAGACTATGTAACCACACCCTAGGTCAGGGTGTGTAGATACACTTGTTGTCAACAGACTTGAACAAGCTAAAACTCTGACAAGATGGAAGTAGGCTCACATTTTGGGGCCTCCAAAATCTCTCCAGCCTTTTAAGCCTCACCCTATTGTTTTCTGAAATGGAGACAAGGAAAACAGGGAAGTTGTAAGGACTGGCCCACACGGTACCCAGGCATGTTCTTAGTGCAAATATTAGTCCCCTGTTGTTAAGGATACCCATACCATCCGTGGTGTTGAGTTTCCATGGCAGCGGCAGGAAGTGGTTGGTCATCATACTTGACACTGCTTGTTTGCTTTCTTCTTGTTTGCACTGCTCTGAGCTTACACTATAGTCCTACCTGTGCTTTGTTTATAGGGAACTAATAGGAGCGCTCTCCTGGGGTTGTGTTGTGAGGCAACAGAGCTGAAGTTCATGGTGCAGGAGCATGGCTCGCTTGCAGTAATCTTCAGTGCCACCACTGCCACTGCTCTTGGACCACACCTGGAGGGGCTTCGCTCTCTGGATTTATTGTCTGCCTCATGTGTGGGGATGGTCTTTCTGCACATGGAAAATAATCTGCCCCTGTGCTTTGACCAAGCTGGTGAAATTAAAATAGTTCAGAAAGTTCATAAGCATTAGAACCATGAAGTGCCTGACATTTTTAGTTTTGTCTCACTTAATTCCTTGCATTTATGTTCGTGCTACCGGTGCTCTCCCTGCCTGGTCCTTGCTTATCGTGGAGACTCACAGGAACAAATATAATAAAGAGGGACCATTCTCATGGGAAGGAGGAGCAGGGGTAGGAAATACCTGCCTGCGCCACCACCCTCAGCACATACGACACTCATAGAAAACATCGGTCAAATACCAGTCGATAGCAAGTATCAACCTAGAATTCAGTATAAAAGGGCACATTGTGGGGTTCGTAGGGATCAAGGCCCTCCTGAAATACATTGAAATACGAGGCCTTCCTTTTCTACTAACAATGGCTGTCATTCTAGGTGGGAGACCACTGTTGGGGTCACTCAGAGTGTGCTGTTTTTCACATGAGATGCTCACAAACCTGTTTCTGAGAATTGTGAGACTGGACTATGGGACATACGGTGTGGCGTGTGGGATATCAGGGCACTGGCAGATACAAAACAGCCTTTTAAGGGACAGTTGAAAGTTGTCCTGCTATTTGGGATTCTTAACGGTGAGTGGGGCGGATGTCTCCATCACAGTGACCGTGTGGTCTGTTGTTTTTGACTATGGATACAAGTAGTAGAGATTGGACAATTTTGAATAGTGCTTTTGAGTAGCCTGTATTCAGTTCCTCATGCCCTTGGTCGTCTGTGTTTAAAGGAACACTCGGGCCACCGTCTCCTCTGCTGCCTTAAACAGATCTTAAAGAATGAAACCCCATTGCAAATGAGCTGAACCTGGCCAAGTCCAGATAGGCAAAACAACTCACCCACACTCCCATTAGTAGGGAATTCATGTTTGTTTTGCAGGCTACCGGGAGACTGTAATTTGTGGGTTTTTTGTTACAAAATTCAATATAGCGAAAAGAAAATCTCACCTGGTGCCTTAAGGACCCTTCCATCCTACTGCCCTGAAAACCATGGATCCAGGACAAAAAACTGCATGATCCCATGGAGATAAAGATGTACACATTCAACAAATGTCCATCCAGGACCTTAACACAAAAGCTTAAACGCACACCCTACTGTGAAGAAGGAACGGGGGAAAATCCATTTAAATGGGAAATCGGTAAAAGCTTCATTATATGTTTAAGAGCGATAGGATGACAGATAGCAGAGGAGAGTGGGGGACAAAGTTTCAGACGACCAGTGCATTAGTCAGGGGTCTCTGAAGTAAGAGAACTTACAAAATGAGTCTCCATATAGGAAAGGGGCTTCGAACAGACCACAGTCAGCCAATACAACAATGACTGACTGTGAGAACCAAAAGTCCAAGAATCCAGAAGCTGCTCTGTTCACAAGGCTGGATGTCTCAGCTGGTCTTCAGCAGATGCTGGAATCCCAGAGAAGTAGGTTCTAAAGCCAGTGAAGGGATGGATTGTTAGCAAGGCGAGGGCAAGCAGGCAAAGAGCAAAACCTTCCTTCTTCCATGTCCTTATATAGACGTTCAGGTGTGGCCCAGGTTAAAGGTGAATCTTCCCTCTGCTAGATCCATATTAGAGGCTTGTCTTTCCCCAGCTTGAAAGAGCTGGATTAAAAGCATGTCTTCACAACTCAAAGATCCAGATTAGAAGTGCAGCTTTCTATTTCAAATTAAGAAAAAAAAAATCCCTCACAGTTATGGCCTTTATTTCGGGAGTTTTAGTTTCTAATGTAGTCAAGTTAATAACCAAGATAGCCATCGCAGCCAGGCACAGTGAGTCAAAGAGTGGAAGCAATTTGGTACAGTTGAGGTCCCACAGTGGAGAGAGTGAGCAGAATGTAGTGGCCATGGGAGAAGCCATGAAGAGCAGGACCCAGCTCTTCCCATGCCTAAGCTGTCAGTGTCAGCCCAGATTTTCTGTTAAGTAAAATTACCTAGGTTTCGGTGAGATGACTCAGTGGTAGAAGGTGCTTGCTGCGAGTCTGACTCAGGTTCTATTCCTGGAACCCATGTAAAGGTGGAAGAAATAGCCCACTCCATAAAGTTGTTCCCTGGCTTCTGCTTGTGTGCTGTCCCCCCACCCCCGCCACAATAAAAATCAGTTTTACTTAGGTACATTTGAGTCTCTTATCCAGAGTAAATTGAACCTTGGCATATACATCATGAACTCTTGCATTTCAGAGGTCTACACTAGTACAGCTATTCTTGCAAAACTCTTAGAGAAGTCATCCAAGGAGAGACTTTAAACTTTAATATAGCAGGGGTCGGGAGTGCAGGTACCTTTGTGTGCATGCAGAGGTCAGAGACAACCTCTCTCCTTCACCTGTGGATCTTGGGGGTCAGACTCAGGGTCTCAGGCTTTTAGAACCAGGTACCTTTACCGACTGAGCCATCTCACTGGTCCCAGTGAGAGACATTTGAAACAACGTCAACTAAATGCTATTATCCGTCACTACCTAGAAAGAGAAAATCAGCAGATTCGTTACAAAACTTCCCTTTTAATAAAATGTGTTTATCATTCACTGTTCTAAGAATTATAACCTTGTGAGACTTCCATTTGACAACCTATGTTGATACCAGTGAAATAAAAATAATTAGAAAACCAAATGCTGCTGATCTTGGATCAACAGAAGTAACTTGGTACATAACAACAGACTATCAAGTAAGAAGCGGGTTACTGATAGATACGTTTTTGTAGCATATGTACTTATAAAACAATATCCTGAGAGTTATAATCCCACTGGCTTCCCTTGGGGCAATCATATGTCCACTTAAATAGTAGTAACAGAATGCAAACTTGAACTTGTTCTATAAGAAAGATAACAATGTTATTGTTGCCTTAATGAAGTATTTTAGTGGCTTTGTTAAGAATGAGAATACTTGGAAGTTGAGTAAAATGGGGATACTTTATAAGGTTTGTCTCTGATCTCTAGTTATAAAGCATCACAAGAAATAATTATATCAAACTTACTTTGGAAACATTACTTTGGAACTATCTGCATTGATAGTGATTAAAGAAGTAATTCAAGTTACTTCAGTAGAAAGGTTGGATAGCCAGACTTTTCATCCCTGTGGCGGATACCCGATCAAATAGCATCAAAGTTTTTTTGAGAACTAAGTTTCCTTGGCTCACAGTGTCAGGAATTTCAGTCCACAGGCTGTTGTTCTGTTGCTTCTCAGCCATGGTGAAGCAGACAGAATAGCGGTAGAGGTTACTTACCTCATGGTGTGCAGGAAGCAGAGAAAGGGAAGAGGGAACAGCCCCCAAAGATATTCCCTAAAACCCCCCACAAGCTTGGGTCCAACCTCCACTATATAAACTTGTAAGGGGAGCCGTCTATAATTCAAATCATATATAGCACTCTATGCTGGGTCCCAAAAGGATAAAGACCATCTCACAATGCAGAATGTAGTTAGTCGGTCTCTAAGACTCCTATACTGATAACAGTTCTGACACTGTTCAGAAGGCCAAGCTAAACCTCTCCCTCGAGACGCAGGGAAAACTCACAGCTGTAAAGCCCCTGTAAAATTATAAACAAATTATATATTTCCAAGGTAAAATGGTATGGAGTAAACATTTCCACCCCAAAGAGGAAGACTAGGAGGAATGTAAAGAGGGTTCACATCAAATCGAGACTGAAGCAAAGCCTGGAAAACATTGGTTCCTGTAGCTTTGGGTCCCACACATGGGGTGTGTACTGACATGAGAGCTCGTTTTCCTGAGCATACTGGTTGTTGGTAGATCACACAACCCCTTTCTTGGGCTGGCTGCACTTGCTGCGTGTAGCTTTGCTAGGCAGATGTTCCATATTACCAACATGTCAAAGATCCCAGGGTCTTCACTACAGCTTGGTAGAAACTTTAAGTAATAGCTGTCTCTAAGATTTTGTCACTTAATTTCAATTTCATGTTATCATATCAGCTGATCTTTGTATTCCAAACAATTTCGGATTATGTATTGGATAATTTCAACCTCATGTAATAAGAGTCTGTCTTTTTAAAGCCCCATCGGAGATGCTTATATTTTTACTTCAGAAGAAAATAAGTTAAACCATCCACTGTCGCAAGCTACCTGTGTGCTGAGACTCATCATGTTGGGATGACAGTTGGATCTATCTTGCTATGTTCTATGTGTTGGCCACTCTAGGTTTTGATCCGTTCACATCTGCAAGGCTTTTGTGTGCTTGTGGGATAAGCTCTGCATATACACAGCTCAGATGCGAACTTGGGTTACTTCCAGGGGCTTCTTCCTCTTTATGACCTCCCTTCCCCAATCCTCTGGAAACTGAGGCATTGCAAACTCTGTGTCTACATCTGGAGGTGGAGCTAAGTGGACGGATAAGCAGAAGAAAAAGCAGTGACCAACTGGTGCTGATGAATGTCATGTATCCTGATACATTTGATTCATTAATGCAATCCATTTGTATTAGTTTTATTGTGTGTATATGTAGGTGTGGAGCATCGGGGGCTGTGTGTGGGTGCACAAATACTGTGGCATCGTGTGACGGTCAGAGAAGAGCTTTCAGGAGGCAGTTCTCTCTTTCCACAATACAAGTTTCTGGAACTGAACTCGGGTGCCCTGGCTTCTGGCAGGTGCATGTGGTGCTAAACCATCTCATTGATCCAATATGTCCATTTTAAAGAGCTATAAATATCCTTGTAAGGATTCCTTTTCCCTTTACAGTGTGTTTCTCTCGTAATTCTGTTTACATTTAGCTCTATATACTTTCTATATTTCTCTGGTACTTACTTTAATATATATTATTAATAATATAATTAATCTGAGTGTGATTTAATAAAATATTATTTTCTACTATACAGGAATATTTTTATTATCTTTTTATTGATACCTTTTAATGTTTCTACCTTACAATTTACAAGGATGTCATAAAAATTCCTATGTGGGGGGCTGGAGAGATGTCTCAGAGGTTAAGAGTACTGGCTGCTCTTACACAGGTTCTGAGTTCAATTCCTAGCAACCAGACGGTGGCTCAGAACCATCTATAATGAGATCTGGTGCCCTCTTCTGGCCTGCAGGGATACATGCAGACAGAACCCTGTATATATAATAACAAATAAATCATTTTTAAAAATTCATGTGTATTTAACTTTTATTTGTATTTTCCACTGCTAACAACATCTTCCCTCCATTCGCCCAATAATCTTTCTCCTTCTTTCTCTCCATACATATGTACACATTTGTTCTAAATCAGTTTTTTTCTTTTTTATTTATTTATAAGCCAATGATAATGACACCGGATTTTGATTCTACTGCATGTACTGGTTTTTTGGGAGCCTAGTCTGTTTGGATGCACACCTTCCTAAATCAGTTTCTAACAGAAAGTCCCAGATACCTTATTTTCCCCTAAATACCTCAATGTGTGTTTCCTTTCTAAAAGGGAGACAATATCTTATGTAACCACACCATGATGAGCAAAATTCAAGTATCTGACACTGGTGTGATACCATTCCATAACCTTCGTCTCATATTCAGGCTCTCTGCTCATTCCAGCATCATTAAAATTACATACAGAAGGACACGATACACTTTCTCCCAGCTCCAGGAATCCCGATTACCAGGGATTATTCTTTTTATAGTTCTTCTTTTTTTTTAAAAAAAACTTTAGATTTTTTTTGCCTCTCTTTCTTCTCTTTTTACTTGTAAATTGCAAAGCTCAACCACGTGATTGATTCCACAGTAGAGTGCTGAGCCACCCTGAGAGTTACTTTCTTTTCCAGAGGACTAACTTGAAGGTTTAAATTTTGTCATTGATCAAAGAGTATTTCATCTAATGAAAGGAAATGTATATTCTTACGTTAATATTCCAAAAGTTTTATTGTCTTTGAGCAGCAGGTATTGAAGCAGGATTTGGTTTCCTCTTTGCTGTGGACACTTGAAGAAAGAAGAGCCGTTCACCAGTATGCTGCACAATGTCTATCAAGTACCTTCTACCCTGGGACAGTGTCTGAACCTATGGCACTCAGGTTGTCTGAACTTGACACTCTACAGACCGACAGCTTTTCACTTGGAAAGTGGAATTCAACTTCTGTCTATTATAAAAGCTAGATTGAAGCACCTACCAAATTCTACTATATTAAATTCCTTTTTCTGTGTCTCCAGATGTTCGTTATTTTCTTATTATTGAACTTTAGAAATTGGTCTATCACATTGAACTTTTAGGCATATGTTATAAAACATCTATTATATTACTTATGGTGTTTAATAAACTCCATATTATGCCTTTTATACATAAAACTAGTCCATGAATTCGGTATAAAATATGTTATCAAAATTATCATTCTGCCAAATATTGTTAAACTAATTTGAAAAGGCTGAATGCATTAGTAGTTATTTCAGGTGAGCAAAAATTATTTTCCTCTTTTGGGAATTAAAAAGTCTTTCTGTTTTCTCAGCCATAAACACCTCAACATCAACATAATTATTAATTAATAGAAAAGCGGAAATAAAAATTTCTTTAACTGGCATTTGTAATTGAGTTGTATCGTGTCTACCTCCTATTCACCTTTGCCTTTGTCAGTCCTGGGGTACGTTGAGCATACTCTGAGAACCTTTTGTACCCCTTTCATATTTAGGTTGGATGTTTAAAGATACATATACATACGTACATACAACACATATAAATGTATGTATATTTAAATCTAGGTTTATAGTACCTAAATAAACTTTTCATAGCTGGCCAAATGACCATTGAACTAGCCTATTAATGTTAGAATATTTTGTTTCTTATCTACATCAAAACTCAGCATCCCTTTACAAAGTTAGTGTACAAGTGTTCAAAGACATTGAAAACAAAGCAGCCTACAGCAAAGAGTGCCTCCTTACTCAGTCTCCAGGTGCTCACTTGAGTCCTCTGCCACTGCCTGTCAACCAGTGTTCCTTGAGCAGTCTGCTTCATGGCTCACAATTCAGGTTCCTTATTTGTGTAATCAGAAGAAAGCTAGCATGCCGGGCGGTGGTGGCGCACGCCTTTAATCCCAGCACTCGGGAGGCAGAGGCAGACGGATCTCTGTGAGTTCGAGACCAGCCTGGTCTACAAGAGCTAGCTCCAGGACAGGCTCTAAAGCTGCAGAGAAACCCTGTCTCAAAAAACCAAAAAAAAAAAAAAAAAAAAAAGAAGAAGAAGAAGAAGAAGAAGAAGAAAGCTAGCCCTTCCTCTAGGACTATGTAATTCAATAAACGGAAATAATTGTTTCTTGTTATACATAGCAAGATTTTCTCAAGTTCTTTATATAAAATGTTATAGTACTGATATAAAACCCACAAGTTTCCATGTATGTTAAGTCATCTGTGAATGACTTGCAGTACTCAATAGAATGTTAACACTTATTACATTGTTTAGGGAATAGTGACAAGAAAAAGTTTGCACATGGTTAGGACAAAGTGAGATTTCTTTTTTCCTTCCAGTCTCATGTTTTCATGGCATACCTTCATTGTTTCTTAGCTCAAAGTCTATCTAGAAATGAGCCATCTCTTACCTTCCATGATATAAATAACTATAGATGAAGTTTTTCTGCATATATAGATTTCATGTTGGATCTAAATTCTAGTTTTACATTAGGACAAGTGGACCAAGGATGAATTAAAGCAAGTTAATTTATGAACTGTTACTATATCCAAACTGTGCCAAGTGACAGATGACCCTAAATACCACACAACTATCTTCACAATTAGGGAACAGGCCAATATATTTTTCTGCATTTCTTTTACATTACTAATAATGTTAAGGTTTTACTATCTACAGTTAAATAAGAAACAATTTAATGAGAATGCTATAGAATTCATAAAGAAGTATAGATCATTTCAGAGTCAGTAGTTAGACCATTTAAATAAGTGGAGGAAGAAATGGTTAGATGATGCCATAAGCTTCTCATTGCCTTGTCAGATTAGAGGGAAGTGGCTTTCTTTCTGAATAGATTTATGGAACAGTTTATACTACAATCCAAAGAACATTTTTAGCAAAATTTCATTCTACTAAATAAAACCTATATAACTAAAATAAATATTTATGGGGAAATATCCAAGCAAAAATTGTATAGAAATAGTAAAGAAGTTGAATATGTTCATGTTAAATTTTCCATCCAAGAAACATATTTACTCATGTTTGACTCTAGAAGTAATCTATATACTGTGAGCCAGCCTAAGAAAATGCTCCACAGAAGGAGAATGATATATGTTCTATGAGATAGGCTCTCACTTTGTAGGCCAGGCTGACTTTGAACTTGTGGTCCTCTTACCTCTGCTCTCTATGAGCTGACTATTGTATTTGGGACTAATTATTTATCTATAGCAATGTTACAGATATGGTATAGAATGTAAATGGAGACTGTGCTTTCATTTCCCAGACCCAAATTATCACACAAAACTATATTAATTACAACATTATTTGGTCAATGGCTCAGGCATATTCATAGCTACTAGCTCTTACATCTTAAATTAACCCATTTCAATTATTTTATATTTTACCACAAGGCTCGTGGTTTGTTACCTCACATTTTGCTTCTTGGCCAGCTACATATTTTCTGTCTGACTCCACCTTCTTTCTCCCTGTATTCAGTTTTGTTTTCCTGCCCAGCTATATTCTGCCTTGCCATTGGCCAAAGTAGCTTCTTTATTAACCAATGATAATAAAGTATATTCATAGTGTACAAAGGGGAATCCCACAGCATCAGAATGCTTCCACACTGTGATGGCTGTTCTTGGTTGTCAACTTAACTCTGGAAGTAACTAAAACTCAAGTGGCTAGGTACACCTGTGTAGTGTGGAGCTGCGAGCAGGCCTGCTTTTTATCCCACCCGGCTCCTGCATGGTTAGCTTTACACCCGAAATAACAACACACAAATTGTATTCTTTTAAACACTGCCTGGCCCATTATTTCTATCCTCTTATTGTCTAATTCTCACATCTCTTGCTTTAACCCATATCTAATAATCTGTGTAGCACCATGAAGTGGTGCCTTACTGGGAAGTTTCTAGCATACGTCCATCTTGGGCTGGAGCTTCATCGCCTCTCTGGCTCTCTGAGGAGAGGCATGGCAGTCTGACTAACTTAGGAGAGGTGTGGCATCTGTCTGAGCCATCTACCTCACTTCCTTCTTCCTGTTCTGTCTACTCCACCCACCTAAGGGCTGGCCAAGGCAGTTTCTTTATTAACAAATGAAATCAACAGATAGATAGAAGACACACCTACATCACACCTGTGAAGGATTTTTCTTAATCAAATCATTAGAAGTGTGAAAACCCACATTTAATCCAGATCTTTTCTTGTGGGAAGATCGACCTTAAATCTGGACACCTACCTTCTTGTGGAAGCCCATATAAAGAATATAAAAGAAGAAACTTCTTGCTCTTTGTCTGCTTCCCTTTGTTCTCACTGGCAAGTCTTGCTTCGCTGGTGCTAGAACCTGCTTCTTTGGAATACTGGACAGATGCCAGAGACCAGCTAAGAAATCCAGCGTCATGAACAACTACTGGATTCTTGGTTTTCCAGTGATAGACAGCCATTAGATTAGCTGGACCACAGCCTGTAAGTCACCTTTAAAAATCTCCTTTAGCCAGGCTGTGGTGGCACATGCCTTTAATTGCAGCATTCGGGAGACAGAAGCAGGCAGATCTCTTTGAGTTCGAGGCCAACCTGGTCTACAAGAGCTAGTTCCAGGACAGGCTCCAAAGCTATAGAGAAACCCTGCCCCGCAGAAAGAACAAAAAGAAATCCCCTTTAATAACTTCACTTTAATAAATCTTATATATAACATATATAAGAATTGTTATACTAATTCTTAAAACAAAGTTTTTTTAGGTAGGGCAGGGTGGCTTCAAACCAATTTGTTGGCAATGATAATCTTGAACTTTTGATCCTCCTACCTCTGTCTTCCAAGTATTGGGATTACAGGAATGCGACCCCATTCCCAGCTGAACCTGTTACATTTTCAAAAGAAATATATCTTTTATAGATTTTTGAAAAAGATAATTAGGTAGGGAAAGCCTGCATAACCAACATGTCAACTGCTGTAAGTCAACAGTGTTTCCCACGAGCTGTGCACTGTGCATGGGTCTCCACAAATTGCAAATTACTATAGATTGTAGGAGTCTGTCTTTGCCAGGATTTCTATTGCTGTGATGAACACCATGACCAAGAGCAAGCTGGGGAGGAAAGGGCTTATTTGGCTTACACTTCCATATGCTCATCACGGTAGGAAGTAAGAGCAGGAACTCAAGAAGGGCAGGAACCTGGAGGCAGGAGTTGATGCAGGAGCTATGGAGGGATGCTGCTTACTGGCTTGCTCCTTATTGCTTGCTCAGCCTGCTTTGTTTAGAACCCAAGACTACCAGCCCAGGGATAGCACCACCTCCAATGAATTGGGCCCTCCTCTATCAATCACCAACTAAGAAGATGCCCTACAGGCTTGCCTACAGCCTGATCTCCTGGAGGCATATTTTAAATTGAGATTTTCCTCCTCTTAGCTGACTTCAGCTTGTGTCAAGGTGACATAAAACTATTCGGCACAGAGTCTATTGAAATATTTCCACCCTTAGCTATGCTCACCGTCTAAGGCAAATACATTGGTAAGCCATGCATATTTATAAAACAAATGGAAGCGAATGAAAATTTCAATTTTTACAACAGGTGCGAGTGTATTCAGCGGCAGAGATAGCAAAGGAGGATGTTATGAGCCCCAGGAATCTGTGGATCCCTTCGTGAGAAAAGGAAGAAAGGTGTAAGAGGGGGGAAAAAAAAACCCTTGAGTGACAAGGAGTAAAAAAAGACAAACTTATCATATCTGAACAGCTTGCTAGTTGCCTTCATTTTCTTTGATGCCCACTTTATTTTATCCTATCCGTGCAGCTGAGAATCCTATCCAGAGTGTAGCGTTCAAATGTCTCATAACGGGTGCGGCACTGAACGTTCCCTCGGCAGTGCCCTGAACTTGCATTATGGTTGCTTTGCATTTACGGTACTCACACATTCCTCGTCTAATTAGACCACTGCAATATTTCCATAGATTTTCAGTTTCTGTCTCCGGGACAGGAAACACTAAACTGTGATCACTGTCTTGGGGACTCAAACGAGCAGGCTGATCAGTGGCACTGCCTTCTGTAGTGGCTGGTTCAGGTGCTGGATTTCTCTCCCCTGGGAGACAGTCGGCCTTTTCAGGGAGAGTTCTGCTTCAATCCAGTCACTTACTCCACTAATACATGGTGAGTACCTGCTCCTACTATACACAAAAGACTGGGAAGTAGCCATGAACTAGACAGATAGAATCCTTGTACTTAGGGAGATTATGATTTAGGCTTAGTGAGGAGTGGGAAGTTTGGGATGGTAAAGGAAGTGTTTTCTCACAAGAACATAGAGATCTTGCAAAAAAAAGATGTGGCAAATTGATGTCATGTCTGGTACCAAAACCACTCAAATCATAGGCCCCAGGAAGGAAGCTACTGGTGAGGTTTCACTAATTGGTCATGTTGTCAATCTGACTTTGAAATATTTATATCTGTAGATTTGTGCTGCTCTCAGCTTTGGTCAGAGACGGTTCCTTTTACAGTAGACAATCATTAAAGCCGAGATCCATAACTTGTCAAAGTGTTGGCAATCAGTGACCGTGAATATTCAGTCACAGATGGATTCTCTATATCAGCGCCCCCCTTCCCCATCCCATGCGAAGCTCAGGGGACATCAGGGTCAGGGTGCTCAGGGACTGGCTGGTTTCATGTTTCAGCTGACCCCTTTACCCTCCAGGTAGAAGCTCTTTAGAGTGGGGAGGATCTGGTCACTGGTAGGTTGCTGATACTCCAAAGTCTCGCCTCACCCATGTGCATATGAATAGCACTAGCTGGATCCAAGGCATTAATTCAAAAGGAAGAAAAAAGACACGAAGTGGGGGAGGGAGTCCTAGGGAGAGTTGAAGGGAGGTAATAAGAGTGCACATATCAAATACACTGTGTACAAGAATTTTAAAGAATAGATCAAAATATCATTTTTAAAAGGTGTTGCAAATTGGGGTGAGTGTAAAGCAGTTTCTAATTAAGCTAATAAGTATGTAGGTAAATGCTAGGCAGGGTCCTAGTGATGCTTCAGAGAAGAAACATTGGTGAGGGCTTTGGAATTCATATGTATAGTCATCATAACTAATATCTGACCTACACTGTAATTATTTTTATTGTGTGAATATGAGCGTATTTACATATAGCACGAGCATGCAATGCCTACAGAGGCCAGAAGAGGATCAGCACCCTAAAACTGG
Organism: Arvicola amphibius; assembly: GCF_903992535.2. Classification (NCBI taxonomy): domain Eukaryota; kingdom Metazoa; phylum Chordata; class Mammalia; order Rodentia; family Cricetidae; genus Arvicola; species Arvicola amphibius. The sequence goes on from NC_052064.1 coordinate 18,608,587, forward strand.
AGTTATAGGCAGTTGTGAGATATCGTGTGGGTGCCAAGTTATCCAGCTAGATGAAGAAAAGTTTAACACATGTATTTTAAAAATACTATTTGTTTGTCAAAGTTTGTTTTACATTTCTCATACAAAAAAGACTCCTATCAGCATTTGGATGGAAGCACTTTGTAGTGTTTGAGGTGAATGACAAGTTTCCCTCCTGGCCCCAAACAAGCCTCTATTTCCCAAGATGAAATTCGTTCTTCTTTTTTTTTTTTCCAAGACGAAATTCTGAAATGTCCCTCAGCACGAGAATTGAAAACATTTCACATGCAACTTAGCATCTGTAGAAGCTGAAACCATTTAGAGATTTCAGACCGAAATAATTCTTGTACTTTAATTGGGTGGCAAGTGGGAAGCTGGTGTGTCCTCTGCAGGGGGATGAAGTCTGCAGAGGGCGACCCAGTGACACAGCTTCAAAAATTTCCAGGTAAACTGTTAATTACATTTTACATTTCAAATCTGCAGAATACACATGCAATTTATATCGTTTATATTTCATTATTCATGGCCAAATGTAAGTTTGAGAAGGTGATTAGACAGGAAATAGAAACAATTACTTAATGTTCTACTCAGCTTCTTTATTTATTTATGCTAGCTCATCAATTCTCTGACCTGGTCCCATTAAGCCAACTTGTCTTATGCCCATGCAGTCTTAGGGAGCTGACCAATCAGAAGCCACAGCAGGTAATCTCCATTCCAACTTTGGTGACACCACAGGACATCTATTGTGGGCTGAGATGTTGTTTGTTCATTTCTGACTTAGCTATTATTTTCCCCACACAAATTGCTTGCCCAATATTTCTACAAAGAGTGTACTTGTTTCCACTTGGAGAGATCCACTGTAGGATGCCCATATATCTTCTGTTGTCAGCTTCAGAAACCTTGTCAGAAACCCTGCCACAAGTAAATCATTGCTTCCTGGGAAATTCCTCATTTTTATTGTGGAGGTGTTAAACGCAATCTAGACTCATAGGATGATGTGTTTCTTTGATGACTAGAAAGGACATTAATCAAGTGTCTCCAAAATCATGGCCAACAGCAGCCAGGCTGAACTCAATTCTAAATTATCTCAAGGACTTTCTGTCTCTAACACTTTCAAACTTGGGCGGCATCCGCTCATTGTAGAAACACCCATCAAATTTTTTGCCATGTAATTAACATGAATATATGTATTTACTTGGATTCCCAACATGTGAAAACACCCTCAGACTTGGGGTAATGATACTTTAGAAGTAGAAAATGACAACTTGTCCAGCATAACTCAGGCAGTGGGGGGCTGTGTAGATTGCCATTTTCTGACTCTTGTCCCATGGGCTCAAAGACAACAGTTAGCAAACAGAGGTACTGTGTTTGCAATGGACCCAACGGCCTCATTGCTAGAATGGACCTTCTAAAATACCCCAAACCTTCTAAATATCCCTGGGAAAGAACTAAGCTCGGTGAGCCAGTTTAGCTAGCTACCCCTGTGATGGGGAAGCTCAGCCAATCACATTTGCCTAGGGTGTGGCCGCCTGGGGCCAGGAAAGAAAACCTGGAAATCCAGGTGGGCTCGCTCTAGCCAAATGTGATTGGCTGAGCTTCCCCCTCACCCCTGGGCCTCTCTATTCTGCTTCCTGTTCTTCTCACTTTTACTGAGGCCACACATCTTTTTGCATGCAACCTCTTCATCTTCTGTCTTTCCTAAATTTAGGTGTTTTTCACTGGAGGCTTGTAAATGCTGCTTTTTCTTAAAGACAATGAAAAACATTTTTATTAACTCAAATTTAAACTTCAATTATTTTTCTGGCTGTGTGACCGCAGGCATATTGAAAAATCTTCCCCAAGCAAAAATAAAGTAGATATACTAGATCTCCCATGAGTCTTTTAATGGCAGGTTTCTATCTGTGCAATGTCTGGCACCGTGGAGGCCATTCAGATCAAAGCTCCATTCCATTGGTTTGACAAGATTTCATCTTCTGTATACATTTAACTATTTACTCATTTTGTATTTGCACGACCAAGGGGACAGTAAGGGGAAAATGGTCTAAAATGAATTCAATGCCTTTTTAAAGTTGCTTTTCAATAGTTTTGATGAAATACCACAACAAAAGCAACTTACAGAAGGAAGCTAGTCATGCAAAGCTTACCATTCCAGACGGGTACCAGTTCCTCTCCACTGGCGGTGAAGTATGGCAGCAGGTACACGTGGTAGCTGGAGCGGTGCTGAGACTTTACATCTTGACCTGCAAATAGGAAGCAAAGAGAGAAAACTGAGAATAGTACCGATCCTTGGAAACCTCAGAGCCTACCCCCAATAATGCATTTCTTCCAGCAAGGACACACCTCCTGAACCTACCCACACAGGGCCACCAGCTAAGGCCCAAGTATTCAAATGCTTGAGAATATGTGGGACCTTTTATCCACACTCCCACATTGCTCAATCTCTGTGCCATCACAACAGATTTAAACTAAAGCACATGGAACAATCTACTGGATTAGAAATCTCAGCCATGCAATAAGGTAAACCTGATACTCAGAAAATTGTGACTATCCCCTTTCAGTTCTGTGTTACAAAACTCTTGGGAAGGGATACAAGGGACTAAAGCTATCTAGTTAGTCTGTCATCATTCAGGGACTAAACAAACACTAGCTGGATTCTTATTATATGCCTGAGTTTCTGGTTCCTGCTTAGTTTCCAGAGAGAACAACTGGAAGTAACAATGGGTGTTCTTGAATTTCCATATGTTCCCAGGTGATGAAGAGAAAGCCAAGACAGGCTTCAAATAAATAACTAGGTGTTGCATGAATTCTAATTGGTCTTATTAACAAAAACCCAGAGTAAGATATTGGGGTAAATGCTGAAAGATCAGAGAAGTAAATGAGCCAACCACTAGAGAGACCTTCTACTTCTACCAAATTCTCAGATCACGCAAATCTTCAGACTGAATGCCCTGAGCTACTGTCTCCTCCCACCTTATATTCCTCTCCCTGCCCAGCCATATCCTTTCCCATCTCTGCCTCCCTAGTGTGGGATTAAAGGCATGTGATTCCCAAGTACTGGGATTAAAGATGTGAGCCACCACCACCAGCTTTTTTCCTCTTTTTAGACTGGATCAATCTTGTGTAGCCCAGGGTGACCTTGAACTCATGGATCTTTCTGCCTCTGTTTCCTGAGTTATGGGGTTTATATATAAAGTATATATATACTTTAAAATTAGACTGTTTATCAAAAATTCTAATTTAACTGAGCATCATATATTTGTTCTATTTGATAATCCCAATCCCAGGAAAGGTGATAATAACCAACATAATAAAATATTAGTGCAATTTAGTCATTTTAACAGTATTGGTAGTTCACTTTTCCGGGACATTCTTAGTATGTATGTCTGTATTTTATGCTATTTCTAATGTAGATTATTTGGGAATTGTGGTGGTTTGAAAGAAAATGGCTTCCAAAGGGAGTGGCATTATTAGGAGTTGTAGCCTTGTTGGAGTAGGGTGTGGTCTTCTTGGAGGAAGACTGTCACTGTAGAGGTGGGCTTTGAGGTCTCATATATGCTTAAGCCACACCCAGTGTCTCAGACCACTTCCTGTTGCCTGTGCAAGAAACAGAACTCTCAGCTCCCTCTCCAGCCCCATGTCTGCCTGCATGCCGCCACATTCCACCGTGATGTTAAGGAACTAAACCTCTGAACTGTAAGCCACCCAATGAAATGTTTTCCTTTGTAAGAGTTGCCATGGTCACGGTGTCTCTTCCCAGCAATGGAAACCCTAACTGAGACAGGAATCTACAACTTTAGTAGTGTTTTTTACTTGTTAGAATGTCAATGACTGGGGCTGGAGAGCTGGCTCAGGAGTGCTGCTCTTCCAGAGGGCCTGAGTTTAATTTCCAGCAACAAAATGGTGGCTCACCTATAAAAGGATCCGATGTCCTCTTCTAGTTTGCAGGCATACATGTAGACCACTCACATATAACATATAAATAAACTTTTAAAAAAGAACAGAGATAGCTAACATGTGATCCATGATCACTTTTTAACTTATGTAATTATAACGAAGCTTGAAGTACTTAAAATGGGTATCCTCTGTACGTAAGAATACTTCTCACTGTTTTTTTTTTTTTTTTTTTTTTTTTTTTCCAGAGGGAGGCTGACAACATTGCAAAAGGAAGTAACGGGGATAGCATTCAATCCAAAGATGATTGGTTCAGGTAGACGGTGATTTTCAGCACTTTTTTATCAATATGATAATGATTGATTACAGAGACCATCATGCCTCGGACGATGACAGTTTCTTTTTGTAACACAGTGGAAACCAAAGGAGAAATATTTAAAGGAGGCCGAAAGGAATTAGCATCAGAAAAGGCCCTGCAGGGTCTGGAAAAGATTTGACGAGGTCTTCACCATAGGATACATTAGTAAGTAGCTTCACCTCTTGTAGCTTCCTTTCCTGTTTTTCTTACAGGTGCTCCCCCAACCTCTGCAGAAACCAAGAGAAGCTACATTGCCTGATGCCAATAGCTGAATTCAGGCCAGACACAAACTGGATGATTGGAACACTTACTGTCTCATTCTGGATGCCTGACGTCTAAACTCAAGGTGTCCTTCTCAAGCCTTTAGAAGAGTTTTTTCTGTGTGTCCGAGTCCCGGTTGTTCCCAACACTCCTTACTATTCTACACTGTGATGGCTGTTCTTTGATGCCAACTTAAATGCATTTGGAATTCACTAAAAAATCCAAGTGTCTGGGCGCATCCGTGAGGAATATTTAATTAGCAGAATCCTGTGAGGTTGGAAGATCCACTATAAATCTGGGCCACACTGTTTCATGGCAGCCTTTCTAGAGGACAGGAAGGAAAGGAGCTTGTGTTCTTTGCCCACTTGCCCTCCTTGCTCTTGATTTGCTCACACGAGAGCCCGCCTCTTGAGGATTCTGATGTACACTGCAGTCCCACTGAGATGTCCGATTCGCTCACGCGAGAGCCCGCCTCTTGAGGATTCTGATGTACACTGCAGTCCCACTGAGACGTCCAGCCTCATGGACTGAACGGCTAACTACCGGATGATTGGATTTTGAGCCAGGGCACAGCCATTGTTGGACTAGCTGGACCACATCCTGTGAGCCACTCTAGCAGGGCTCTGTTCCTCGAGAGAATGCTGTTTAATGCACACATCTTAGCAGAACACTCTGATCTCTGCTCCATCTTCACAGGGCTTCTGAGTACACCCATGTTTTCTCTTCTCTCTATATGGACAACGCATTAGATGTCAGCCTAATCAAGTATGGCCTCTTCTGAACTGGTTGTGTTTACCAAGACATTACGGCAACAGGAAGTCACATCTTGGGCTCCAGATGGACATACAATGTGAGATGTCACCACGGACCCACCGTATAGTATAGTAATATTGTGGAGTACAAATATACATATACTTCTGGTGTAGGAGGTCCTTCAGTATTTGTGTTGCTTTCATTGGTTAATCAATAAAGAAACTGCTTGGCCTGATAGGGAATAACTTAGATAGGCACAGAAGGCAGAACTGAATTCTGGGAGGAAGAAGGCAGTGTGGCAGATGCCATGATTCTCCTTCCCGAGATGGACGCTGGTTAGATTCATGCCGGTAAGCCACGACCTCGTGGTGACATACAGATTATTAGAAATGGGTTAGATCAGGATGTGAGAGTTGGTCAATAAGAGGCTAGATATAATGGGCCAGGTAGTAATTTAATTAATACAATTTCTGTGTGATTATTTTGGGTGTAAGCTAGCTGGGTGGCAGGATGAGGCCCACTCTTCATACTACATACTTCCCCATGTCCCATTAGATAATGTAGTTCCTGAGGTAGGCCTAGACATTCCTTTATTGACCTTCTGTCTACTCCAGTACCAGGCACAGAAAACTATGAAATGCCCCGGAAAAGCCAATGGTCTGAACACATGGTTCTTTCTTTATCAATTAAGTTTCCAAGTTGATTCCTCTGATCTCTTCCAATGTCAATTATACTTGGTTTTTTTTCTGTTCTTTGATCTTTATTCCCTCTTCAACGCATCGTTTTTAATTCTATCCTAAGCAGTTCTATAAAGCATGGGAACTCTGAAATGTTGGAGAAGAATACAAAGTCATATGTCAATAGATAAAATTATAGATGGGTGTTTATGATTATCATATAGATATTTAGGTATACAATAGTTTATCATGAAATATATGTTCTTCCGGGCTTTACCCAGAACGTCTTTACTTATGATTTCTTAAATCTTAAGTACTGCATAAAGTCACTGACATTTATAACACAGATTTTCAAAGTACTATAAGCTTAAGTACGTTGAGTTTAAGCATAAGTGTGAGTATCAGGAAAGAGCCTGCTAGCTGGCAGAGCCATCTGGCCACGTATGAAACGACAGTATTTAACAGGATCTTTTAGGGAGAAGATAAACTAATCTCAGAGTAGCTTGCTTCATCCTCTCAGAGACCAGAGATTAAGAGCCCAGATGGTGCTGGGTTTGTACTCTGATTCAGAGCTTCGGAGGTAAAGGCAGGCAGATGGCAAGTTCGAGGCCAGCCTGTGCTCAGTAGCAGACCATAGGCCAAGACAAAACAAGACAGCCCAAATGGTGTGATCCTCTGAAGGACCAGGTATCTCAGCTCTCTCCAGACTGCTGCAATCACAACCTGTATTCCTGCTTCCCAAAGCAGATCTCTCAACCCTTGGTTATGGCAGAGAGCCATCTGGGATAGAACACAGGTAGGAGGAAGAATTCTCCTGGTCCAGTGAGCAACATTTTTACTTTATACTTACATAGTTCAGAAGAGTAGAGGATCTCCTTCCTTCTATCTTTGAAAATGAAATCACAGACTGAAGATCAATTGGAAGAAGTAAATAGTAGTAAGTACTTTCTTAGTTGATAAGAAAAACCAAACTAAACCAAAACAAAACAAAAAAATAGCTAACTGTAGTGGTAGAAGCCTTTAACCCCAGCACTAGACTGCTATACATAGGGAAATCTAACGAGAGAGAGAAAGAGAGAGAGAGAGAGAGAGAGAGAGAGAGAGAGAGAGAGAGAGAGAGAGAGAGAGAGAGAGAGAGAGAGAGAGAGAGAGAGAGAGAGAGAGAGAGAATTGGTAGCTATACAGAAAGACATACAGGACAGACTTAGGGAAAACATCTTCAAGAGAAGTTGAACAACATGTAATGGACAATGGACTCCATGGGGCTGGTGTGTGTGTGTGTGTGTGTGTGTGTGTGTGTGTGCATGGTTTTATTTGGTTATAGTTTGGTGGGTTTTATTTTCTTTTTGGATGAAATTTTGTTTTGTTGTTTTGGTTTTGGGAGTTTTTTTTGTATTGGATTTTTGATCGTTTTTCTGAGAAAGAACTTAAATTTGGATGGATAGGGAGTTGGGGAGGATCTGGAAGGACTTGGGGGGAGAATATTTTAAAATATATTTAAAGTTAAAAAATGCTTTAAATAATACAAATACAATAAAAGGAAAAGAACTTATGCAGAATAGATAGGATTCATCTCTCTATGAAGAAGTTTCAGATAAGTAAATATACACATACTAAGACACTCTGTGCGAGAAAATGATACTGGTATGCAGTTAAGTAGAGTGCAAGCAAAGAAAGCATTTTCCTTCGTTCTGTGCACTTGTCTTTCCTCGTGGTGTTAATTTTAGCACACACATTTTGCTGGCATTTAATTTACCATTTCCTCCCTTATCTCTAATGCCTTGTAAAACAAACCACAAGGCCGCACAGATTTACTCTTGTTTTCTACTAAGATTTGTAGGCTTTATCCTTTTATGTTTTGAGTCACGCCCATTTTGGAGTAAACTTTTATGTGCGGCGTATGAGTCTTGGGATGTTCCACCGTTATTTCTCGAAAAGATTATCCCTTTTCCATCACTGTCACGGCACCCTTGTCAGAAATCAGCTGGTCACAATAGTTAAGCTTATTTATGAGTGCGTCCCTCTATCCCATTGATTTCTATAACGTTCAGTCTTACTTGGTGAAAACCGAAGGCCACAAGATGGCAGTGTTTCACATAGCGGACTATCACAGCAGCAGGGTGACTACTTAAAGGGGAGAGGGACGAGGGATTCTCGGACAGGTGTTTGGAGAACACAGTGTTCTTTAGCAGCAAGGCGGAGGTGGGTGTGGGTGAGGGAGTGAGGGGGTAAGGGAGTAGTGGGGTGAGGGAGCCTCAGCATTAGGGAGTTCCGGAGTGCGGAAGTTTGCCTGTATGGAAGGTAGGCGCGTTGGGTGCAGACTTACGTTACATAAGCAGTCTCTACTTAGCTAAAAATGAGTTTACCTTAGCTTAAGGCAATGAATGTGTAAGACCTTGAGGTTTGCCACTAGACAGCTTTGAATTAATGGTTCGACTGCTGTAAGGGGAAAACCACATAGAAAACCACAGAAGCCAGACTCTGCCCGACTAGTAACGCAGGGTGATTCTCTGATTCTACCTCCATTACTGTGACAACGTGGTAAGCTTTTAGGAAGTGAGTCCTCCAACTGCGCGCTCTCAAGGTCTCTTTTGTCCCTTCTGGTTCTGTCACATGTGGGTTTTAGGATCAGTTCGTCAGCTTCCACAGATGTGCTAGCTACAATCTTGTAGGGAAACTATGTTAAGTCTATAGATCAGCGTGGGGCATATGGCCATGTGAACAGGCAGCCTTTCCATTTACTTACGTCTCATTTAATTTATTTCAAATTCATTTACTGTTTTCAGGGAAGAAGTTTTTCACTTGTCCTACTAAATTTATACCTAGATATTTTATTCATTTTTGTCGGTGTTGTACAGGCATTTGTCTTGATTTCATTTTGAGCTGTTCAGTGATAGTGTATAAAAATAGAGTTGCTCTTTTATATTGATCTGATATTCTGTAACCTTACCAAACTCATTTGCTAATTAAAAGGAATGTAGTGGATCCTCTATCATCCGGGGAAGAAGCTTGACATCATTGCTGCTGCAATGGGAAAGTTTAAAGAAAACCAAGAAGACGGACAGGCGACAGCTTACATTAACAGGCACGCACAAATCCTAGACAAACCTGGTGAAGCTAAGCAGAGACACAGAAAATAGCAGTGCTCTGCAGTCAAGTTATGTTTAGCATTTAAGAAACAATCCTTAAGATCTGGGCATGTAGCACAATTGGTAGAGTACTTGCCTAGCATACACAAGGCCCTGGGTTCCGTCCCCAACACCACATGAACTGGGTGTAGTGGCAACCCTAGCATTTTGGAGGCTAGGGCAACAGAAGTTCAAGACCATCTTTAGCTATCTATTGAGTTCATGATCAGACTGGCCTACACAAAAACCCGTTCTCAAACAAACGATTAAGTCTATTTAAAAAGGAGAAATAGAACCGCACAAATATTTGGGCAGCAGAAACTGGAGCCAATGGGTTATTAAGTAGCAATAATGAAAAGACACAAACTTGAGAAGAGGTAAGGAGGTGGGGCAGATCTTGGAAGGGGGTGGGATGAATATGATCAAAATACATTGTTTCTCAAAGAAATAATAAAAATATTTTTAAAGAAACCATTGAAATTAATTATTTATTTGAATAAAGAAGAAAACATAAGTACATGAAAACATGCAGAAAATACTTTTGACAAAATTGAACAGCTAGGATAAATAAATCATTTTGAGAACTCGGATTCTACAGGAAGGATGTCCGTGTAATGGAAAGTGCATACACACTACAGCAAGCGCTTATGTTGTGCTGAGAGCAAGGATCCACACTATGGTGGTTTGAAAGGGAATGGCCCCCATAGGCTCACATATTTGAATACTTGGTTATCAGGGAGCAGCACTACTGGAGAGAGATCATGAGGTATGGCCTTATTAAAGGATGTGTGTCACTGGGGGCAAGCTTGGAGGTTTCAGAAGCCCAGGCCAGGCCCGGTGTCACACTCTTCCAGCTGTCTGTGGAGATGTTAAAAAAACTTATTTATTTATATTACATCCTGACTGCAATTTCTCCTCTCTCCTCCCAGTCCCTTTCTTCCACCCCCGCCCCCACCTTTTCACACCCTCCAATCCATTCCCCTTCCATTTCTGTTTAGGAAAAGGTCAGGTACCCCTGAGTATCAACAAAGCATGGCATAGCAACTTGCAGTAAGACTAAGCACCTCCCCATGTATTAAGGCTGGACAAGGCAAGTCAGTATGTGGAGTGGGTCCCACAAGCCAGTAGAAGAGTCAGAGACAGCCCCTTCTCCCACTGTCAGAGCTCCACAGGAGGACAGATGCTAATGTAGAACTCTCAGCTCCTTCTCCAGTACCACATCTACCTGCATGCCCCATGCTTCCCGCCATGATGACAACGGACTAAACTTCTGGACTGGAAACCAGCCCCAATGAAATGCTTTCCTTTCTAAGAGGTGCTGTGGTCATGGTGTCTCTTCAAAGCACACACACCAAGACTAGGTCTGTGTCCGTATGAAACTCTTGCTTTGAAGAATTGTTATATGTTCTGACCAGTTCAGCAAACCAGAAACAGGCAAACAAACAAGGAAGAAAAAGAGTAAGAACAATGAGAGGATTTATCTTTAGTTTGCACAAATATATACTTTGAAAGCAAAACCATTGGATATGCAAATTATTCATTTACACCTGCAGCAAACGATTAGAAAATGTGACCAGTATCTTTTGCATGTATAGAAGTAGCATATTATATCTTAAAATATGTACAATTATTGTGCACTAATCAAAAAACATAAAAGTTTAGGGAAGTAGAGATGCTAATTACTCTGGTAATGATGATTACAAATTATATATGTATACCCTATAATCATATTATAACCCAATAAATATGCATATTTACTAATTAATAAAATTAAAATATACATTATTTTAAAATATCAATTAAATCCCTCAAATATGTGTAGGGCTATCTTAAACAAAAAAAAATGTGCGAAAGCTTTGTATCAAATTCTAACAATTTGGGTGTGGGGAACTGATTCTGCACAGAGTATGGAGCTGTGAATTTGGATCCCCAGCAGCTCCGTATAAAGTCAGGCATAGAGGTTCATACCTGTGACCTAAGTAACCGGAGGTGGAGATGGTAAGACCCCACCAGTCAGTCCAGCCAATCAGTGAGCTCCAAGCTCATTGAGTAAACCTGTCCCAAAAAATAAGGTGGGAAACGAGAGAGAAAGACACCTGTTGTCAACCATTGGCCCCCATACATGCAAACAAGACGCAGGTGCTAAGAGGCCCACATACACACATGTGTACATCACACATGCACATCAAATCTAAAAGTGTTGGAGAAACCTAAATGAATGGAGGGACATACCATACTAATGCATTAAAGACATGGAACGATGAATTTAAGACTTAGAAGCTATGTTAATGGATTAAAATATGCAAGACCAGCTTTGACAAGGAAGCCGCTTACCAGGGCAGGGGCATGGGGATCAGAAAAGAAAGTAAAGAGGATGAAGCCGTGAGTGAAAATAATAAAACAGAAACATAGGATAGCACGGGAGGGAGCTCCAGTGAATACTGAAATCACCCGCGCTTAATTTTCCCTACACTTTTATACCCTAATACAACAGGGGGAAGAAGACAAAAGACTGCTTTAACATGATACATGGGACAACCAGAACGGTTACTTGTTTCAGTACTTGGAGACATCAAGTCATTAACCCTTGAGAAAAGCATTCTGTGGTTTAGTTAGTGAACCCACCCTAGACCGAGTATCCTGAAGGCAGCCACTGCCTAGGTTGAACCTCCCCATTCAAAAAAAGGAGCAAAAGTCTTCTGCTTCAGTTCTCTGACCTTTAGTCAGGGTGGGAAGAATACATCTCTATGGGCCATCTTAATGTTCAAAACACCAAGTAACCACATCTTAGGTCAGGGTGTGTAGCCACACTTGTTGCCAACAACTTTGAGCAAGCTAAAACTCTTTGACCTTCAGAGAAGGTGGAATAGACTCACATTTTTTGGGCCTCTACACTCTCAAAAAATTGATCATTATATCCAATACACTACAAATTTTTTTTATTCCAGCAGGTTTCTTTGGTAAAAAGCTTGCAAGTTAGTTTTAAATTTTATTTAGAAGTGAAAAATGCCAAGAGTATTAAAGAAAATGTTGAAGACGAAAAATAAAAGGCCTTCACTACTGGATGAGATTTATTGTAATGCTATAGACATTAAGTGTTGTTTGTCAACAAGGATAGCTAAAAGGACAGTGCAGAGAAGCTACCATCAGTCCACACTAAAATTGCTGACCGACTTATGGAAAAGCACACACTGTTAACTAGCAGAGGAAGAACAGCCTATCCAATCAAAGGTTTTGGGACAATTGGGAATCTAAATCTACAGAATGAATCTTGATACCAAACAAACCGCTAGCATAGAGAGGCGTCGGCAGGCATGAAATCCCCAGCTAAGCTAGGAGCCATTGACATTTGATAAAACTTCTGGGTGATGGAGATCCAGTTTTCTTTAAGGGTGTGTAGCCCCTGGCAGGTCCGCCAGGCTCCAGTGAATGACTCCTCACCTAGGAATATGTGGACAGCACTAACTGGACTCTACTAATTAATTTTTTAGAAAGGGCAGACTCAAAATTGGAGAGGATAGGGAGGTAGGGACTGATCTGGGAGGAGCTAGGGGAGGGAAAATGACCAAACTACATTGTGTGGTATTTCTGAAGGGTGTATATACATACATATATGAATATACATAAAGGAATACATATGCATATATGCCTTAGAGCCATGTGCTACTCACAAGTCATTTACAAACCCTTTGGCAGGGCCCCAGGATATAGAAGGTTTTAAGGTTGGGGAATTCATTTTTATGTTGTCAGACCATACAACTGGTAAAAGTTAGGGGGAGCAAGGGGTTGGGGGGACACATCTGTAAGGCTACCTCATGCAAGTTAAGCAAGCGTTTTATTATATCAGAAGAAATAAATCGCCACTGTGTTCTTGAAAAATCCAATTTGTTCTGAAACAAATCATTGTAAAAATGACATCTCATGCACAAAAGGTCACAAGATTAGCTATGCAACATTCCTGTGTTGACTCACTCATTCAATAATATTGACTCTCACCTGGAGGTTATAGTCCAGAAGGAGAATATCACATTATGCATGATTTTTATTTGTACTACATACATCAAACTCAACAGAAACCACATTAAAGCAAGCAGGAGAAAGGGCCTGAATGCCCTTCTGAACTTTTGAAAACGGCAGAATATCTCTGGTTCACATCCTAGCATCCTAGGCTGATATTTCTTAACTTGATGCAAAGGAAATATCTCATCGTCTGCTTTCAAATGTTTGCTCGGTCTTTGGTTATAATATTATAGTTTTTAATGACAGGTGCAATTGAAAAATGCCAGGCCTTTGCTTAAATTCAGTTAAGTGAAGACTACATCTCCTCATCTCTTCTTTCCCTTGATTTCCACCAAAATCATAAAAATGTTGTTGTCGGATAAAAAATATGGCATAGGGAGAAGATGGAATTGACAGGATTTAAATCCTGTATAGGAAATCCTACTAAATAATCATAAGTATATAGTCCAAAGGTGAGATTTAAAGGCCAGAAGGATGTTATAGGGTCTTTATCTCATTGCTGCTAATAACATACAAGTAAACCATGACATGAATTGGGGGTTGGTAAAAGGAGAAGTTTGTAATTTATGGATTAAGTACATGAAAATGGACTTCAATGTACTTGGACTTTGCAACTGGTTTCTTTATGGCATAGCAAAATGGGAGGCATGGGAGTGAGCTCAGAATGAATTTCCTAGAAATCACAATAAAATTGGTTGATTTTCTAAGCACAAAAAGTAAATTATTTGAAAAGAAATTAAGAAAACAGTTTAATTTATAATATCCTTCAAATAAAAATGTGAATAAGATTCACCAAGAGGACAGAAAACTTGTATCCTGGACAGTATTTATTTTCAGTTGTGGACTTGAAGGTGAACCCACAGAATTCCAGTGCACAGTTTCAAACTTACGGCCTTGTAGACATCATTGGATAAAGTCATGGGACACAAAACAAAACAAAAAGACATGAAAATGAAAGAGCCACATGTGTGTTTGGGGAGAAATGACAGAAATAAGAAAAGGGGTGGGTGAGAATAGCAGGATGTATTATATGTATGCATAAAATTGTCAATGAACTAATTTAGTCAATTTAAAAAAGACACTGAAAATGAGCCTAAATGAAAACCTATCTTCAGTTTGTGGGCTGGAAGACTTACAATTATGAATTACAAATTACAATTACTTATGAAAATATTCACACTGCCCGAAATAATTCCATATAAGACAAATTCTATTAAAAAGTCAATGGTGTTTTTCTTTGCAGCAATAGAAAAATTCTTCCCAAAATGCATTGTGTCTGAATCACAAATGGTCTCAAATAGCTGAAATAATATTAAAAAAGGAAGAAAAGGTTGGAGTTATTACAACATCTTGATTTCAAAACCTATAACTGGGCATTGCACACCTTTAATCCCAGCACTTGGGAGGCAGAGGCAGTGTTCGTTCAAAAGTAGCCTTGCCTACACAGTGAGTTTCAGGACAGCCAGGGCTATCTAAAGAAGCCCCCTTTTAAACAATAGCAACAAACAACTCAACACCCAAAGGTCTATAAAGTTATAGCAACAGGACAGTGTAGTATGACAAAAAGACACACAACTAATGCAACAGGACAATCAGCACAGAAGTAACTTTATGTATATGGTCAAGTGTTTTGTGCCAGATGCCAAGACCATACAGTAAAAGAAGAGAACAGACCTTTACAAAATGATATATGGCCAATTAGACATCCATCCTCAAAAGACCCAAGTGCAAAAATCACCCCACATGGGTTACAGTCACAAACACAAGACCTAAACACTGTAAAATCCTCAGAAAAAATAATAGAAAAACATTGAGTTTGGCAACAATTTATTGAGCTTGATATAAATAGCATAGGTAGCAAAAACAGATGAACTGTGCCTCATCACAATTAAAACCCTTCACAGATCAAAATGGGACAAAGGCCAGATCAGTGGAAAAGGAAAATTCACAGAAATAAAAATATTTTTCATTTCTATAGCTAATAAGTTCATATGCAGAACATATAGAGAGATCTTCTATAGCTCAAACACTCTGATTTTAAAATGGACAAAGGACATAACTTATGAATATGGAAATGCAAATCACATTTATAAGGAGATACCATGTCATGCCTAGTAGTATAGCTATTAATTAAACACACACACATACACACACACACAAGAAAGCCTTGCATATTGATGGTTGGAATGTAAAAGATGTGGCCACAATGGAGAACAATCTAGAGTTCTTTAATGTAGTCAACATAGAATTTTATCTATCTATCTATCTATCTATCTATCTATCTATCTATCTATCTATCTATCTATGTATCTTTGGGTTTCTCTGTGTAATAGCTCTAGCTGTCCTGAAACTAGCTCTGTAGACCAGGCTGGCCTCAGATTTACAGAAATCTGCCTCTGCCTCCCATGTGCTGGGATTAAAGGCATTCACCACCACTGCCCAGCATCAACATAGAATTTTAATAAAGTTTAGCATATCTGCTTCTGTGTATATGCCAGAAGAATTGAAACTAAAGTCTTAAAGATATACACCCATGCTTACACTGGCAGTATTTATAGCAGCCAAACAGGAGAAGCAGCCCAAGTGTCCATTGAAGGGACAAATGGACGAATCAAATGTCATACATAGATATAAGGCTGTACTATCCAAGTTTACAATGTTGGATAAAATGAAGAAATTCAGATGCATGGTACCATATAGGCAAACCATGATACTGGATGAAATAAGCCAATCAGAAAAGGCAAATACTACAGGGACCCCTCAATATTATATAGCTAGAGTAATCAAATTCTTTCTTTTTTTATTTTTATTTTTTTTTTCCGAGAAAGGGTTTTTCTGTAGCATTGAAGCCTGTCCTAGAACTCGCTCTTGTAGACCAGGCTGGCCTCGAACTCACAGAGATCTGCCTGCCTCTGCTTCTGAGTGCTAGGATTAAAGGTGTGAGCCACCTGGCTAAGAGTAGTCAAACTCTTAAAGATAGAGAGGAGAATAGCGGTTTCTAGGTACAATATGGGATGTAGTGGGTGCTGGTGTGTGTGGTGTAGTGCTCCGGTTTAGGGTAACAAAACATCTGGAGATAGATGGTGTGAAGGCGTAAGTCACAAACAATCCCACACCAGTTTGGAATTATGATTAATAGAATGGTTATTTATTTAAAGGGGAAAAACTTACAGATCACCGTCCCAGACAACAGCCCTCTGCGCAATCAGGAAGGGAGCCTAGTCCCTGGAAGCAGAGCCGGAAGCCAGTGAGTGAGTGGAGGGAAGTGGCCGCTTTTTTAAAAAGAGAGACCACGCCCCAATGGGCTGGTATCTCAGCGGCTATTGGCTGAAGGAGCAGAAGGAGCTTCCGCAACAGAGGTGCTGATGGCTGGAAAGAATAGAAATATGTTTAATGTCACAGAATCGTGTACTCAAAATGATTAAGATGATACAGCTTTATGTAATATGTATTTTTTTTTTTAGCCCAATGAAGAATTGCAGACAACCTTGCAAGGACAGTTTAGGATAACGTAAGACGACTAGGTTGTTCTGTATCCTTTATGACAAGGTAAGATGAAAGATCTTTCCCTTAGTTGTATGCTAGTCACAATTGCCTTACACAACAGGTGTTGTGTAATCTGCACACGTTCTTCTATCAGGAATGTGATAGTGGGGGATAAACAGGAAGTTGGGAGTCGTTAATCCAAGCTTGTCTCTTAGGCTTAGGTGAAGAGAGCGCTAGCAGCATGCCTGTCTTTCTCAATGCTCAGTCATGGAAGTTAACGCAGCAATGGCAGGAGACGCATTTGTTTCCGGAGAGACTTCTTAGGCGGGTTTTGTAGGTCTGTTGGTAGTGAAATAGTTCTGGGAGTGTACAAGGCTCTGTGCCATGGAGACAATTCAGAAAATGTCAGAAAAACAAATTAACAGTAGAACTTTAGTTTCTTTTAATGTAAATATCCTGGCAACCAACATTTAAAAACTGTCTTACATACCATGTGTGTACATTTTGCTTATGTTTTTATACTCTGGGAAGATACTGTTCCTGTTTAAACCACCAAGAGCCACTGCAGACAGAGCAGACTCAGCAGTGGGTCAATAGTTACGTGCACTTATGCCACGAATTACAAGTGAGCCCCAGCAGCACCTAAGCTGGCTCCTTGTGAGGGGCAAGTGCTGAAAAGGAGCCGCTGACGTAGCTATGTGTCTATCGGGAAAAACTGATGCACACTGACTCATGAGGTCACCCCAGTTGAACAGGGCTTTTCTTGTGCTTCAAGGACTATATTATTCTATTTTCCTGAAGGCACCATTGACTGTTGGGCGTCGCACATCCTAGTCTAACACTTACCGCAGTTGCAGAGATTTTAGGGACGTGAAAAGTAAGCATCTTCTAATTCACGGACCGTAGTCTAGGTCCTAGAATTTTCTCTGAGACCAGTTGTAATATGTCTCTTTCTGCATAGGAATCTCGGGATGGATAAAAATAATCCCAATTATTTTATTTTTTTAAAATATTTTCTAAATTAGCATATATAATATTAGACAGATCTGGGCATTTTCTAGTAGCATGTGTCTTAGATGATTCTCCTCCCTTCTCATCTCCCTCTACCCTCCCTTTCTTTTGCATCTTCCCCTCCAGTCTCCTGAGCACTTTCATGCCACATGTTCTGTTCTCCTTCCAGCCTCCTTCCTCAGCACCACTTCCTACCAGCTTTTGGTCCCCTATCTTAAGTAGTTCAATATCTTCAGAATTACAGCAATATTTTGCTAACTGAAATAAACTGCTAGTTTAAAACATGTTTTAAGAACTAATGGGCACATGCCTCTGAATAGTCCCAGTGACTCTGGAGGGTGATGCAGGAAGATCACTTGGGCCATGAGTTCAAGACCAGTCTAGGGGACATAATGCCAGACAGCTATCTCAAGAAGAAAAAGGGTCTAGTGGAATGTTCCCAGTGAATTCCATTCTTCACGAAGAAAACAGAGGCATGGGTCACTTACAGTCTTTGTCAAGTCATTTAAAGAGCTTTTAAAAGGCAGAAACCAGGTAAGGTATCACAAAGCCCACACACATTAACTCTGCGTTCCCAAGCCTCTTTCTCTCTTCCCTGTCTCCACATCCACTTTGCTCTGTAGCTCCCTAGGAAGTCAGTACTGCCCCCTCGCTGTTGCCTGGCTTTTGGTCTCCACTAGAAGACTCTGTCCTGCTTCCTTCCCTTCTTGTGTCATAAGAATGTGGATGTGGAACCCGATAAAGCAATGTCATTGGGTTTACAGGGACGTTAATCTTACCCCGTTTCTATGAACAAATGTTTGCCTTAGCACTATGCCATTTGGATGACAAGAAACTCAATGTTCCTGCACAGAAAATGAAAGTTTCAGCAGAGCGGACAGGCAGCCCAACTATACTTCACAGCAGCGGCTAATATCCAGAACATGTGAGGAACTTCACAACTTAAACACCTAAAGAATCAAAAAAGTTTCTAGGGTAAGCTTATATGGAAGAGTAAGAGCACGCTGTTTGTAAGACGAACCTGGCCACAGTCAATAGGCGGTTAGGGGTAGCATGTGTGGACCCTCAAATCCATCCTTTGTGCTCTTGTGGTCAGAGTCACATCTGAGTACCCTCTATGTGATCAGCAGGTAGTCATTGTGTTAGTAGCGAATTATCTAATTTATTGCTCTTTGATAGTCTCTAAAGGAAAAAGGTGCAAGAAATAGCATAGAACGTTGATGTCTGAGGCGGCCCGCATAGTATTTTACAGGTATCATTGGAAATGCTCCCCACCTCCACAGCTGCCTACCCTGTCCTCTTGTATTCTATTCTGTGAATGGATACAATGATCAAGGGCAAACTGAACACGATGAATAAAGTCACCTTTGTGCATGTATAATTTGAGGGCAGCATCTGCAGTGTCACGGTCCCTTGTAAGTACAAAATGATAGGGCAAGGTAAAAATAAGGGCTTTGGTACTTTACAGTCATTGCACAGAGACGACATCTTCAAAAGGATGTAGGAAATGCCAAAGGCATCCGCTCCACTTTATCCCTATTGCCTACAATTTCAGTGGCATCTGAAAGAAGGTTGAACTTTCAAAAGCACGGCAGAACCAAGCCTTGTCACTGACGGGGTCACATTGCAAACGGACAGCGTATAATGAATTCTTCCTCCTGCCGGAGGTGCAACCACAGCTGACTTTACAAGAGCCCCATCTTACAGGAAGGCTAACGTTTGGGTGCTTCCCCTTCTTCTCATGGGGCCTCACGTTCCTGGTTTCTACCTCAGTCTACTTCATTTTCCTCACTGAATATTAATCCTCGGCTCCTAACTTTAGCTATGTTGGACTGTAACATAAGCTCTCTATGGTTTATTTATTTATTTATTTATTTATTTATTCTTAATGTATTACTTTATAATTTTAATGTGCATTGGTATTTGATGAAGGATGCTAAAATAGAAATCCCACACTTGCTCAGAATTGAGTATAATTAAAGGTTATTTATTTAGGAGTAGACTCACAGTTCAAATCCTCTGCTCGAACAGGGAACAGCAACCAATTCCAACAGTTGGAAAAACAGAGAGAGAGGCCGCTGGACGCACGTTTTCATTGGCATATATAGTATAAGAGGCCATGCCCAAGTGGGTGGGTAACTTAAAGGCTACTGTGGTAGGAATTCCTACAGCAGGTATTTTGCCTGCACCATATGCATACTGCCTGTGAAGGCCAGGAGAGAGGATTAGATTCATTGGCATTGGAGTTATAGACAATTGTTAGCTGTCATGTGGGTGCTGGAATTGAACCTGGCTCCTCTGGAAGAGTAACAGGTGCTCTTAACTGCTAGGCTACCTTTCCAGCTCGTATTTCTTTTAATTGAAGACAGGCTTTTGCGTGGCCCAGACTGGCCTCGCATGGCATGCACAAGGCACTCAGTTCAATCCTTGCTGCTTTTCAAAACAAAAGCATTTGGTGATATTGAAGATAATTGAAGAAGGACTCTGTCTAAACTGATTTAGGATGCTGTAAAAACCAGAAAATTACAGTAGGTAGACCATGCATTCATTCAAGTACTCACGGAGTCCAAAAGCTCAGAGCCCAGCAGAGAAGGGCGTTGGGAGGAGTCTGACGAGGATTTGGTGTAGGGGAGGATCCTCAGTCAACGAGGCATCTCTGAGCCCAAACCTCAACCTCTGAAGGGGCCCTATTTGGAAATGGTTGCTACAGATACTAGAGGTAAAGGGTTCGTGAGAGTCTATGATGGTCCCCTAACCCGGGACCATCTCACGTGTCCTTGTGAGAAGAGGAAGATGCACAAATAGAAACGTAGGGGACGTCAAGAGTCAGTAGAGGCAGAGATTGTACTCAGAGCATCTGCAAGCCGAGGAGCACCAGGGTTGCTGCAGAACATCCAAAGCTGGAAGTGACAGGGACAGAGTCCCTACCACAGGTTTTAGAGGGGGTGTGGCCCTGCCAATGCCTTCATGTTAGAGCTCTACACTTCAGACCTTACATTTTTTTATTGTTTACTTCTGTTTGTGTTACTAGGGAGCAGATGTATGGTCCATCTGTCCATCTGTCTAGAGCTGTGACCATCTACCTGTTCTTTCCTTTGTTCATTGCTTAGTTACTTCAAATAACAGCAACCACTTTGTGTAATGATTTATGATGTAATCACACACCTTCTACAAATAAAATCTAAACCTTGTGGAAAATGTGCTTAACTCACCAAACCTACCTACCCAAGCACCCTCGCCTGGCGACTGGGACCTGTGGAACACTGCTGTTTCCTCTCATGACCGTGGAACAGTGTGGGAACTGTGATCCCTACCTCAGCTCAGCATCATTAAAAACAAATCTGACTGAAAACCGTCAGACTAGAGGAATGTCAAAATTTAAAATTTCAAGCATGGGTTTCTACTGATTTCACATTATTTGCCACAGTAATATTGAAAAAGAATCACTGCTCACTGTAATAAACGAAGGACGCTCATACTAGACATTGGATACACGTAACTCTTAGCAGGCAAAAATGGGAAAGCTACTAAAAAGTAGTTGCTTATTGACTTTTTTTGATACAGGGCCTTACTGTGTAGTCCTCACTAGCTTGGGACTTGCTATGTCAACACGGTGGTACTCAAACCCACAAAAATCGCCTATGTCCACATCCAAATGCCAGTATTAACGACATGTAGCAACACAGCTGGCCTAAGGAGCTTTTAATTTCAGGAGACAAGGTAATGTGGGCTGAAGGAGGGATTTGCAATGCCTGCTGTGTGGAGATGGAGGTGGATGATAACCCCGAAAAACCTCACAGTGAACAAACTCAAGAAGATAGAAATGGTGGGGAAATGTAAATCAGACACTGAAATAGAAAATGCAGTGTTGGAAGAGGATTTAAAGTTTTCTCATTCTGTCTCCTAGCTATAAATATATGAATCGGTGCCTTTACAGTTTGCTGCTGGTCCAGCACCTCAAAACTCACGGGGGAGCCAGGACCAGTGCCAAGGGGAAGAAAAGCCACTGTGTACCACACCCCAACAGAAGCTTTGTCCTTCCTTTCAGTACCAGAACAACCCCAATTCACAGATAAGGAAGCTCAAGGTCAAGGCCCAGGAAGGAAGAGTGAGTTGTTGACCTACAGGGGAATCATCTGTAAGACAAGAGTGGATCAAAGTCAGTCAGAGCTTCGAAGCTTAGCACTTCGCACTGTGTAACAAACTAGATGTCAGCAATTCCTGATCAAAGTTTCTTTCCATTCAAACACCTTGCCTTATAACAATTTACAAAATACCAGATGAAAACGAGGCAATATTTTGCAATGTAAATGTAAAACTCCTCAGACAAAATTAGAATTAAAATTGTAATTGTTCCTTTAGCCCTTATATTTTTTTTTAACAGAGTGTGCTATTCATAGACTATCTGAATAATACAGGAATATTCATGTATTCATATAATTAATGAAATTAAATTGCTATTCCTATTGTCAAAACAGTCACCACAGATATGCCTATGGTTTATTCATCTTTCAAATTCTAGAGGAAAAAATGAAAATTGTTGACTTATACTTACATTTAGAGTAGTTTTGATATTGAGATTATCCACAAAATACCCATTTCACATGCTTATCGATAGTTGAATATCTCAAGCTGATGAGTAAGGTATTGCAAACGGTTAAAGAGTTATAACCACGATGCCACAAATTTCAGCATGGAAAGACCTCATCCATAGATCAAGAACTCTAAACTATTCGCCAAATATTGTCACCAAACTGTATGACGATATCTTCTGAAACACGCGAAGCATATGAGACAAATAAAACATTCTAATTAATTTGAACAGGAAATGTATGGATCATTGTCCTGAGAGGAAAAGATTATAGAAATTGAAATTACCAATGGCTTAACTAAAGAGCTAGATGCTAAGTATCCACAAACACCCAAGCAGGACTTTTCACAGGGGTGAATTCCTCGGCTCTAGGTTGTTTTTGCACTCTCTCACGAGGAGAGATATCACCTCTTCTCATAGTATCAAAGCAATGACCATCTAGATTTGATAATGGTGGTAGATGCTCACACTAGTATTTTCTGAGATTAGTGAAGTAAGCACCTCCTTAGGGCTCCCAATGATTTTAATAACATGAAGATGTCTGAGAAGGCAAAGTACTTGAGAACCACCGTCTTAAGACACATTTCATTTTTTGAAGGGATCACATTATTTATCTCTGTGTGTGTGTGTATGCGCATGGGCGAACGTGTGTGTGTGTGTGTGTGTGTGTGTGTGTGTGTGTGTGTGTGTGCGCGTGCACACACGCGCGCGCAATGGTAAGCATGTGGCGGTCAGAGGAAAACTTGCACAAACCAGTTCTCCTCTCCCCTCATGGGGATTCTGGGGATTGAACTCAGGTCATCAGGCTTGGTGACAAGCATCTTTATCTACTGAGCATCTCACCGCCCAGTGCATTCCTTAGGACGAAACAGCGTGACTAGCTCCAGTGGCGATTCCACAGGACTAGACTTTTCCAGATTTCTGATGCTGAAACAAATGACCGAGACCAACCTAAAAGGTTTATTTTAGTTTACAGCGTTAGAGGTTTTACTCTGTGACTAACGGGTGCACTGCCTTGGGGTGGGAGTGGGTCGCGGAGGTAACACATTTGCCTTACGACTGGGTACAGAAGAGATTAGAATCCCCTATCCCCTTCCAGATGTGCTTACATCCCTCTAGACCCTAGTCATCAAAAATAGACTCGACCTTCCAGCATTGCCAAACCAAGCTAAACGTTGGCTTCTGGCAGGGGGTCGGGGATTGGTGGTCAGCATCCAAGTTCCAAACTAAGACAAAATGAACCTGTTGAGGAAAGTGGGGCAGAAACTTCAGGCCATGAAGTTGTTGCATGGCATCCAGTATTAAAAGATCAATAAGCCGGGCGGTGGTGGCGCACGCCTTTAATCCCAGCACTCGGGAGGCAGAGGCAGGCAGATCTCTGTGAGTTTGAGACCAGCCTGGTCTACAAGAGCTAGCTCCAGGACAGGCTCCAAAGCTACAGAGAAACTCTGTCTCAAAAAACAAACAAACAAAAAAAAAGATCAATAAATTACTACAGCATCAAACATAGGCAAAGGATTGGATCAAGGCCAAGCCTTGCTATTCAGATACATGGACATGGGCGTTGGACTAGTAGAACTTTCTAGTCAACCTGAGATCAGTACATGCACAGGGTGATGTCTTTGTGTGAGTCTTGTTTTCTTGCTGAGTCTAAATGTTCTTGAAGTATTTGTGTAAACTCCCTGTGCGTGAAAAAGAATGACGGTGGGGCTGGAGAGCTGGCTCAGAGCTGGAGAGCTGGCTCAGAGCTGGAGAGATGGCTCCAGAGGTCCTGAGTTCAATTCCCCGCAACCACAGGGTGGCTCACCATGAGATCTGGTGCCCCCTTCTGGCCTGCAGGCACACATGCAGGCAGAACACTGTATAACTAAACAAACAAATAAATGTTTTTTTTTTTTAAAAAAAGAATCAGAATGTAATTATCCAGCTATGTGTTTGAAATGAAGATGGTAAAGGGACGGTTAATTTTAATAGAACAAAATAATCAACTCCAAAAGCATCTTGAGTGGGCTATTTTATCCTTCCCAGACTAGCCAGATAAACCCTTTCCTCAGCCTGAGTCTGCTGGCTGTCACCCTCTTCTTGCTCTGCAGGGTGGGTGGGATTCAGACCCCCCCCCCCAGGCAACAGTATAGAAAAAAGTGTTTCTATTTTAAATTAATTTAATATACAAATTCAGAGCTGCTCCCTTTGAGCTAACTCCCGGCCTGTTTTGCCAGGAAGACCGGTAGCCATTCATTTTATCACCCTAGCAGGGACTCCAGAAGATACTTGCTGCATGCATGCAAAAGCCTGCCTGGTGTGCACAGCCAGTTGCTGTCTTTGCCAATAGACAATTGAAAAGTGAACGCCATTAGTATGATTTCACGTTTTAAAAAAACGAGGCAAGATGTGCTTGCTTCGGTTTTTTTATTTCAGAAGCCGGAGGGTCGTTTAGCTTTTGCTATCTTTTTAATCCCAGGTAAGCTCCACCCTTTCCCCATCCCGTTTTCATGAACACGTTTACACACTCGCCCAGCTGTGTGGGAGCCTGGCACACGGCTAGGAACCACTCTCAAAGGGCAGGATCCAGAAGGTTTATGAACGAGTCCAGGTGGCGAAAAATGCCCTTTCGGAAGTCAGAGGCTGGCGCTGACGGCTTCCACAGCGAGCAGTTCTAACAACTGAAGTGCACACAAGGCCACCACTGGGGAGGGAACAGCAAAATGCGTGTAGGAACACATGCATGCTTTAAACTGTACGGAGAAGACTTTTCCGGGGAAAATGTCCCTTCACCTACACACATATTACACAGACAGTTTCATCTGTTCTTTAACCCTGTATAGGTTATAGTTAAGATAACTAGGCTATTTGTCACTTTGCTCATAAGTCTTTACGTCAAAGTTTAGAGAGTTGAATTGCAGATATTTTTTTGTCCTAAGAAACCAAAATTACCTGAAGTTTTTGGGTCACTAAATGGCTCAGTAAACTGCTCTTAGCCTATAGGAGAACACAGTGGTGCCAGGTACTATCAGTGATGTAAGCCCTTACTATCACACAAGACAATTACATGAGAAGTTTTGGTTGAGAAATGCCAGGGGAATCCCTATGTCCACACAGAAGGGTAGGAGTTGTTGTGAATTAGGTCGGTATGATAAATAACCAGGCCAGCTCAAGAATAACAGTTATATATTTAATGGTTGAAAAGGGGAAACTCAGGCTACAAGAGTGGGAGGTCCGACGTCCTATCTGTCCCACCGGCTGGCAGCGCGCAGAGACCCTGCTCCTGGGTCCTCCCAGTTTTTCTCCCTGGGGTTCAGGTCGCCACGCCTTAATTAGATGTGATTGGTTGACAGAGTTTCCCCATCAAGGAGTATCCTAATAAACAACCTGGATAAAGATCCTGGATCTTCACTGCAGGGCAAGGCCAGAAGACTAGGAACAGGGTCGGCACACAGTCTCCCCCCCCCCCCACCAGTCTCTGTGACTAAGAGACACCCAGTCAGCATGCAGTGTTGCCTTGGGGACACTGCAGGAAGGGGCATCACAAACCTTGATTCAGCTGTCCTTGGGCAAAGGCAGAATTTACTCAGGGTGAGTCTCACAATGAGAAATGAAGAATAGCTTGCCTTGTGTCTGGCACTATTCAAATCACTCCATGCTTAATTACTTCCCCCAGCATATGAAATTGCTACTTGTGTAGGTCAGGCCTGGTCACACGTTGTCATTCCAACATGGTTCAAACTATTACTTTATGAATTTCCTTAGCATAACAGACTTGAAAGAAGATATTAAACTGCTTATTGGACACCACAAAACTAATGAATGGCTTGCAGCGCCAACTATTCTTGTGGGAATCAGTGGCACCCTCAAATGGGATGGCTGAGGACACCGGGTGAAAGACTGCTTAGGGGAGATCAGCAAACGGATCAGCAAGGACATGGACACTCCCCAGACGTCCCAACCAGGGACTGGTGCTGGAAGCTGGCCACGGTAGGAGCTATGGGCTGGGGGTACTGAATGAAGTATAAACTCTAGAGATGCCTGGTAGGGGAAGGGCTTAAATGTCACCACTATGCATGGCTTTGGGAAAGACATTAGCATTTTTCATTTTCCATATCCCAAAGGACTGAAGTCAGGTGCTCATTCTTTTTAATATATAATGTTTGTCAAAAATTCTGCAGGAGTCATTTTGGGCACAGCAGGCATTTTGTGTGGCAGCGTGGTGGAATGACAGCTAGGCATTAGTCACAAGTTCTTAAATAACAGCCATTCATATCGCCAGGCCTTAATTACTGAGGACCTGCTGACCAGGAGGTTCAACGAGGTTTTCTCCGGTCCTTTCTTCTCTCGTGGGCCACCAATTTATCTTAAGAAAAATGAGATGACAGCAACACAAGCCCATTCCAGGTTTTCCTTTTTTGGATTAGCATTGATCCACAGTAAAAGAGTGGGTTTTGTGATGGCCTTTTACATGTATGGAGTCACAGTTGACCTCATGACCCTTTCTTGTCTCTTTCAAACTCCTTGTTTTTTTCTTCCCAAATGGTTCCTCTTTGGCTTTGACATGTTTTCTAAAAGCAAGTTTGGATTCTACATACGTAAGAGAACAAGATATTTGTCCTTCTGGTCTGACTTATCTTGCTTAAAGTGGCGCTCCCTATTAGTTCCATCCATTTTCTGGAAGATGACATCATTTGCTTCTACTTAATGGCTAACAAATGCCCTTGTATGCCCACATATGGCGCATTTCCTCATGTGTTTCACCCAAGGCAGGTGTCCACGCTGATTCCATAACTAGACTAACATGGAGAGCGCCACACATCAAATGGGTGCACATGTGTGTCTATCTATGCTGACTTTCATCACTTCAAATATTTATTTTCATTATTTTTAAGTGCGTGCACACATGTGTGTGCATCTGTGTAGCTACGTATAGATGAATACGGGTGCCCTAAGCGGCCAGAGGCATTGAATCCCCCTGGAACTGGAGTTGCAGGTGGTTGTGGTACTCCTAGCCAGAGACGGGTGCTGGGCATCAAACTCCTGTTGTCTGAAAGAGCCCTGTGTGCCTTTAACCACAGGGCCATCTCTCTGGGGCCTATTATCAGATTTTTCCAAAGTTATCTACACTCAGTATTGCAAGATCTTGGTGAATTTCTGGGCTTTTCTATTTGAGCTCAAGTCTGCCTCATGGCTGGATGAATATTTTTCTGTGTGCACTGCTTTGACGAATAGCTTGTCATGCTTGCTTGTGCCACCCTCATCTGTCGTGTTCTTCACTCTCCCTGGGATTACCACCAGGGAACTCCAGGCATAAAGCTGTCTATGCTCCCTGGCCCCTTGTTGCCAGTTGCTCTTGGACCCCATGTAATCCTTCATTCACTGTCTACCAAACCCTGACACATAGCGGAGAAAACCGTCTCTTCTCTCAGAAATGACTAGAAGCAACGTGGGGGAATTATTCCTTTAGAGGAGGGCAGGTTCCTCTCTGCTCCTCGAACCTTGGATATCTGAGATCATTCAGACCTAAAGATAATTTCATTTGCTTCAAAATCTGAGAGAATTTCTACATCCGCATCGGTGAGAGCCAAGGCTGGCCACGACCCTAGGTGCTCCTGAGTCTCTTGGAAGGCAGGGGAGGTGAGGACCTGTTCATCAGGTAACGTCATGTCTGTCACTCCCAAGTTCTATTACTGCAGGTCAAACACTGGCAAGAATGTAAAAGTTGTCGCAGCTGTTAGCTGTAGATAGACAGTATTGTGTGTTACCCTTCGATGAGATAGTCACATGACCCACAGGCAGCTCCCATAATCCCCCAAATCACTTTGAACACAAACAGAAGACTCTCCCACATCAACTTCAGACTGTTGTCTGCATACATCTCTACAGCAATGACCATGGGGCCCATTTGATTCCCTTTGCGATGAAGATCACAGCAGGTCAAGGAAGGCTGTCACCCAGATCTCCCTGTAAGTCAGTGATTCCCAAAGCACGAGTTCCAGAATGCGAGAACTTGCTAGAAAGGCTCGTCTTGGGACTGAAGCCCAGGATTGTAATACCCCTCCCACGCTCTTCCGGTACAGGATCAGGTCTGAAAACCCTTCACTCAGATGATCTGTGGACTTAAAAATAACAGCAAAGCCAGGTTCCCACCTGCAGACCAATTAGTTTAGATTGAGGACACGTTTTCAGTGCTCCCAAACATCTCCAGAAAAGGCAGCAGATAGGAGCTAACCAGGCACACAAAGGCTCCACAGAAGTTTGGAACAGAGTCCATTGCTCACTTCACATGAAGTCTGTCAGAGCAAACATAAACTTCATTGTAGGAAAGCACAATCACAGATGTGTATGCCTATTTAGAAACACTTTTATCAACAGTGATGTAGTGGTCATGGCGACATGCAGACTTAGGTTTCTGGATTCAGTGGATGCCTAACTGCATTCTCGATAGGCTCTGGGATATTTGTGCCAGGCTCACTATTTCATTGACAAAATGGAATTATCACCATAGAAACACATAAACAACAGCAACAGAACTGTGCTGTTCTCTGGGATATTTTTATTTATTTTTAATAGAGTATGTTGGATGTCTGTAGATATTTGTTGAAATGACTGCAGAACCCAAACAAGCTGTTGCTACTATTGCTGCATAATATATTGCTATTCTTGGTCTTTTAATGTAATATACATATTACTATATATATATATATATATATATATATATATATATAAACTTAAGCTATGTTGTCAGTTTTGAAGAAAAGTTTCCTAATTTTTCTATGCTGAGTTGGTATTATGGAAATTAACAGCCACATCGGTCTAGAAATATTGAACTTACTTTGTTTTCACTAGTACTAGAGTTATATACTAAATATGTAAAGTCTTATCTACATGGGTTGGATCACAAAGACTAATGATGTTTCCTATAAATGTATGAAAAAACCCAAAACATTTGTAAAAGTAATCAGGCATTTCTTCCTTGTCCCTGTAAGAGGTAAAAATTGACTTCCATTCTGGGGCGGGGGGAATCTTAGCTAGGACCACTCTGGTCACCCGAGTTCTAGTCCACCGTGGCAGTTTAGCAGCTTCTGAGTGGCATGTCTGCATTCATAGGGTTGTTCTCCCAAACAGAGGTGACTGGCCAGGGCTGCCATGAACCAGCTTGAGTTCTCATTACAGATACGGTGATAAGTGGGGCAGAGAGTGGAAATAACGCTAGTACGTCAGATGGTCATTACACACTTACAAAGAACTTCTCAGTCGTTCTCATCTGGTCACCTACTTTCTCACTCAGTTGAAGGGTTCTCTCTTATGGGATATTGTGCACCGCACAAAGATGTATTTCTGTGATTGGTGTAGTAAAGAGCTTAATGACCAATAGCTAGACAGGAGAGAATAGGCGGGACTTCCGTGGAGAGAGAGAACGTTGAGTCACTAGCCAGAGGTGGAGAAAGCAGGATTAGCAGTGCAGAGATGAGTTAACACTACATCACACAACATAGCTTAATATAAATGGGTTCATTTAACTTACAAGAGCTAGTTGAGAACAAGCCTAAACTAGGGCCGAGCACTCATAACTAATGATAAGTCTCCGTGTCATTATTTGGGAGCTGGAGGTACAGAGAAAGACTCATTACATTGTCATAACAACCCCTTTACAGCCCTGGTTCTCTAGCTGGTGCTCAGGGTGAGGAGCAGCAGGGCAGAGGTTGTGAGGTGACGGGCGGGCGTAAGAGGTAGATGCAAAGATGCTGACAATGGAGACTTTACATTTTAATTCTGGCCAAGCTTGCTTAAAAAGACAGGGCAGAAAACAGACAGCTTTGTGTATGGGAAAGTAAGAGTTAAGCAGAGCCCAGAAAGACTTATCTTTCAATTATCAGGTGGTGATACTTAAATTACTTTTATGGCACACTAAATAACATCCCTAAAAAGCCAATGCAGGCCTACACTGCTAATGTGCATCTAAGGAGATGCTCATTCGTCTGTAAAGACCCAGCATCCAGTGTTGCTATAAATTACTTCATTATCTATATTAGGAACTTACCTATCACCATTTTAATTAAAAGGTGGCCGGGGAGGTGAGTGTTTAACAAAGGCATTTGTAACATTCGGCGATGGTAATAATGGCCTCGGCATTGAAGGAAAAAGTTTCCCAAGTTTTTTCTCATTTACATGCCCTTCATGCTCTATTATTATTAGTTTCCCTATAAAGTTATTGGCATTGTATCTTTAATTGCTTTTCTAAACGGTAAAATAATAGTGATGGGAATTTTGGAAAACTGGGGAAGCACAGAGAAGAAAACCAAACCTAAAAGGTCCTTTGAGTTTGACATTTCTCTGGTTCTCATTGCAGAGCAAGTGCTGTGGAAAGGGCCTTGCCAGTGTGGTATTCTTTTCCATTGCAGTTTAGGGGCTGTCATAGAAGCTGCAGCTGCCATGGTTTGGAAGAGAAACATTCCCATAGTCTCCGGCATTTGAAACCCCCAGTTGGTGGGTCTGCTTGGGGAAGCCTTGCTGGAGAATGTCACTGGAGACAGGCTTTGAGAGTTTAGAGGTTTGCATCATTTTAAGCTTGCCCTCTTGTGCTTTGTGCTTTGTGTTTAAGACGTGAGGTCTCAGCTTGCTGCTCCAGCCACCATGGCTGCCCTGCTTCCCTGCTTCCCCACCTTGCAGGTGATCGGCTCCTGTTCCTCTGGAACTGTAAGCCCAAATGAACCCTTATTTCTATAAGCAGCATTGGTCATGGTGTTCTTATCGCAGCATAGAAAAGTAATTAACACAGGAGCTCCAGGAATATTTGGAAGCCAGGGAATCTTTTTCATTTTCTGAACTGGAGAGTTGAGATAGAAGTGAAGTCAGCTACTTGTTCAAAATGGCAAATCTAATAAGTGCAGCTTTTGTGCTTCTCTAGTGTTTGCTTTCTAACCCAAGGTCTTTTAATTAACCATGTATTTTTTTTTCTCAACAAGGAAAAGATGGCTATTAAAATATGCATCGTTGAAGCTTTACATGCAGAGGAGACAGAATAATGCTAGGGTTTGCACGTGGGAAGTCTCTTCCCAGACTCGGGCGGTTAAATTCTACTCCGTGTAGAGGAGACTGCTTTGAAAGATTGGGGAACATGGGGCCTAGCTGGCAGACAGAACCACCAGGGTAGGGAGTGGGGGTTCTAGCACGGCTCCGACTCTTCCTCAAGCTTTCTGCCTCTTGGTTAGCTGCCAAGATGAGGAAAATCCATGAGCCACTTCTATGTCTGCTGCCAGGCTTGCCTTAGCATGGTGGGCTGTACTCCCTCAAGGTACCTTTGTCAGGAATTTGGGCACAGTATTGGGAAAAGTTACTACCATTGATAGCAACATAGCAAACACCCTTTAGCCTACTACCCTTAGGTATGTGGAGAGAGAGAGAGAGAGAGAAAGAGAGAGAGAGAGAGAGAGAGAGAGAGAGAGAGAGAGGAGAGAGAGGAGAGAGAGAGAAAACCTGGTATGGACTGTTTTTCTGATAGGTGCTCTGCCTTCCCTCTTTTTTAAAAAAATCCCTATCCTCATGTTGTCTTAATCATCTTAATGATTTTTAATTATTATTAATTTTACCAACATGGATATCTATCCCTTAACAAGCATAGTTGGGTGGTTAGGTTACAGTCCTAGTGTAAGGGTAGGGGCTTCCTGTGACTCTTAGAGATAAGGTAGGGCACTTCCTGCAGTCTCTTAGAGACCATGAACTGTAGCAATCATTCCACTTTCTGCCCTTCACATCTGTATGGATGATGCTGTACTGATGTGGTTTTGCCTTTTCTCATGTTTCCCTCATCTCTTTAAGCTTACACTCCACTTTTTAGGTTTCCCTGAGTTCCCAGACATTCTCCCGAATTTTCATTTCGGATATTACGTATACGTTTATTTGTTCTCTGGCTGTTCCTCCTTGGCACAGTGATCTTTCACGGATAGATTAAAATTATTAGGTATGTGGCTTTTGTTGACTTTTTCAATCTTTTGCATAGTCTCATTTTGAATCTTTAATCTCCCGTAGTAGAGCCTTCCTTCAAATATCTAGCCAAGTTGTAGGTATAGTGGTTTTAGTAAGAATGTCCCCCATAGGGCATAAAGGTGTGATATATTGGAGTAGGTGTGGCCTTGTTGGAAGAAGTGTGTCAAGGGGGATGGACTTTCAAGTTTCAAAAGCCCATGCCACCAGGCTCTCTCTCTCTCTCTCTCTCTCTCTCTCTCTCTCTCTCTCTCTCTCTCTCTCTCTCTCTCTCTCTCTCTCTCTCCATCTTCCTCCCCATCCCAGCCTGCAGATCAGGATGTAGTTCAGTTCTCCGCTACTGCTCCAGAGCCAGGCATGCTACCATGCTCCCCACCATGATGATAATGGACTAACCTCTAAAACTGTAATCATTAAATGATTTCTTTTATAAGTGCCACCTTGATCATAGTGTCCTTTCACAGCATAAGAGCAGTGACTAAGACACACCACAAAGAGCAGGAGGCTGAAAAATTGACTGGAACTGTAGGCATGTAGCATGAATGGTCAACTTTGCTGTCCAGTGGTGAGAATTTTGAGAGTGTGCATTGGGACAATTTTAGTGTAACAAATACAGCATGGCACAACATTTACAGCTTAAACCATGTTGTGCACACACTTCAGGGGCATTAAGTACATCCAAGTGTCACCAGCATTCTCCCTAATTTTTCATTGTCTTAAGGCGACCCTGTAACTATTAACACCCCGTTTACTCCTCCTTTAAGCAATCAACAGCCACCATTCTTCCTTATGTCTGTAAAAAACTTGGGTGTCTGGTATAAATGACACCACACAATGTTTTTCACCTTTGTGTCTGGATTCTTTTACATAGCAAAATGTGTATTAGAACCCTGTTATTTATCTATTCATTCATTCATTTATCTATTTAGTGTGTAGGGGTCTTTTGCCTGCTTGCACAGATATGTGCACCACAAGCATCCCTGGTGCAATGAGTCTCTGGAACTGGATCCATCTGGACAGCCGTGAAATGCCATGTGGGTGCTGGGAATTGGACCCGGATCCTCTAGAGGGGCAGCCAGTGCTTTTAACCACTTAGCTGTCTCTCCCAGAACTCTGTATTTCAAGCCATTGGATAAAGTTGCACTGTAACTATCAAGAGATTTGACCATCATTTGACCATCATGACGGGCATGAGTTGCTCTGTCACTTGGACATCGTGCCTAATGCTTGCACGAGGGTAGAGATGACATTGTAGCATGCACTATGACTGGGGGATGGCTTGGCAGAGAGACCCATTGCCATGTAGACAGAAGGACCAGAATTCGTCTCTTCAAAACCCACATTAAATCCAGGTGGGTGTGGCAACCCACCTGTAATCCCAGCACATGGAAAGCAGAGACAGAGTCCCTAGTGCAAACTGGCTAGCCTGATGAGTGGAAATGGTGAGCTCGGGGTTCAGCCAGAGACCTTGCTTCAATCTATCAGACAGAAGACGACATCTTGGGCCTCAACATGGACATGCACACACATGCACTTCCAACCTTTCACACATATGTACCTGCATATGCAGTCCCCCCCACACATAAGCACACACGCATGCATGCACACACACAGTGAAAAGGAAAAGGAATTAAGATGGCATTGTAGAAAGAAGGAGAATAAATGGGAAGCTGAGGGATAATGTGATGGGTATAAAGTTCAAGAGTTTAGAATTAAACCTCAGGGACGACTGAGAGAGGTTCCCGCACAGATCTCTTGGTTGTCTCACAATGGTGCTTCTAAAATTGATCAGTGAGCACCCTAAATAGTTGAGTTGATGATGTGATGGTGGTGAATGAGAAGAATCTAGAGACTTGTGAACATCTAATGCTATAGTCCAGGCGGGGGATAATGTGGGTTGACAGTAGGGCAGGGAAGAACAGTAAGATGTGAAAGACCTTAAACTAAATGGAATAAAGGCAAAAGTAACTTCAAGGCTACCGTTATGTGTGTTCTCTCAGCTCTACTGGGCACAGACCGAAAGTTGGATGTGTTTCGAGAAGATATTTTGAGTAGTTAAGACTTCAACTGTTCACAAATGGCACCTCTTCTGAATCTTATAATTTAGTAGTCTCTCATAGGACAGTGTTGTGGGGGCCAGCCATGATAAGCTAAGTATGAACAGGTCACCCAAAAGAAGTTCTTTATTTCCAACCATTATGACCTGCCAGAATAGAACTCGGCCCTCGATAAATTTTTTATTTTTTTATTTTTTATATTTATTACGCATACAATATTCTGTCTGTGTGTATGTCTGCAGGCCAGAAGAGGGCAACAGACCTCATTACAGATGGTTGTGAGCCACCATGTGGTTGCCGGGAATTGAACTCAGGACCTCTGGAAGAGCAGGCAATGCTCTTAACCACTGAACCATCTCTCCAGCCCCCACCCTCGATAAATTTAATAAGAGGTTCAAGTCTCAGTAGTTTACCCTAAGGCAATGCCTGGCTGCAAGAGGAACCATAAGCACCCGACCCCTACCCAAGAATAGATCATTCAAAGGAAACACCTAACATTCCAACCACTGTAGATATAGGATCGCCTGCCAGCGCACCTCACCAGGACACCCCTAGACAAATGTCAGCCAATAAGGGGTCCTGAACCTCGGAGACCCCTCACCCCCACCTATAGTACTATAAAAACCCAATTCTAATTGAGCTTGGGGGCTCTCCAGTTATTCCAATATGTAGGACAATATGTAGAGACCAAGTTTGCAAACCTGATTAAAATAAAGGCTCTTTGCTTTTACATACAGGACTTGGTTTCCTTGTTGGCTTGTGTGGGGACCTCGTGGGTTTGGGCTTAACAGTGCCAAATCTGAGACCACCTTCAAACACACATGAAGTTTTGAACACTTTGATTAATCAGACCCAAGCCAGAAGTCAGTTGAAATGAGGATGGTGATCAGATGTGTGTGTAATGTTTGGTTAAGGAGTTAAAAGCAACATGTCACTCTTAATGGCAGCTCTTTAGGAGGAAGCCATGTCTTGCTGAAGAGTGCCTCTGTTTTAAGGAGTGGTTCATGGATGATGGACACAGAGCTAATGAGGTCTCTGCAGCAGGAAGTGCTGACATCGGGAGCTTCTCCTCCAGTGGAAACATTTCCTGTTTCAGAACCCTTACCAGCCCCATAAAGGATTTGGGTTTCAGAGAAAAATCCAGAAAAGCTGATGTTTCAGACTGGGCAAAGAGACAGATATGTTCAGTCATGGGCACACATACTGAGCAGCCCTCTAATACGAACTGTGATGGACGGGCTACCATCTATGACTCATGACTAAGAAGACAGTCCATCGAAGGATCCAGATAAGTAAAAATTATAGCCCTAGTTTTTTATTTGACAGGGTTGCTTCCAGATGTGTAAAAAATCCATTTGTAAAAATTACACATCAAAGATGTGATGTGAATCTCTAACAGGAGCACCTGGGAGGGCAAAGCAAAATGCTGTTAAGAAAGCTCGAGACTGGACAGGCTATGCAGCAAGATCTTGTCTCAACAAAATGATAATGCTGCTGCTTTGGGAGGCACAGAACAAGGGAAGCTGATAGGAAAGTTGCAAAAGCAAGGGCTACATGAACAGAAGAAGATAGCTTCATTACGTAAATGGGCTGCAGCAGGGGTAGAGACCAGAGCGAGTGACGCAGGGGTTGGATGTGTGAATAGATTTTAACCTGTGCTAAGGCTGCAGCAGGGGTGGAGATCAGAGTGAGTGATGTAGGGTTTGGATATGTGAACAGAATAGCCTGTGCACAGCTTCAGGTCTGCTGGAAGGTGCTGTGCATGCTGCCAGATGGGACGCCATCATTCATCTTCCCTAGTTGTGAACACTGCGAGTTACTGTAATGGTTGGCCAGACATGATCACTGATGAAAATACGGCCTGACTACCATGGGAGTGATCAACTGCTTCCTGATTAAAGTCTGTTCATCAAGATGAAACCCACATTTGGCATCAATACTGGGCAAAGAACCTGGGATTAGATAGGCCCTAGGTAGAAACTGCAGCTCTTATTCTGTTAAATGGACTTAATATTAAACCAGCTCCTAATGACTTATTGTTATAGCCATAGATTATGATGCCCAAGTTGTGCTTTATCTCTAGCTGCTACTTTTGTAGTAATTAGCATATGAAAATAATAGAAAATATGAATTTAGTGCTAACAAGGAAGTATTCCTATCACAAATATACCTAAATACATAGGAGAGACTTGGAGTTTGTTGGCTGTAGGTGGAAGCTGGGAGAAGTGTGCAGGGCACAGCGGAGAAAGAAAACAAAGCTGAAAATATGACTCTTGACAGCGCCTGTCATTGCTAAGGAGAGAAACATGGAGGTAATAAGAACACCCAGTCTAGGCAAAATTTGGACTCTGACTGAGCAGGTTATCTCAGGACACAGTGTGCTAATTCTATACGTTAAAGTAGTAACTTTTCCAATGCACCTTAGAAAGTTCTTTAGGTTTATGATATGAATGTTTTGTCTGCATGTGTGTCTGTGCATCACGTGTGCCCACCTCCCAGGAGGCAGAAGAGAGCACTGGGTCCTTGGAAACTGGCATTACGGATGGTTGAGAACTTCCGGCTGGGTGCCGGGAACCAAACATGGGTCCTCCATAAGAGCAACAAGCACTCTGAGTTGTTCTCCGGCCCATGAACGCATTTTTTCTCACCAACAGACACAAAGCAATGCTTCCTGATGAGCTGATGCACTTTCAGAGAGAAATGGCAGGCACTTAACTTTCTAAGCACTTCTAATCTGCTTTGTTTGTTTGTTTTGGTGTCATGTATGTGTCCTTATGGGTGTGTTTGAACGTATGTGTCCATGTGCATGGGAGTGTGGTGGCTAACATTAACCTTGGATGCTATTTCTCAGGCGCCGTCCACCGTGACTTTTGAGACAGGGTCTCTCATTGGTACGGAGTTCATTGACTAGGCCAGGCTGGCTGGTCAGTAAGCAACAGTCCGTTTTTCCACCTCCCCAGCAATGGAACCACTAGAACACACTACCACACTGGGTTTTTAAAAAGGATTTATTTGCATGTGTAATCAGTGTTTGTCTATATATGCGTGTACACTGTGTGCATGCCTGGTGCCTGCAGATGCCAGAAGAGGATTTTTGGGGTCCCCGGAACTATAATGACAAATGGACAAATGGTTGTAAGCTGTCATGTGGATGCTGGGAACTAAACCTGGGTCCTCTGCATGAGCAGAAAGTGCTCTTAACCTTTGAGTCATTTCTCCAGCCCCTCCCTCCTCTTTATGGGTTGCAGGGTTGGAACTCATTTCTCACACCTGTAGGGCACTTTACCTACTGAGCTATAAATCCTTAGCTCCAATTTTTTAAAAAAGTCTTATTATTTATTTATTATTTATTATATATACAATATTCTGCCTGCATGTATCCCTGTGGGCTAGAAGAGGGCACCAGATCTCATTATAGATGGTTATGAGCCACCATGTGGTTGCTGGGAATTGAACTCAGGACCTCTGGAAGAGCAGCCAGGGCTCTTGTCCTCTGAGCCATCTCTCCAGCCCCTCCAATTTTTTTTCTTTAAGTCAGAAAGCTAGGTAAATCATGACACGGCAGATGTCAATAAAGGCAGGCATTCCTTTGGTTCTTAGCTTTCCTGCGCACCATGAGCACCTGGAAGAGGCCATGCAGGCCTTTGCAACACCCACTGTCTCATTTATGCGGAGCTGGTATCTGAAAGAGTAATGTTTTCTATTTTTATTATTTTTTTCCATATAACATTTTTTATCGATTCTTTGGGAATTTCGCATCATACACCCCAGTCACACTCATTCCTTAGGCTTTCCATGTGACTACCTTGTTCCAACCAAAAAAGAAACAACAAAAGAACCCAAGTCCAATTTGTGTTCTCTATATACTCGCTGGAGCATGGTCAAACTCCCAGTGACCTGCCCTTTTAGTAGAACTGAGTCCTTCCCCACCCCTGCCAGAAGCCATCAGTTGTGGAGAGCTTCGCTTCAGCATCCCTGTTACACTCTCTGAGTTCTCTTTGATGACATCCTGCCTAGGCTATTACTTTTCTTGGAGGCGGGGGTAGAGGTGGGAGACAGAAGTCTTCCATGTCCCCCCTTGTCAACTGTGCGACCGCCATCATCCATATCACAGTCAAAGCAGCTTTCTCAGGAGCAGTGGTTCTTAGCTAACTAAGAGTGCTCAGAAGCATCAAGTTCCTTTTCTCACGAGAGCCTATACCGCCCTTTTGAAGGCACGGTAGGTAACTGAATGTTTCTACAAACGTTATTTTGCTATCATCCCCAACCGTCCAAGGTCTCTCTAACCCTGTCTAGCAAGGATTGCTCTATACTTCTGCTAGATGAGGCCTTTGGTGTCACACAAATGTGAACTCTGGCTAAACCATACAAAACCAGAATCATTCCACACAGAAAATTAGAGCTTTCGATGCATCTGCAATTTTTATTTCGCGGTGCGGTAACATGATTCACGACGGGCTGGGATGCAGTTGACAGTGTAATGGAGAATATATCTTTCTGGAGGCTCTTTATAACTAAACACTAAATAGTTTAATTACAGTGGAAATTCTGTACAATTTAAGGCTTGGCTCTGCACTAGATTGGAAATATGGACCAGATTTGTAAATAAAACACCTTTTTGTTCAAGTAAAAGAATAAAAAAATCAATGAAAAAATACAAGGAAAAGAAAAACAACAAGAAAAAGCAGCCCCGGCAGAGCTTCCTGGAGTGGATTTTCGTAATATTGTAAACTAACAAAAATACAGGTTTTCTTCCTCAAACAATGATAATGCACATATCGAGGGTTTGCTTAGGCAATTCTGGGAATCTTTCTGGATGGAACGCAGACCAGAGTGAATGAGTAGGAAGAAATGACATCAGTGTGCTAGAATCGATTCTACTATAACAAATTAGAGACACAAAGCAAGGTTGTAAGCATTAAGTATTTCTAGAGGGTCAGAGAGTCATTACTGCTTATGATTGAGAATAATCAAACCAGATTAGACAAGGACAAGATTCAAGTTGTTCACTGAATAAAGTTGGTTATTGGCACATCTAATCTGGGGTAAATCTGACACACCGGACCTAGACGGCTGATAGCATTTTAGGGTACTTAACATTTGTTTGTAAACAGAATTTGTCACCTATGAGACTGTGATTTTTGTGGAGACTTTAATAAACAACTATGGTAGGCATGAGTTGTTGACGTGTTGCATGAGATCACGGTTTACACAGTTGGCTATGAACGTGCAGGTCGAGTTGAAAACAGAGATTTCGGTAGAAATTAAAAGTGCAGCTCTTTTGTGATTATTATTATTATTATTATTTTTTTTTTTTTTTTACCATCGCTTCATGCAGTATCGGTTTAGAGATGCCGATTCGGATTGCTTTATATGGGAAGATCTCTCTGCCAGTGTCTTTCATGAATGGTCAAGGTCAGTTCTTCTGGACTTTTCCACGGACAGATGCAAGTCAGTTGGGTTAGAAGAGGGAACAACGCCACATGGGCTCCGGTTTTCCTAACGGTTTACACATGACTGGGTTCGTGTGCAAGCTGAGTTATTCCTGTGGGAAGAAAGGTTCCATCAGTTTCTCATCGGAAAACATCCGAGCAGTTACAAAAGGTGCCGTGGAGGTTAGGATGCTCATTCTGATGGGAGGCCGTTACATTGCAACAAACCTACATCACTCAAGTGGCCGAAGCCCATTGGAGAAAAAAAAAATGTTTTTTTTTCCTCTCTCACTTTTGCTTTCCTCTTTCAAGAATTCTATTATTTTGGGTCTGAGTGACTTTAGCATTTACTTTTCTTATTTTTAAAAGAGGTATTACTCATTAACCTAAATGCTTCAGAAAATGGATCTGGACAACCTCTTTTCAGTATCTTATTCCAGAAGTTCACATGTAAGTAAGTAGGTACAACTGCACTCAGCATCCACAGCCCACCTAAGGATATGCACGGCCACCTGAGTTCTTGACATGACAGGGCTGTGCACACAGAGAGGGCGGAGTCTGCTCATGATGCTGCTCACACAGATTGGCAAGGCATGCACTTTCCGGAGGAAAACATGACCACAAATCTGCATTGTCGCCTCCCTTTGGGACAAAGTACGATGGGGAAAGTCAGTCACAGAATACAGGAAGTATAAGGCATTCGGAAAGGAAGTGGGTGCTCAGTTTCAAACTAAGTCAGTCTGAAGCACAGACATTTGTCTTGGAAGAGCGTGCTTCCAAGGGACGATGTTGTCGTCAAAAGCCTGAAGGAGTACAGCTAATTTCTCTGCCAGTGGAAACACACATTCAGCTTCTCAGAAGAACCCGCTTGAGTTTCTACTAGGCCACAGGGCGAGCGAAATCAAATTAGATATTTCAAATTTGGCCGATGCGAAGAATGCAAAGCCCAGAGGAAAAGTGCAGAGGTGGGACAAGGCAAAGCAAGGACCCGGCTTTCCCTTCGCCTCTACCTGGCGTGGGTGCAAACACAGCTCTAACGATGGCTTCTCCACAGCCGAGGCACCCCAGTACCCACAAACAGATGTCCATCTTCCAGCCAGCCAGCCCCACGGATGCCAATGAGAGAACCAAGGGAGGGGGGGGATGCAGCAAAGGATGGGAGGGAGGCGCCCCATGCTGCATGCCAGCTGAGGCAAGCCTAGAGAATCAACGTCACCTCTTACCTCTGGTCAATCCTCTCCGTCTTCTGGTGTGATTTCTGTCTCTTTATGGACCACTACTTTGGTCACTGACATGTCGGGGTGCTGCTCTTTGGCCTCTTTAATTGCCTGAGCCAGAGCCTATCCCCAGGAAACCACAGAAGGGCAAAAACAAAAAGGAGGTGGGACATGCATGAGCCATAGCAAGGTGTAGACTTATGAGCTAAATCTATATCCACAATTAACAATGAGGTACAGTGATTACGGAAGGATTCGAAATCGTATTCTGCAAAGTCAACTCAGAAACTATTTTAGGATATATGCTGAACTAGAAGATTAGCATTGGGAACCAAAAGGCCCATAAGTTCACATTGACTTCTCTGCCAGAGTGTTTACCGTCTCACACACACTACCTGGTCATGGTCAATGTCGGCATCTCCTGTGATGACTATTCGCTTCTCAATTCTCGTCTCTGAAATGCTACCTTTCACAGTCTAGAGGAAACAGAAAAGCTCTGTGAGTGTGAGCGACTCACTGGGGAACGGCAGAAGGCGGGAGTGGCATCAAGTGCCACTGTCGTTCATTCCCCCAGGTTCACTGTCAAAAGCACAGCCCACTGGGCTTAGCAGGGCCAGTTTCTATGAGACCTACTCTTTGCCCTCCCTGGGATACCAGCAAGGATACCAGAATGAATCCTCAACAGAAACTGGCAGAGGCTGACAAGTTCATGGGAGACACTGACGTTTCTCAGCTCCACTTTTAATACAGCTAGCTCGACACCGGATAGGCGAGTAAGGAATTCCCGTGCAGCCCATTCTGCTGGGGGTTTTGGTGACCAATGCCTTTCTCCAGCTGTCAGGATTAGCGCTTGTGGGTGTTGGCTCCACTTACTTTGGTGATGTGTGTGGTGGTGGTGGTACTAGTGGTTTCCGATGTGATTGTCTGGGCACTCATCAACACACCGGGCTCCAGATCGGCCCCAGGGTCAACCTAAGCAGGGACAGGAACCCACACAGCACACACATGTGGTTACATTTCTTCTTCACAGGACGGTTCCATTCCTTAATGCCGTACAGTGACAGGGTGAACTGGGCTCCCCCCATGCGAAGACTCAATCAACCACAGATGGAAACTACTCAGAAATTATTTGCGACTAGACTGACGTGTCCACATATTTGCTAAACATTGGAGTACAACCACACTTATTTTATTTATTTAATGCAACCACCCATTGCATTTACATTGTGCAAGGTAGTGTAAGTCACCTAGTGATTATTTAAACTATATCTGAGCATGTCCACACATTATTAAGAAATGTTATAGTAGCCTAGCCAAGGAACTGGAGCATCCATGGGAAACCTGGAACCTACTTCCTTAGAAGGAAGGAACAATCGCTTTCCAATAGGCCAATTCAGGTAGCTCCTGGGAGCGATGGGAGTAAACTCTAGGCAAAGCCACAGGCGAGGAGGGTTAACAAATGGAGATGTAGTGGGTAGCCCAGTCCTCTTTATGGTCCATAGCTGCACACCCAGGTCTCTGAGGCTTTCCTATGCCAAGGTTATCTAAAGCCTTGGGGAGTCCCTGTGGCTCCCCAATAAGTAATAAAACCACAGTGTAGCACTGGTCTTGACAGACGGTTTGGATGCTGGATCCTCTCAGCCTCTTGGACTGCTACTGTGTATGCCTGACGCCACAGAGCGGCCAGGCCTCCCGTCTTACCTGTGAGGACTCGTATGTGATGGTTTTGGTTTCTGTGTGAACTACTGGCACTTCCTTGGTAGAGATGTCGAGCTTGCCTCCTCCTGGAGAAACACTGCCCATGCTCACACTTTCCATTCTCACAGTGGATGACTGCATCAGTGGGAAGCAAGGGGGAGGGGTTACCGAGGCGCACACGTGGTTTGACTTCTCTCTCCTCTTGGTGTCTTTTGTTTGTGACAAAAGTTTCCACATTAAATGAGGAGGGAAGATATGGATCACGGCACACAATAAATCCGTGTCAGTCTCCCGCCAAAACCCAGCAATTGTGGACAGAGAATGTTTAAGGCAACAGAAATGTTTTAAAGGAAATTAAAAAACAATCTGCTCCTTCTTTTCAATCGCATATGCAAACACTGATAGAGTTAAACCTATAAACGAGGTTTTAAACTAGTAACCAAGGAGGATGAGGCAAGTCCTAAATCATCAGCCACCCATGTGTGGAGGATCTCAGTAAAAGCTGACAGAGAAGAAAGTTCTGGAAGTTGGAGGAATGCTTTCTGGTCCTTCTGGAAAAGTAAATGGATCAGAAATAAATGCCAACTTTTCATTTAAAAACATTTATGTTATTATTATTGTTGTTGTGTGCATGTAGGTCAGAGGGCAACTTTCAGAACCTGGTTCTCCTCTTCCACTGGGGGTTCCAGGGACTGAACTCGGCTTGTGTGACCAGCGCTGTTAGCCACCGAGCCATCTTTGTGGCCCTGCAGTTTTCTCATAGCTAATCACTGGTTCCCCATGCTTTCTGTCAGTTATGTTCACGACAGAAACTGCTTCCTGAAGCTATACGTTATCACTACTTTACTAGTTTTATGTTTCTATGTGACCCCAAATCTGGAAACAAGCATGGGGGTCTTTCACTGCCATGCGAAGCAACGGAATGGAGAGGAAAACCAAAGGCCCCATGCCAAAGTCCCAGTGCAACATGAGGCATAAAGTTAAATGTAGCTTTGCTTTCACACTGATCTAAGCCTCAGGGTATCACCTGAGCGAATTAGTAACTACCGTTTACCTCAAAATGAGACTTTTGTTCCGAAGCCTCGGAAGGGTGTGTAGCCTCCACCTGCTCCTCCTCACGGGAGACAGTGGCAGGCTGTTCCTGCTCAGGGACAGACTTGTCGGCCACCTCTCCTCTCTCTTCCTTGGCTGCTTCTGTCCCTTTTATGCTGTGCGGATCCACGGGTGTGGACTCCGCAGCATCTGTGTCATCCCCCACTGTGTGAGAAGCATCCCCACTGCCCTGCACGTTCATCACACGCCTCTCCTCCACCACGGTGGTTTCCTGCAGCACCTTCTCAGTGCTGGGGGGCTGCGAGGGCGGGGCAGACGCCACCTCAGTTTCAATGGATTCCGTCTTCGTTTCCAGTTTCTGTACGGGAAGAGTACAGTGTCTGAGTGACCTTCCATAAAACAAAACAAACAACCCCTCCTCCCCCATAAGCTGCTCACTAGGATGTCCAAAGCCGGCATCCGGAGCTCATCTGAACAAACACCGATGGAAACAAACTCAGCTTTCCTTTCTCCCGCCAGCTTTGCCGTGTGCCTCTTTGGCACGCACATTGGGACCCGCACGGGTTTCTCAGCAATGGCAGGAGAAACAGAATGGAGTAAAATATGCAAGTGGAGAAAGGGGAATGGAAGCTTTGCTGCACATTCACACCGGCTTTGAATGCGCTCTGAGACCCAACAGATGAGACAAAACTTCCTAACGCCATTGCTGTCGAGTACCGGAAGCGCATTCTTGAAGTGG
This sequence comes from Arvicola amphibius, assembly GCF_903992535.2. NCBI lineage: Eukaryota > Metazoa > Chordata > Mammalia > Rodentia > Cricetidae > Arvicola > Arvicola amphibius. The sequence goes on from NC_052064.1 coordinate 18,652,949, forward strand.
AACGGAAGCTACCTGACAGACACATGCAGCGGCACAAAGGGCAATCACCCTGGACATTTTTGAGGTGCAGGAAGGCAATGCCACTTGGGTGCAGAACACAGACACACACCTGCCACAAACTCACAAAGCAAAGCAAATGGGCACATTCACAAACACCAAGGATGGGAGCAAACGGCCACCTGCACCCAGCTCTGGGTCGTAGAGGAAACCCCGCCTATGAACTCTGTGGGTTTTCGGGCCGACTCTAACAGACTGAGGATCTCCGAGCCATCCATGAGCTTCTCCCCAGAGGACTGTTTAGTCTGAGTAGACAAAGAGAGGAAGAGTCAAGCACGAGAGAGGCGCCTCAGGCTCACGTGTTCGCGGCTTGCTTATCAAGACTGGAGGCAGAGGGAAAAAAAAGGAAGGAGGAATGAAGGAGTCCACGTATAGAGCTTGGAAACCAAACAATGGAGGAGGCATAACATAGCAAACTAGGTGACCACGAGCCCTCGTGAGCTAAAGCAGAGAGTTATTACGTTTTAGGGTGGCGCCGATTTAAGCAGGTCATTTTCCAGCCTCCCCCCTCCCCCCCGCCCCTTTATTGCAAGCCACAGCAGCGTTATCACGGCATCTTGGGAACGGGCAGCTAGAAATAAAATGGGAAAAGTGTTTTAATGCTGACTTTAGACTGCAATATTGATTTATTCATGGGGGCGGGGGAAAGCTGGGTTCGCTGCTCTCAACGTAAAGTCAAAGCGGCAAGAGAAACGGGAAAGGTTCAGGGGTGGAAGGGCGCTGCTTGAAAAAAAATCGTCATGCTGGAATCTTAAGGTGCGACTGAACGAGAGCCACTGGTTACCACCACTTGGGATGCAGAGGACTCGGTGACATAGTGAGCAGTAGCCACAGTAAAGGCCGGTTCCTGGGAGTACCGCCACTCAGACAGGCTCTTCCTGCGTGGGCCAAAGGGCCCTACCTTCAGCACCTCACATTCGGGCACCTGCTGCGGTTTGCTGAACCGGGGCTGGGAAGGCGCATCCTCTCCCAGCTTTGGAGCCTTCTGGGTGTCATCTTCCTCAGGGCTTTGCCGACGAGATTCAGCTTCCTTGATGGGCGCCAGGGATTCTGACAATCTCCGCTTCGGGGTGTGGACCTCGGGTCCCCTTCTGGATTTCTCTTCAGTCAAGGATTCCAGGACCTCGTATTCTACCAGCAAGGGACCAACCTTCGCAGCCTCTGCTGCGCCTCTCTCCGTCTTCTGCAGGCCTTCCAGCAAAGAGGGCTGTGCGGCTTTCTCCCCGTCTTTAGCTTTCCCCGTCATGGTAACAATTCTCCCAGAGACCGTGTCATAGGATTTCCCTAACGTGTACATCTTCTGCTTGTTCTCGTCCTTAAGATGCTTGTCTCTGGTCAAGTCATCGAAGCCGTGCATGTCAATCATACCAGATTTTAGCAAGTCGGCTGGGATCTCACCAGTTTTACTGGTCACGGTAACCACCTTGTAAGTGACAATCTTTTTCGAATCACCATCAACTACCTCAGTGGGTATTTTGTCTACAATAACCCAATCCTCTGTACCCTATATTCAAAATATAAAAGCTAAATTAGAAAAGCTGATGGCATCTTGTTTATAAAATAAGAATCCTTTATAAAAAAAAAACCAAGGCCTAAACTACACTCGGGCATGGGGTAGGACGGAAGCAAAGGGTGGCCGCTATAATCTAAGAATTAGGGCTGGAGTCCTTCTCACCTAAAGTCTACTAATTTCAGCCCAGAATACATTCTGTGGGGTAGCGTTGCAATTCCATGTTACTTTAAATAGGAACACGTCTTGGCAAGGAATTTTAGAAGAAACCTATTTGACCTTATTATGGTCAGCAGCTGGTTGCTTTCTACTTAAGGCTGGATGGTATCACTGAACTATTCAACTTTACACATGTGGGCACGAAAGACAGTTTTCCACGTTCTCTGTTCTAGAGTGCTTCACATAGTGGTATTTTCACAAGGAAGGTATTCTCCAGGTTTCTGTCAATGCCATTTTCCGTGCCTGCAAGTTTATTTCCTTATCCAGGGAAGTCAATTCATGACTATACTTGGCATCGATGCATACTGAGTGCACCTGTATTCAAGGTACGGTAATGGCATGTCCCCTGATGAGCCACTACTGACTGGGCCCTTTATAAACAAGACTCAGAGGTCCGTGGAGTGTTCTGCTCTCAGCTAGAACTACAGTTCCATGGCTCAGTAATTCCTCTCCTACTTTCTTTTTCTTTTCTTTTCTTTTTTTTTTTTAAATTTTATTTATTTATTATGTATACAATATTCTGTCTGTGTGTATGCCTGCAGGCCAGAAGAGGGCACCAGACCTCATTACAGATGGTTGTGAGCCACCATGTGGTTGCTGGGAATTGAACTCATGACCTTTGGAAGAGCAGCCAATGCTCTTAACCACTGAGCCATCTCTCCAGCCCCCCTCTCCTACTTTCTTCAGCATTAGTTTCAACAGGACAGAAGAAAGGCAAGGAACTTTGGCCTACAGGAGCGCTAACAGGACACCGTGGGCTAACAGCTAAACCAGCCTACCAGCTTGTGCAGACACCGTGGGCTAACAGCTAACCAGCCTACCAGGTTGTGCAGACACCGTGGGCTAACAGCTAACCAGCCTACCAGGTTGCGGAAGGACGCAAGATCAAACCAGAGTAGGCGGAGCATTTTGTTTTACATCTGAAACGAGAGTGCTGTTTTCTATTTACTGTAGCCCGAAAACCTGAATCTAGATATACGTTTGTGTTAAGCAGAATAACTGTAGGTTGATCTATATGCTGGCATTGGACTGAAAGAAATAAATTGAAAAGAATAACCTCTAGGGTCGACGGGACAGTTTTCTGGAAAATTATCTGATGAGAAGTAGCCACAGAATCAGCAGAGACGCCTTCGTGCATTTTCTTGACCACACCGGGCTAGCGAGAAAACCGATGTAAGTTCAGAGCATTCCAAATCAGTCAAAGGCATTAGAAACAGTAGCAGTCTGTAGATGAAAACTGGCAGCGGGGGAACTTCAGAAGATTATCACAGCTAGACCCAGAGCCTCAATGGTAATTTTTATCATTATGTAATATGATAAATGATGAGCAATTAGTTACATATGAGCAATATGTAACTGATCACTAACGTACTAAGGAAATTCCCTCTCCCGAAGTATAATCCATGTTTGCTTTTTTTTTTTTTTTTTTTTTACCTGAGACTCAAGGAATGGTGAACTTCCTTGCTGTAAAAATACAACTTTCTCAGAAATCTCTCTCTCTTCTTTAGGCTGTTTGGATAGAGGGGGTTGGAGAAGAGGGGGTAGACATTTTCCAGAGAGACAGTTAGGAAGCGATCACCATATCATCTGCGGATACATAGTCATTCATGCTTTCCTGGAAGAATTATTCATTTGAAATGTGACCTAGAATCACTCCAAGTTTTAATAACCGTCTCCAAATGGGCAACGCTATTTCCTGAAATGGATGCTCATACAACTCAAAGACATTTCACATTTCCACAAACATAGAGCGTATAGGAGTGGTATGAAGGGTTGCTTGGCATTTCACCGGGCTTCTCTCATGGCCCTAATAGTAAGTATGCACTAAAAGAAAGTATGAAGAAAATAATTTTAAAAGTGATGGGAGAAACGCTCACTTCCAATTCTAACCAACATCCAATATGCACACGCTATGTGGTGGTGAAGGAGACATATGGCTGGTGTATTAGCCATCTGTCCTGGTAAAGCTCCATCTGTCTGCTTGATACAGTTGGAGTCCTTTGAGAGGGAGAACCTCAGTGGGTGAATTCCCCAGACCAGACTGGCCTGTTGGCATCTCTGTTGGAAGCTGTCTTGGTTGCTAATCGAGTAGGCGGTATCATTCCCTAGGCAGATGGCACTGGGCTACATAAGAAAGCCAGCTAAGCATGAGCCTGCCAGTGCGTCTGTCCGCACACAGCTGTCCTTATGGTATCTGCTGCAAGTTCCTGTTTGACTTCCTGTCTTGACTTCAAATCATGGACTGTGAATTGGAACTGTAAGCCAAATAAGCCCTTTGCTTCCTTCCCTACGTTTCTTTTGGTTTGGTCAGAGTGCTGTTTTTTTTTTGTTTTTTGTTTTTTGTTTTTTTTTTTTTTTTTAATAAATCTTATCACAGTACCAAGAGCAAACTGGAACACCATTCACTTAAATAAACCCAGTTATTTTGACTAGAAGTCTCTGTTGGCTTCCAAGCAAACAAAAGTCAAACTTTACTTGAACTTTTATAATATGATGAATAAGTTTTTTAAAGTTAATTTCAGATGATCTGAGTGGGAACTTTAGATCAAATCGTAGTTTTCTTTACAGAATCAAGGAACATTAATTTCATCCTTTGATGTGAGAACTGGCTCTCGGGTTTTAAAGTATTGCTTTGTTACTTCCTTTAGTATTTTTTTTAAAGATTTATTTATTTATTATGTATATAGTATTGTCAGTATTCTGTCTGCATGTGTGCCTGCAGGCCAGAAGAGGGCACCAGATCTCCTTACGGATGGTTGTGAGCCACCATGTGGTTGCTGGGAATTGAACTCAGGACCTTTGGAAGAGCAGGCAGTACTCTTAACCTTTGTGCCATTTCTGCAGCCCCTACTTCCTATAGTATTAAATAACCCTAACTCAAGAGGTGATCCTCCTGCTACCAGGTCTGTCCCTGTATATTGTACAACTCCAGACAGTAGGGGTAGAAGGAACAGTTTTGAAATTCAACTAAAAATGATCGGGTGAAATTCAAAGTTTCTGAAAGAATGTCTGGAAGAATGAAGTTCTTTAAGCAAATCATATCATTATAAACAATAAACTTCAATAAAAACTCTTTAGAGTTTAGGCCACATTCAGAACCTTGTGTCAATAAGAGAAACAGCTAACATAGTGGGACAGGTTTAGAATTAAATTCTACACATGGTCTCCTTCCCAAGCTAACCAGCGCCTCTACTAAGGAAGTGACTATTTGTCTACTAGTCATTTAGAAAGAACTACACTGAATTCACTGTAGGGGGACAGCTGGAACATTTTGTGGGACCTACTATAAATTGTAACTATACTATTATTAGATGATTCTTTCTAATGAGAGGTAAGTAACCCATTTTTATTTAGGAGAAAATAATTCCTATCCTGTTGTAATTCTGGAGGAGGGCATTGCAATAGATAAAATTTACTACGAATTGGATTCAGATTTAAAACAAACAGTCTCAATAACCTGTTTTTCAAACAGAAATGAGGGACAAAAAAAAAGAAGTTCAAAATTACAGATATTCTTCCAGAATAATGCTGTTAGACCTCTAATTATAATCATCAAGATAAATGTTAATCCAAATATAAAGCTAGGGAAAAACCAGGCACCCAAACAGTGGTTTTCAGGAAATGTACTGGCCTAAAAAAACTAATTTTAAAAATATGTGCCTGTTACTGGAAACATCAACAGGCCACATTTAGAACTGTGTGCCAACAACAGAAACAACTAACATAGGTGTTAGTATCCAGGCACACCCGGCCCCGCCCCTTAAGGGACCTTGCAGAGTGCATCACCCCTGCTTCAGACCTGCATGCAGGGCAGGCAGTATCCTGTCCCTTTAAAAGACAAAACTGCCTACTTCTATCTCTTTTTCCTCTTCCTCTCTCTGCACCTCTCTTTGTCTTTCTCTCTCCCCCTTCCTTCTCTTCCCCATCTCCCTTCCTTTCTCCCAATAAAACTCCCCACGTAAGTTCTGTCTCCATGGACTGTTTCTCACCTGTTATGGATTGGACCCACCCGCCAAGGTCCAATCTCGCGCGCTGTTTGTTAACAATAGGGGGATAGGTATAAACTCAGTCTATTCATGGTCTGCCTTTCAACCCAACCAGTGCCTCTACTAACCAAGAGATAAACTACTAATAAACTAAAGCCTCTACACTGTGCCTCATTACAGCCAAGGATACAGTCAAGTGCATATGCCAACCATTTTATTTAGTTATTAAACAGTACACTGCAATATACTTGGGATGCAAAGTCCTATTCAGGGATACAAAATTCCTAACACCCATTCTCTCCTGGATTATGAAGGTTTTCTAATAATAAACGTTAGAGAATAGGTATATTTGACAGTAAATATAAACAAGAAGCTATAAATAGTAGGAATCAACTGTAGTCAGCGTCTGTCTCAAAGCTATACTGTATTAGATGCACTATACCTCCTAGGCTCACTAGACTATACAGTGAATATACCTGTGGATTTACTGCCCACATGCAAAAGAGGACAATATTGGTACCTCACAGGCATTAATAGTGCTTTTGGAATGGGATTTGGAAAATTTTGGTATCTAAGGTAGCCTCTAAAGAACACAGCTCTAAAATGTGCTGTCCTGTGTGCCATGCCCAAGGCCATTTTGGGAACTGTTGGTGCTCAGTGTTCAAGAGAATATGTCTCTTTCACACGAACTCATCTATTTGTTAACAAGGACTTGGTTTTATCCACTGCTCTGAGGGCATCCCTGCTATTTCTCTGCTATTTATGCAAACAGTGAAACCTGAAATCACTGGCAATCAAAGTCTGACTTACGTACAGTGAACACATGAAATTCTCAGAATATAATCATTATTTTTTTAACTTTAGTATGCTTGTAATTGTTCATCAATGGTATCATTTTTAGAAGTAACAATTAGTATTAAACCACCATAGATAAGAAAATGATAAAATTAAGTATCTGATCATTAGTTTTTTCAAAATATATTTTCTCACTGAAATTCATTTAAAAAAAGAAAACCAGAAAACAACTAAGTTGGGGTCATAAATATGAGGTTATTGAATCCAAGTATCTTATTGATTCTGACACAAAATAGTATTATTTTATTTGTGATGCAAATTTAAAAAATAAGTTAAATATTTTTATATAGACACAACTGGGATTCCTTCTACACTGGATAATTAAAGTGTCCACACCAAGAAACAGAGTGACACCAAGCAATTGACATTCTTTCAAAACTGTCCCCCATCCAAAATAAAACCGATTGCTTTTGAGTCTGGAAACCAATGTGCTTTGTACGTTCCTAGCTGAGGTTAAAGAGACTGTCTGCTTTTCATGAAGCCAGAAAGAAAAGCCGAAGTCTAAATATAGAAAACAGAGGTGATTTAGAGAATCAGAATGTTTTCTTTGCTCTTACGGCTATCTATAGGGCTCCCAGCTGGACTATAAACGTGGATGCCACTGACAACCGTCTCATTCTGAAGAACACAATGGAACGCAGGGGTTGCTCTGCCTTGCCCAGCTGTCTAGGGAAGCATAGGGCTTGAAGCAAGTGAAAACAGCTCTCATCTTCCAGGCCCTGAGGTCCCTAGCTTTTCTAGAACCACAGCATCCACCATTCTCCAGCTCCCCACACGCAGACAACTGTCTCCTGAGATTTCATGTCCTCACGATAGTGACAGGAGCATGGAGCTCTTGCAGAGGGGTGGGAGCAGCCACCATGTAGTGCTGCAGTTCTCCGTCTGTGGACCTAAGTGGCATTGCCCTTTAGCTACTTTTATGTTGCAAAGGGGCCTTTCTTGGCTGCCTTGACTGTTTACACTCACACAGAGAAGGCATGGCATCCAGGGAGCCCTCAGGGCAGTCAAAGCACCACCTCCTCCCACCGTCAATTCAACATCATCCTCTAAGATTCGGAAGTAATGTCTTATTAGTCTTATAGCTTTGACTTTTAAAGTCTTCATGTTTATTAATATAATCTCTTACTACCCGAATTTTCATTCAAAAATGCTAGCATCTACTATTTCCTTTAGTATCAGCATGGAAAGAGATACTGGGATTCTTTCCCTTTTTTTCTTTTTTTCTTATTTTTACTTTGTTTTGCTTTGGTGGCTATTTGTTTCGATTTGTGTATTTAAAACTTAAGCCAGTATCTAACATACTTTAGAGACAGAAAATTGTTCCCAGAAGGGATAAGAGAAATAAAATAATCCAGATTTGAAAATTACAATAAAACCTACAACATCATAATAGGTAAGTGACTTTTTCTAAAAAAAAAAAAATGTGTGTGTATGTGTGTACACACATTTGTGCATGCATATGAGTATTATAAGTGTGAGGGAGGGCATACATGTGGCACAGCATGCATACAGAGGTCAGAGGACGACCTTGGGTCTTAAGTTCTTGTGTTCTACCATGCTTGAGGGTTGAGGATTCTTGTTCACTGCTGCTTATGCCAACTTAGGTGGCCCAGGAGCTTTGGGGGACTCTCTTGATTCCTACTTTTTTTGAAGCAGGTATGTTGGGACTCCCGAGGCACACTATCACATCTGGCTTCAGGGTGCATTTTGGGGAAGCATCAAACTCCTATCCTCATGATTTTATAGCGAATGCTTTATTCATTGATCCACTGCCTTAGTCTGCAGGGGCTACTCTTAGCAATGCAAAGGCTATGCTGACCAAATCAGGCTGAGTGTTAAATTTTGTCTCCTGATTTGAGTAGAACTGGTGTTTAATGGTACAGGGAGACTTTGGAAACAACACTTTCATTCGTTCTGCCTAAAAAGAACTTTTTCAGAGTAACTCAGACGGGTAGCCAACTCTTTCCTTTTCAGCTGGGATCGGGTTTGTCCTGAGAGGAAAGATAATGAGATACTGGCCCTTTCGATAAACAGCTTTCAAAGACTCTCAAACAATGGGTGTAATTTGATTCTTACTTTCTCTGCAAGGACTTCAGTATTGTAGGTACACTACTGCTTAAAGGCTTTCTCTCACACAAGAGTCGAGGTTGAATGTTCTATTCTCTCACAGCTCCTTGGGCAAATATCTCACAACAAAAGGGTCTTGACAAGGAGGCTAATCAATACAGTGCTCTAAAGATGCAATTTCCAAAAATGATTTATTTTGAAAGGGAGAGATAGCAGGATGCTCTCTAATGGATGATCAAATGGCCACTACACCCACAGAGGAGGAGCCCTGGAGGGACAGAGCTGAGCCCTCACTGACACTTCAAAGCCAGTTTCCTTATATGGAAAAGTCTTACTGAAAAGGGGGTTTCTGTCATCTGCTTTTCCCATTCTAAAAAAGCAAACACTGATTTAAAATTAGTTCAAATAAACAGTTATAATTAAAATAAAAAACATTAAATGAAATCAAAGTCCAGTACTAGATGCCAGAGTAATTATCTGTTCCGAAATGCTGTCAACTTCTGACCCCCCAATTTAAACAGCAGACAGTCTTATCAGGCCTCATTTTCCAATTAACGAGAAGAAGAAATGGGGTTTTTAAGGGGCATTTCTCAACGTAGGAGAAGAAAGTGTGTTTACAGAAAGCATCATCGACTTCTCCCAGGTAGAAACCGACACGAAAGGTAAGACCTGGTGATGTGCACAGCGTCTCCCTGCTCTGCCTGGCCATGGTCATTCTTAGCACAATGATGCCAGGACTCGCTCTTCCTCTCCCTGTTCTCTCCACCCAGCACTGAGCACCTCATTCCTGGTCTGGCCACACCCCTTTCGCAGTCCCAGACCCTGTGGGGGAGTGAGACCACTGCAGTTAGCCCACAGCCCAGATACTGACCTCCTCGGGCACAAGCGGCTCAATCATGGGAGCATCCTCCTGCCTGGCAGCCAGCCGCACAGGGGACGTGGAGAGCCTCTTTTCCCACTCGTTTGTTACGGCAGTTTCTGTCGAGGTTTCTAAGAAGGTTCTCTTCAGCTCGCTAATGTTGGTTTGGTGTTTCATCAGATCGTCTTGAGTCTTATCGAGCTCCTGCGGTCAGAGCGAGAAGATTCCAGCAGTCAAGCCCTCACAACGGTTTTCTATGCCTGCCCCTCTCTCTCTCTTTAAAATATAGCAGACACATTAGTCGTCAAAAGGAAACCGAATTGGGATCAGGGTTCAAGACACTACCACAAACGCTCTAGTGAAAATGTAGGATTTCCAGGGAAAAGAGAAAGAAAAAATAATTTCGTTTCACACAGCATACAAATAAACAAAAACAGTTAGAGGCAAATTCTAAGAAGGGACGTTTATATGTAGCCAGAGGGTTAAAACAAATACACACACACAGGAAAAGGATCTATGTCTAGGAGAGAAGAAGGGATCAGAGTTAAATCAAGAAATCATCCCCAGCCATTACCAGCTGAGCACACAGGTCATGCATCATGGTTCAAGTCCACACGTATGCCATAGGGGGATCAACAACACACACGAGCATGCACTGGTGCGTACCAATACCAACCTCTAACATAAGATTACTATGTTTGACATACACATTTTCACCCTTTATTCGCTTAATCAGACTATTCTGAAAAAAGTGGAGAAGAGAGGGAAAGGTAAGGGACACAGTAGTCACGGGAACGAACGCCACGTCACACGCCTTCGGCATGGCAGCCGAGAGGAAACATGCAGAAAACGTCTGGGCACGGCAGACAAACAGTGACTCATCACACACTGGTCTGGGCGGGTTTTTTTTTTTTTTTTTTGTGGTATCTTTAATTGTCTACCTGTGCCTTGAGATCTGCATCCTCCTCCTGGTCCGACTGGCAGCATCGAGAAAGAGTGGGAGATAAAGACTTACCAAGCCATTTTCTCTTAAGTAAATTGGCCTATACACACTGGCTGGTTGTGAGCCCTATGGTACCCCTGCGTTCAGACGCAGTGCCTTCTTAGACACAAAGCATAACCCTACACATATAAATAATAAAAACATCACTGGAACAAAGCGGCAATAGATTCTTTGCTCAGGGCTGCTCTGGCATTTTAACAGGCAGATGCACATGCTTAGAGAAAGGGTGGGGGGAGGACTGACAGGTTGTCCTTACTGAGCACTAGCAAAGGTCCAGGAGTCTGGAAGTTGGGGACCTAGTTCCCAGCTCCTAAGAATGGCCATCATTATGGGAAAATGACAGCCCGTCTATATGCAAGACCTCACAATAACTACATGTCAGCTTTTGTATCTTCAGTTTGTAGACTACAGGTCTGCATAGCCTCCTGCATTTTAAACTGTGCGGAGCCTCGAATTTACTCTGTGTACTCACACACTTTGTTTTTAATTACTGCTATTATTGTTATTTTATATTTTTGGTGTATGAGTGTTTTGCCTGCATGTATGTCTGTGCCCCACTTGTGTGCCTGGTGCCTGCAGAGGTTCGAGGGGGGTTGGATCCTCTGGAACTGCAGTTTCAGATGGTCATGAGCTGTCGTGTGGGTGCTGGGAATCAAAACTGATTCCTCTGGAAGAGTGACCAGTGCTCTTAAGTACTGAGCCCTCTCTCCAGCCCCCTCTGTTGCTGAAACAAGGGCATCCTCTTCAGCATAAACAGAGCTGGGTCTGCAGGTGTGAACCATTGCACCCAGCTGAGCCTTTATGCTTAGAGCAAGTTCTAGAGGGGGAAAAGACTGACATACAGGATAAGGGAGAAAAAGTAAATAAAATCAGTTATCATTAATACCACTACTGTATCTTTTTAAAAAATGAAATAGGGTATTTCTTTAAATAAAAAAATAAAATAAAAAGATACCCATTATAAACATCTCACAGCCGATTCATTTTTCTTCCTTTTCCAGTTTTAAGGGCCTGGCTTATTTAAGGGCCTAACATCGAGTACCAGCAACTGGGCAAGTGGGCCACGGCCCATGGACCGGAAGCATAAGGTGTTTCTTAGGACAGCTCTCCGATCTGAGCCTGGTCTTCAGGACCGTGTGAGACCCAGAGTCAAACTAGCTGAGGTCATGCTCAAGGAAGGAGATAAGCGGAACATCGGGTCTGCCCAGAGCTCAGCATTTTATACACTCAGCTTTCCAACTGTTGGCATGACAGGTACGGGCAGCCAGGTTTTAATTGGTCTCAGATTTCTTATCCGTCTTTGGGGACCAAGGTGCTTTTCTCTGCGCATCCCCATAATGCAGTAATGCTGCTGACGTGAAGGGAAGGGAGTTTGTATACAAGGGCAGCTGGACACCAAGCCAGTACTGGTGACATGCTGGTTCTTATATATGCATTGGGTCACAGTGTACAAGATTATAGAGGGTACTTACTTGCCTTCATGCTATATAACAAATCTAAAAAGTGTCACAGAGATTTAAGGCATCGTTGTTGAGTCATTGCTCCTTTCTACTAGAGATCTGGTTTGAGAGTTATCGACTAGAACGTGCTAGCCTGTGGCTACTTACAACCGCAAGCTATCTACCGAGTGCCCGAGCCTGTGGCGACTTACAACTATCCCTTACAAGTCAAGGTGCAGTTGTGTTTGGCGCAGAAAATGATTAACCTGTCCACTCAGCTGCGGCGGCGGCTGAGGAGAATCTGGAAAATGGCGTTGTGCTCTTATCTTCTACTTCAAAATGTCGCGATGTGTAAGCCACGGTAGTTCCGCAGGAAGAGAGCTTACAAAATACCTCCAGAAAATAATGCCTTGCTGGAGACATTTTTAGTGAACTGATAAATGGAGGTGACTTGCAGCCCTTCCCCCAAACCCAGCTACGGAGAATGGCTACTATTCAATTACATGAAAAAAAAAATGACACAAGACCTAAAGCAAACTTTGCCATAAAGCAAAACTGAAATTCTTCTAGCGTCGTGAGAAATGAGCATCTTGATTTCCATGACTATAAAGATACTGTTCCTACAGTAGTTAAAAAAAACACTTACATATATTTTTAACCACATGTATATGCATGTGAGGGTGTGCACACATGCACGCAGGTGCCTGCAGAGGCCCCGAGCACCAGATTCCATGGAACTGCCTGATGTGCTGCGAGGATTCAGTCTTAACTGCTGGGCCAGCTCTCTAGCCCCACTTTGATGTATTTTAATTGCTGTGAGTAGGGCAGATTTTCAGACAGACAAGCCACACACACACACTTAATCTATCTTGAAGACTTGATGCGGGAGAAGTAACAGGACGCCGTCTGACTGCAGTTTTTACAAGCAGTAATTTCTTGGTTTCTTTTCTTTAAAGAATTCATTTCCGGAGAGTGACTTGTGTTATAGCCAAGGGCTCAAAAATGTGCTAAGGAAAGTATTACTTTAGTAAGTATTAGATGGGCATTGGGGGTTTGAAAATATATCTGTATCCAGCCAATAAGCTAATTCAATTATCCGTGAATCTTCTTTCTCCCTCATCACGAGTAGCATATAGAAATAGCCTCCTATCCAAAAATAGAAGAATCACCCTCCTCCTCCACCTCCCCTGGTCCTCTTTTGTCTTTAAGGTATTGTCAGTTAGGTAACTGCTTCTCAGAATGGAATCCTCAGATCAAACGCCCACGCATTTGGGAACTGGTCGGGGCTATCAATCCCCTCTTGCCTCAGCCCTTCACAACCAGAAACACAATGGGGAGACCATTCGGATCATTCCAACAGAAGTCAGAGCCTGAGAACCACCAGCTCTGGCAAAAAAAAACAAAAAAACAAAAAAAAAACAAACAAACACACAAAACTGAAAGCAAAAGAAAACATCTTCAGTTTTTGTTGAAAGTCATCATTTCTTTCCAGTCCGAAAGCAGATCCAGAGAAACCTTGAACCCAGAGTCATTCACAAAGCACCCGTGCTAAGAAACACCCCCGCCGCTCAGTCTTTAGCCTCACCTCGGTGGCACTGGTTTCTCCATCAGCTGCTGTGTCTGTCCGTTCACTGTCGGTCTGTGGATCACAGAGGCAATCAGATCCAAGGAGGAAGCAGGGACAGAAGACAAAGCCATCTGGTCAGACAGGGCACACACTGGTGGGACCATTCACGTCCTTTCCCTGGGGTCTGTGGTACCCTACCTTCCCATGGGAGTATGGGCATGAGCAAAGCAAAGAAGAGGCAGAGCTTGGGGTCTTCAGCAGAGCCCCCTCCGAGGTCAAGACCCGAGGCACACGCACAGTGGGCCACCCTGACCTGTTTGCATTCACTGTTTGGAACGTCAATCTGTCACCCCACCCCTTTCCACTGATGCCCCTAAAAGCTCTCCTTAAAAATGTTTAACGCAAATCAAATGGAGGTTCATTCATACATATTTTACTCTAGAAATGCCACATTAGAAAACTAATGAATTTTGATTTATGCTAATAGCTACTATAACAGTCACTGGACTTTCAGCCCCTCATTTATACCATTGGTTCATTTCCACCCACTGGGAGCCCCAGGCTGTCTGCATTACCAGTTAATGACTAGAGCATACACTGGTGATTCACAGGCACGTATTTTATATCGAAAAAAAAAAAACACCACATAATTTTCAAATAACCTTGCTAATGGGTAACAGCTCTGTTGTTCACTTTGCCCCACTCTCCAATATAAAGAAGGGATAGTCAAGTATGCATTTAAACATCTCATTGCAAAAGTACCACTCAGATGATGCAGATGATGGCAATAATAATTGACGAGATAGAGAGAGAAAGAGACATCTACTTAGAGATGAATCAAACAAAGCACAGCATTTGCTAGGACCAGGATTATGGGGGAACGAGAAGAGCCCATTTCAGGGTTCACGTTTAATGTCTATGTGTTTTAATGTCTATGTGTTTTAATGTGTTTAGAGGGGTTTATGGTTTAAGACAGAAACTATGTATTGATGATGAGCCATCAATACAAACCAACTTCTCATCCATAAATCCAATCATGAGTACGTTTCCCTCAGCCAAAGCTTGTGAGTAATCTGCTGAGAGCAAGCATCTGGCTAGCGGCTGTAGAGCTGCAGCTCTTAGTACAGCTGCCATGTACACGGGATGTTCAAAATAGCGTCCAGCACTGCTTCATCTCTTGCTGACCCATCTCTGGCCAGGGTAGTTTGCTGACACTATCCCAAACTTTGTTTGCACGTATTCCTCAAACAAAAGCAGTTGAACTGCACCCTTGGCAGGTGTGCCTGAGAAAGGAGGGGGAAATTTCAACAGACTTTTCATGACCTGATCGCCCATCTCCATTTAAAAAGCGGGGCAGGTGTGTCTACAAATTCCCTTCCAGGAGTCAGGCACGGCTATTCTAACCCCAGGGCTTCAACAACTGTCGGCTGGAGGAAGGACGGCTCGGACTAGTACAAAAGTCAGAGCAGCTTGGAGATGTTTTAGGCTTTCAAGAAAACAAGAACCACCTGTTCGGTTATCTTAATTAGCTGTGTCAAACATACCCAACCTTGTTGAGGAAATTCTCTTCCTACTTTAAGAAGTCTTTCTTACAATTTTAAAATTGACTTCATGAACTTTCCAATGTCTTAGCAGTAGAGATCAGCCGCAGGTCAGAGTAAGGGGTCTGATGTCAGACTGTTCAAATCCTTGCTTTTCAAACCTGCGGGACGTGGCGCATACATATTTCATGGCCTAACCCATTTTCTCCTTGGAAAATGGAAATGGCAGCTGGATCTACATTGTATAAGGGATGTCAAATGCTTCATAGGATTCCTACCACACAGAACTACAAGTCGCCAATGAGCCGAACTATAATGTATTGTTAGCTATTACTCTGGTTTTCCTAGGTATCCAAATGTTGCTGATCCTATCTAAACTCCCTCAGAAACCGGGTGCAGGGCATGGGTCTGTAAGAAGGCTCGAGGACCAAAAAAGATGGAGTGATGAGAGCCTATATCTAAAAAGACTCATCTGTGGACTTGCTGGCACTGCTACTTCACAGCCTAACCTTCAACTAAAATAATAATTGAATAAAGCAGTCTTGGTAGCAGCTGTTAATTATACTGTTATGTTATTATATAATATGTACCTGTGACTACACAAAGCTTCAAAGGGATATCATGTCATGAATTATTGTATAATATAATTTTTACACAACTGAAAGATATAATAGGTTGACAAACTAATTTTTCTTACATATTGAAGTAAATCTCCCTTTTCTTTGCATTCTAAAAAATTACTCAGGAATTCATATGTAGCTACATCCTACGTTATGGTAAGCTAATAACTTCATCTCAGTGTTTCGTGGGAGGTGATTGGATATTCTGCCTGTTGTTTGGCCATTCTGAAAGCATAGAAGAAAGACTGCTGGACCAACTGCTTCATCGTGGGAAATGATGACGTGTTTGGATGCTAGGTTTTGGTTTTGAGAAAGGCAGTGACTGACTCTCTACAGCACAGAAAGGGTCATGGCATTAGTGACTCTTAGGAACAAGAATGGCAGAGATGAATTGTATTTTAAAAAGTCACTCAGTGTAGCTGCCAGGGCACTCGAGGCCAACAGGATAAAAGAATCCTTGTAAGTAAGCGGCGTTTTGAGAAATGGAATGACCCAGATAGGAGAGTTCTTTAGCTTAAGATGAAGTACAGTAGGCGGCTCTTAACACCTGGGGCTAAGAGTCAACATTGGGCAGATGCCCGCGTCCAAAGGCTGGTGGCAGAAGCGCTAAAATGGGCAGAGGAGGCTGGAGAAGAGGGCACGACCTCTGCAGTGGTCAGAGCTGACTCAGTGTCCGAGTCTGCAATACTCAGGACAGCGAGGCCTGGGAAGCTCCCACTCAGCATCCGCTAGCTTCAAACGGGGGCTGCTGTGATTTGCTTTGCTGATGTAATGCAGACATGCCCAAGGTTAACATTAGTTCTCATGCACCAACTCCAACAAGATGTAAACCCTGGATTAGGCACAAGATCTCTGTGGTTAGCATCGGAAAAGTCCAAACGGTGATTCGGAATTTAGAGAAGCATAAAGCAGGAATCTTTGAGTTTTTTTTTTTTTTTTTTTTTTTTTTGTGGGGGGGGGATTCATGTATTAGAGCATTAAGGCTTATTCTTCTGCTAAAAGAAAAGTCAGTCTCTTTAGAAGCCTGCCAATGGGTCTTTGTAAATAATGTTCTCTTCCCGACTGCAGCATGCGAGTCCTCTACTTATGTGATAGAGTCGCAGCTGTGAGAAAGCAAGAGTAAAACCTAAGACTTAAAGTGGTTCCCGACGTCTGCTGCGGCAGGGACGGTTATCTCTTTCTGCACACACACCACGATCCTGGAAAAGGGTTCCTAGGCTGTGCTGAACTGAAAAGCCCATGCAGCCCTGTAAAGCACCTTTGAGACCATTCGCCTTTTCCCCGTTGCTGCTCAGAAGCAGCTGCAACGCCACTAAATATAGGAACCAGCACATTTTAGCAGCGCCATACTACATTAATGGGGCAGGTCAAACCATGATTTCTAACTAAGCACGGAACTGAATAGGCTTTCTTTTTTCCTTTTTTTTTTTTTTTTTTTTTTTTTTAAGTGCGGCCTTGACTGTGTTTTCTAACGCAGGGAGTCCTGGGCTTGTCTCCTGTCACATAAAGTGCTTGCTTTGTGGGAAGAGGTGAGCTTGGGGCTCCTAGGGAGAGGTGCGGGAGAGTGAAGACGTGACAGCCAGCGCCTCTGGGGGTCAGCGTCTATTCTTTTTCCTGTGCTGACTGAAGTCCTTAAAAAAGCTGCTGTGAGCCGCAGGGAGGAGAGCGATTGAGAGGGAACATTGCTGGCTGCACGGACTCACATAGTGGCTGGGATGAGGGAGAGGGACGGGCTGCAAGTTCAGGTTCTCTCCCTTTATAAGAAGACCTGCCCCAGGGTTAGAAACATTCAGCCAATTTCCTGGCTGCACCCCACTGCAAAATGAGGACACTAGGATCTCATGCTGCTGTCTGATACATACACAAGTATGGCCAGCGTAAGAGAGGGGGGGACCCTCACATAAATGCTGTCCTAACATTATCTGAAGACCACAACGAACGACATATGCCGTCCATGTGGTTCTTTCTGGTCCTGCTTCTGGCTGTACCAATGAGTGATGCCGTGTAGGTACCATAAGCTGCTGTAGGCATTCCTTCTGCCAACAATGAGAACTCATATCTAACAGGACCGTGGAGGCATTTTGGATCCTAGCGGAAGGAGAGACGGGCAATCTGGGAAAGCTACTAGAACACAATGATACTTAACCCTTAGTACAATCACTTGGTCACTCCACCTGTATTTGCGTCTTATTGTCTGTAGTTTATGAGATTTAATTTACTAGATGGCAACTGAGCAGGATCTGTAACTAAGACACGGCCCTTCCGTAGTGAATGGGTTTTTCTGAAATTGCATTCGGGCTGAGTAATTAGCCACTGTGGAACTCAGTGGGTAGCAGAATGATCACAGGTGGCTATGGACTGCTACATCCACACGGTGTTGTGCCTAACCCTGGGGCCTGGCTTGGACTCCCCAACACAAAAACCCTCAACATAGTGGCACAGACAAATAAATGAGGCTCTGAAAGTAGGACCCCTATCGCAGCAGCCAGCTAACACTGGTTCGGACTGAAGCACGGAACACGCAGGGAAAGTGTGTTCTATGCTGAGGTACACACCTCTTCCTCTGAACTGTCACTCGGGTCATTGTCTAGGGAGGCGCTCAAGGAGGCTGCCTTGGGCTCCAGGTAGCAGAGGCACAGAGCCAGAGGGAAGGAGAGCGTGAGGGCATATGGCACAGAGAAGGAGGCAGACAGCAGGAAGAAGAAGATGAAGAGGAAGCAGGGGAGGAGGGAGGGCGAGCGGATGGGCAGGAAGTGCTGCCAGCTCTGGGGCAGGAGGTTGGTTTCGGACAGGTTGGGAAACGAGAGGTACCCGTCATCATCTAGGAGCGAGGGGAATGACTCAGGCAGCTGTAAGGAGAAGGAAAAGAACGTGGTTCCTTTGCCAGTCTGCTGCCTGTAACTAAATGCCACATCTTGGTCCCCTAAGTAAGCCTTCCCCTGGCCGTCAGACTCCAAGGCTGGCTCGACTCTAGGCAGCACAGAACCTGGAAAGGGGCTCTCACTCTCCTTACACCTCCTGCGGAGCACTGTGGGAGATGCAGGGTCAAGATGGGCTGATGGGGGTGATGAGGGGCATGAGTCAGTGCCATGCCTGGGTGGTGACTGATGGAAAAGGGACAGAGAAGGACAGGAAGCAGTAAACATGGATGCAAAAGGACAAAAAGAAAAAGTGCAATTAGTTAACTTTCTCACGGGCATCAACATAAAACTGTCAAACAAGAGTTTTTCACGCAGTCCCGCTGCTTGGCAGCGACGCCTGGGAGGACTATGACTCCCCCGGCAGACCATCATACCCAGGCTGAGATGGTGTCAAAAATCAGAACAGAAGTCACCGTGAAGGAGCCGCACAAACGCGTGGCAGAGCTAATCAATGAACTCTAATCAATGAGAAACAAGACTTTCAGCAGCGACGCCCTACAGATCAGTCCCACCGCTCAGCTGGACTCCAAATGAAAATGAAATATAAATCAAATTCTGATTGTGGTGGCAGAATGTCTAGTCATCTTCCTGTCCTTGGCTAGCCAATTACAGCCCAAACAGGTAGCTTTCCTAATCAAGAAGTTTCTGGCCCCGCTCCTGTC
This sequence comes from Arvicola amphibius, assembly GCF_903992535.2. Taxonomy (NCBI): domain Eukaryota; kingdom Metazoa; phylum Chordata; class Mammalia; order Rodentia; family Cricetidae; genus Arvicola; species Arvicola amphibius. Next base: position 18,672,255 of record NC_052064.1, read on the forward strand.
TGATAGCAGTCACAGATGTGGATGAGGGGGGCAGGAGTGAGCATTTCGGGATCTCTGGTTCTCACAGATAATGGAAGCTGGGAGCTCCTCTGATTCATCCATTTTGGCTTCTTTATCTAGGTGGCTAAACAGGATTTCGGTTCTTAACAGTGGCTTAAGGAAGCAAGCCAGCAAAACAAAACAAACCACCACCAACAACAAAAACAACAACAACAAAAAACCCCCAACAACAACCCCTCCCCCACCAGTTTTCTTGGAACATGGTTTCTATGTGTTTAGTTTCTGCTACATATTGTCTATAAATAATGGAAAGATGCAATTTCTCAGCCTCCCGATTTCTCTAAACATAAAGGGTGTGTTTACAATGGAGGTTTGCCTCTTCATACAATTGATGAAGCATGCTCTGGAGTGCTCCCTGTGAGCAATGCATTTATGAGATTGGAGAATCGACTCCATTTTCTGGGACGCTGGCAGTCTCAATGGTCAAAGCCAGAATCAAGGAGCCCCCAACAGGCTGGGGCAAAGCATAGGGGCTCAAATACCATGATAAATTCAAGACCAAGGCATGCGGGGCTTGTGATAGCCTTCTTTATCTCCTCCCCCTGCCGTGTGTGTGTGTGTGTGTGTGTGTGTGTGTGTGTATGTGTGTGTGTGTGTGTGTGTGTGTGTATTACCTAGCAGCTTGAGAGCATGAAAATGACTCAGCCTGTTTGGTCATGGTTGTCTAATCCTGACTTAGAGAGATGTGATAAATAGAGCAACAAAGGGGGAGAAAAACGCACACCTGAGGCACGAGGGATGGATAGACACAACGCCCAGATAAAAGTTTACCTGGCTCTGTCAGCCTTGAAAGGTTTCTCTGATCCTCACACTTGATGTTAAACATTGTATACTAAACAGGCATCTGTGCAAATCTGGTTCAGCTAAGAACAATGCAGATGTTGCAAGCGGCCCCTTCACCCCTTTGTGAAGGCCATTCTCCCTAGGCGGTGAGAGACATTGCCTTGGCCTCGGTCATAGCAACATGCTCCTCCCCAGGCAGCCTGGGAAATAGTCTTTTAAACATTATCTCCAGCAGTGCATTTTGGTTCAAAAATAAGCATCCTCTCTGAAGCTTTTTGAAGACTGAAAGGCATAAGATTATGGTTTAACCTTCTGGGCCATGTATTAAAGTGCTTTTGGAAAGACAGCTTTGTGGTGGGGAAGCAGAGACAGTCAGCACCCAGTCAGGACTAGATCTCAGCTACAGCCTATGGGAAGACTCTGCTGAAAGGCGGTCTTCCTGGGGACTGGGGTTACAAAGGTAGTAGTTTCTATGTCCTTCCATTTCCCCGAGGACAGCGGCAGCACAGAGCGAGGCGGATGGGTGCCTCTCCCTTCTACACGCAAAGGTCGCAGGACAGTCTCTCAGAAACAAAGGAAAAGGATTCCGGAAACCTGAACCTACTTTGGAAGCAAACATAGACATAGCCGTCCTTTTCGTCTGCCGTCTGGGTGTAGTTTCCCAGCCATGAGAATCATTTGCAGGCATCGGGATCTCAAGAAAATCGGAATTGACCAAGGATAGGAACTGTACATGCTTGCACTCTAGGGGGATTATCGCCCCCACCCATGCTCCAGTTATCAGATCTATGCTGGTTTAAGTGCTGGGTGGAAAGTAAAAGCCAGATTCGGAACAAAGCACATTTGGAGGGCAGAAGCGATCTAAAGGCTGCCAGCATTCTCACTCTGTGCTGGTTTTTGTGTTTGGGAAACTAAGAATCTGTCCCTAAAAGGAAAAGCAGAGTGACAGACTGGGTGGTTTGAAATATTTTCATCTTCTATAGAAAGCGTTGGTTTACTCAATTTAGGTTTCTGAGGTGCTGGATATTAAACTAAGCGTCCCCACACACTGGGGCAGCCCGTTACCACTAAGCCACATCCGCAGAAGCAGAAGCAGACATCATTCATCCGATGAGCTACCTGCCTAGGAGGTTGTTGAATTTTTATGGGAAGGAGCCCCACGCGGTCTCATGCACTCTTTTTTCAGGAACATGTCTATGCAACAAAGCACCAGGGCATCAAACGCCCTGGCGTTTCAGGATAACCCAGAGGCTGTCAGAGGATTCATTTCCTGCCCCCCCTTTGTGTCCTGTATATTACACGGGGCTCTCGGCTCCCATTGTCACTATGCACGAGCCTCCCAGATATACTAAGTTTCAAATGTTCTGCTAGGAAGTTGCCATAGTACCAGATCATTAGAAATCAATCTGAAACTAAAAACTAATATCTAAGCAATTTCATTTGGGGGAAGTGATGCCATAGAATGCAATGAATTGAAGTGGCTATTTTAATATGTCAAGTTCACTTTTCTCTTTCATTGAAGCAGGCCATTCCTTTGCAGATTAGAGGGGGAGGGGCGACTAAGAGACAAACACACAGGTTATGGGCAGTCAGTGTTCCTGCCATCAGGGAAAAACCGGAGGCGTGTTCCCTTAGTATCTAAGGAAACATACCCCCCTGGGTAGGAGAACAGGGCCAGAAACCGACAATAGCTTTAGTGACAGCTGTAAAACCCGAGTCCAAACAGAACAAAGTACTGCACCACCTAAAATGCTTTTTAAAAGAGATCACTCCAGAACAGCTGTTGAAAGTCTTGTAAAACACATTCCTTGTTAAAAATTTTCCAAAAAGTTAAGAAAACCACTTTACGAGACTATGCTGAAATAATAATAATAATAATAATAATAATAATAATAATAATAATAATAATAATGTAAACCCAGCATGAACATGATCAGTGCTGGCGTCTGAACGCTCCTCCACCTTTGAGCCCCCCCAGTCTACCGTCTCAGAACCACTGAGCTGTTTGTAAACGTGAGGACAGCTCAAGGAGGCAGCCAGGAGCTGTACCTTTCCCTCGAGCCGGAGGGCTGGGACAGGGGTGGCTTCCTCGGCCTTCTTCCTTCGGTCCTCTTCCTCACCATGCTCCTCTTCAGCCTTCTTCTCTGGAGTCACAGTGGTGATCAAGTTGGTCTGAGAGATGCCCTTTGTTGTGGCGTACTGGCCTGTGCCAACCTCTGCAGCAGACATAGAATCCTTCATGTATATTTCATGGTTTTCATTCACTGATGCTAAAGGCAAATACAACCGGGGGGGGGGGGAAATAGAATCCCAAAGAGTTAAGTCAGAAGACAGAAGGACAACGCCACACTGTACTTTTGCTAGGAGAAAAACACCAATATAAACTAGCAGGCTGGTTTGCACAGGGCGGAGGAGAGCTGCGGGGAGGGGACTTTCACCCAAGCGCTACCTTTCTGTGTCTTTCTACATCACCTGGACCAGTGTTTTCAAATGATTTAAATGCCCATGTCTTGAACCCTAGCATAGTGCCTAACGTTCTCATGATGCCCAGTGAGGGTATGAAGGCTGGCTTTACCCCTGGGAACGTTGGCTGGGCACTCACACCATTCACGTGACTCTGAGCACATCCACGGAAGTGCCATTCACCAAAGGAGCAATGGGCTATTTCTATATTGTTTTCCAATGTTGAAAAGTTCAGCGTTCTCACAATACTCAACACAATATGCTCAAAAGCATAGTCACAAAATTTACTAGTTTTGGCGGAGGTCATAACATTTAGAAGGGTATTCCTCCAAGTTGACGTAAGGAGATGTGTTAGTTTCCATTGCATTTGAAACAGACTGCCATGAGGGTATGCATGTAAACTTCATCCTCACCTCTACTCTTTGGGGAAAACAAGACAAATGTTGCTAGCAATCAAAACCCATGCGGAAGCGGAATATGCAAATATAGGTGAGGTTCAGCCTTCATCCTGGCTAGACCATGCAGATGCAGAATGCACGAGCACAGGGATGTGAGGTTCAGCCCCTCATCCTGGCTAGACCATGCAGATGCAGAACGCATGAGCACAGGGACGTGAGGTTCAGCCCCTCATCCCAGCTGTTGTCTTAGTAAAAGATGCTTCATTCAGTTCAGGGCTTAATTATGATCAATATTAAATTTTGCTAGTTATTCTTTTAGGGCTTTGATCTCATAAAAACACACTGAAATTTATAAAGGCTTCTTTTCAAACACCCCACAGTTGATCACAGACAAAGATAGGGCTTTTTAAAAACGCCAACAAAAACAAAACAGAAAAGGATTCTGAATGCAATCCTTCACTAAGATAGTCTCTGCCCCTTTAGGCTGATGAAAAGCTCCCTATTTTAGCAGCCGGTTATGCTGTTATAAACAGGCCGCTGTCTCGTGAAGAAGCAGCTGAATGTTCCAGCATGCAGACACGGCACTCGGCGCTGCAGCAGAAAACATTCCAGAATTGGCAGGGCAACAAAGAGCAAGACAACACATACTAACATCACTTTTGGGCAGAAAGGAAGAGACAGCATGATATTAGTACATTGATTTCACAATTGTCTTCTGTTTGCTCAACAATCATTTTCACACAAAGGCCACGAGGAACACAACAGTGACTGCACACTCCACTGAACAAAGTGAGCGGCATTCAGCAGAAAGAAAGGAACGTCCTCAGATACTGACTCAGAGAACATACAAATTGTTAGCAGACTAAAGAACAGAAAAGAAAAACTTTGGTGTTAACATGGAGATTTTCATGTCTTAATTCGACTGCCAATGGTCTTGGGTCTAGAAATATCGAAAGATACAAAACGGCAGCATTCTCTCTTGACATCTCTTGTGGATTGTTACAGGACTTCTCTGAATACTTAATCTGGAGATGCTCGAGTCCCTCCCGAAAATGACATACTTTTTACATACAATCTGCACATCAGCCTGTAGTGTTTAAACTATCTCTACTGCTTTTAATGCTGAACACTATGTAGATGATATGTAAGTCGTTATCACATTGCGTGGTTTAGAGAATAATGAAAGAAAACAGTCTTTGTGCATTCATATGGATGTGATTTTTTTAAAGGGGAAGAAATCATAGTGTTATAACGGAAGTGCTATAGTTATCTATCAGCTGTCTGTATGTCTGTCTACCATGGTCTATCAGCTGGGGACAGAACTGAAGCTAGGGTCTTGGGCCTGTTTGATAAGTTTAATCCCCATCCACCCTGGAGTCTCTCATATTTTCAACCCACATTTTCAATCTGCATTTGGTTTTCTATAGACTCAGAGCCTTCGGATAGGAGGACTGTTTGTAATTAATGTTGTGGCCTGCCTACAAAGCCTCTGAGAGTAATTATCAGCATAGTCACAGTGACAATTATATAAACACTGGGAATGCTTCCTCATACACCCTCTTTATTCTTCATAACAACCCCGCTGAAGGTGGTCTTACGTCCATTTTCACATGACTAAAACTGAGGGCCGCAGAGCCCAGGCTGTGGTATGCATTTTCCTACGTATCTAGAGGAGTCTTGTTTTATATATATATATATACAGCACAGCCTCACAGTACAAACATGGTTGTTTCTTAATCAGGGATGTGGGGAATGGGTTGAGGGGAGTTGAAACCCAACAAGGAAGGAGCAGCTGAAAAGTACAGATGAATTAAGAGGGCCCCAGGCAATCTAATTTCCCCTTTCCATTTAGGCTTACTTACTAAAATTGTGCATGCCTTTCAGAAAGGTTGAATTCTTTATTCATTCAGGATGAGTTTTCCATGAATCAGCCAAGGCATGGCCAGGCTCTGAGTTAGATGCCACAGCCTTGCCCACAACCAGGTCCTAAATGTTGCTACTGCAGCACACCCTGGAGCAGAAAGCACGGCTCTCTGCCATGAAGGATAACATCCCACCCACACTGCAGACAAAAGCATCCCTACTGAAAAGTCAGAATCATGTGCTTCCCTGAGGGGAGTTGACGGGTCATCTCTGGCCGCATGTGTTTGACTAGACAGAAGACGGCCATTCACTACAGCTATGCTTTCTCCCACCTATTGCAAGCAGACTGATAATGCCCATTCTGCCTAACTTTTAGAGATGTATTTAGAGTTTTCTTCCCGTTAATCCTTGAAGATCTGCCCTGAAGAGGACCAAACTCTACATCTGTGAGGCCTGCCTTTAGAATGAAGATGTTTTCTCAAGGTTCAGGCTGCAAAGGATGAGAACCCTCATCCCCTAAGTACTGACATACGCCAACATGAGCGCACAATAAAACAGACCGACACAGACAGTCTCTGGAAGTGAGAATGCTCAGAACCTGACATTCAGTCACGCGGATCCACATGACGTCATTTCTCAGTGTGCAACGGGGTAACCCTGCTTACCCAAAGCTCATGGTTATTTCACACGCCGTGCCGTAGAGTTATGGAGAGCCAGTTGGTATTGCCTACCTCCGTCCAGGCTGCGAGACATGGTGTAACGTTTGCTGGAGGAGCGCTCAAAGTAAGGCGCCGGGCGGTCTATCAACGCACTGGCTCTTCTCGTCTGTGCCTGAGTTCTGCCACTGTACCGGAACTTGGAGCCCAAGGTCAGGAATTTCTTTGGAGGTGCTTCTGGTAGCAATAATCTAAGGGCATTAAAGAAAACACCAGGAAAATTAACGCATGCCCAGGTGGTGTTCAAAGCTGATTTGCTTTGCTTTTTTTTGTGCTAAAAGTTCAACGCATGTGTAATTAAATGAATCTGAGTTTAATTTTTAATTTTAGGAAACACTGTCAACACAATATATATTAATTAGAAATGTTATACAGAAGTTGAAGCAAAATAGGGAGGGTTGGGCAGAAGAGAAAGGAATGGTCAGGGGATATAGGTTGGTGGCAGGATGCTTGCCTTGTTTGCCAGGGCCTTGGGTTCTATTCCTAGTACTAACACACACACACACACACACACACACACACACACACAAAATAAATATTAAGTCAGGTATGATGGTACATGCTGGTAAATCCTAGAATTTAGGAGATGGAGACAATGTTTAAGGTCATCCTCAGCTACATAGTTGAGTTCAAGGTCAACCTGGGCTAAGGAGACCTGTTACACACACACACACACACACACACACACACACGTAAGGAACAGACAGGATACTTGAAAACTATGAAATAAAATGATAAAAACGCAAGATAAATTAAGGAACATTCTTGAGATTTAGTCAGATGTTCTTTTAGGATTTCTATCAAGGAGCTCCGTGTGAACTGGGTATGGGAGAATAAATCTGTGACCCCAGCTCCCAGGATTGGGAGCCTCAGGACAGCTTGGACTATACAGAGGCTGTGTCTCAAAAAAGAAGCAAGGGGGGTTGCTATACAAACATAAGAACCCGAGTTTGGCCGGGCGGTGGTGGCACACGCCTTTAATCCCAGCACTCGGGAGGCAGAGGCAGGCGGATCTCTGTGAGTTCGAGGCCAGCCTGGTCTACAAGAGCTAGTTCCAGGACAGGCTCTAAAAAAGCTGCAGAGAAATCCTGTCTCGAAAAACCAAAAAAAAAAAGAAAAAAAAAAAAAAAAGAACCCGAGTTTGGATCCCCCAAACCCACTTAAACCTGGGCAGGGCAGATCTAGCATGTCTATAGGGAGCTGGAACAGGGGAGCCCAGCCTGGTGTAGGCAGCAGCGAACATCAGACCCTGTATTAAACACAGTGGGAAGTGAGCACGGATACCCAAGGTTGTCCTCTGGATATCCTCTATGTGCACAGTGGCAGGCATGCACTGTGTCCCTCCGCCAACAGAGGAAGGGAAGAGGGACAGAGAGGAGAAACAGTGACCTTTGTGATGACAGGAACAGAAAGTTCCATGATGTTTTCTGCTGCACCTTTTTTTCCTTGGTACAGGTGGCCCCAACAGCTCACAGTTTTGTTAGGAAGAAACCCAGACATTCGCCCCCTACCTGAAAAATGTATGATGCTCCACACAGACTTTCCAGAGGCGCTTGGCAGCCCGATGGTTCGGCAATTTGAACCCAATGGTGCTCTCAAACTGCTCAAACTGAAATATTTAAAAAACACACACACACACACATACACAAGAAAGACTAGAGTTCAGTTTGGTAGTCTATAAATAAAAACTCCGCAAAACATTGACAGACGTACAGCTCATCATAACTTGTTTTCATTACCGAGCCGGCTGTGATGTGCAGAATCCGCTCATTTTAAACCATCTTTTACCCTACCACCTCAGCAGGCCTGAAGTAACTGCTAACAACCTGTAGAGGCTCAATCTAAACTCAGATCAGGGAGACATGTGGATTCCCCCCCCCAGAGATCAATTAGCCCTGATCTCGCTTTAAATTACGTTTCCATATTTTGTCAATGGCACGAGGACTTGAATTAAAATGCCCAGAAAATTAACACAAATGTAAAAAAAAAAGTCTATTGCAGACATAGAAATACATATCCTTTCTCCACAGTGGATGCTTCACTCCGTGATATGGCTGAGGTGCCCCGGGTGTTTAACAGTACCGACTGATGTTAACACTTCTATATTATACATAACACAGTACCAACTGATAACACCTCTATATTATACACAACACAGTACCAACTGATAACACCTCTATATTATACACAACACGCTGGCAGAGCCCATTTTCATATTTCCCAACTTGTTGAGACTCTTCAGATGATACTTTGCCAGCCATTTAAGCTCTCAAGATGAAATATCTGTCCCTCTGTACCATGTTTTTGTATTATTTTCACCTACGCCAGGCCAGCAGAGGGCCACCTCACACATACAGGCTGAACCCAGAAGCACAGAACAACGCGACTGTTGGTTTCCACAGCAAAAGTAACTCATGTTGCAAATCATCAAGGTTAGCGCATCTTATAAGCAGGCATGTGAGATATGATTCCCATCGACCCCTTTTTCCTGTTTGCTGAGGTACTGGAGGAACTGGGAAATATGCCAAAAGTTGCCTTTCCCAGTTCCATTTGATCTGGCCATTCCTGCAGTGGTCGTTGGGGAAACTGATGTTGTCAGAAGGTCCTAGTAAGAACTGTGGCTGCTGACGAAATACCACCCTTTAGTCCTGTACCTAACACCTAAGAGCAGGATGCCTCTGCTCAGGCCAGGGGCTGATGAGTCATCTCATTCTCTGTGGAACGTATTGAGAGGAATTTCTCTTCTTTTCAAAAATCTTTATGGCCATATAATAAGTGTACATATTTCTGGAACATACTGTGGAAGTTCAAAAGATACACACTGTGATGTCTGGCAGAGGTGTCACCTCAGACATGTACGTGATTTAACACAGGGAATATTCCACATCATCCCTACTTTGTGTTCTGAAGTTGTCAGATTCATTGTCAACTCTACTTCACGACAGAACTCCAGGGCACCAGAAGCTCCTCCACCTACCAAGTGTAGCCTTATTTTCTAAAACGGTAGCCATCTTCTTTCCAACCCAGTTCCCTCTTCCACCCTTGGAATGTCTCACTCCCCTCTCCACTTCTAGCTGCTTGTTTGTGGGAAGAGACCAGGTCTCTGCTGGATGAGCAGCCCCCGCGTTGCTGATGTTCTGATGTTCTCCCCGCTCTGGTTAGTGTCTGCAGAGTTAGTGCGCCGCTGGCCTTTTTAGCTCAAATATGAGCATAAGGGCTAGGAGTTCCTTTGCACCTGCTTCCGCCAGGGCCAAAGCCTGACTCAGCCTCTCTTCTATCCTTTAGAAATGAGGAGCCACCCTCTGCCGCCTCTGATAACTCACCCGTCACCTCGATGCACCCTGGCTTCCCAACTCTGACATGTTCATAACACATGTTTCCTTGGCCCGCATTCTGCACGCCCTCTGTGTAGCCCACAACACTGCCAATGGATCACTTTCCACAGAGACTCATACCACGTCAATGCTTAGGCCCTAATCTGTGGTTGTCTGCCTTTTTGCCTGCCCCTCTCTCGAACCGATCTTATAAGGGCCTCCTTTTGAACCCGTCCTGTTCTGTGGAAAATTTATGTCATGCCTAAAGCCTACAATAAGTTGTATATGGCTGGTGACCACTTATTGTCTACTGTGTAAGAACTAAGCCTTACAGTCTGCCTTTACCCCAACAAGCTGACCAAGCCACCGAGTCATTTTGATACTTTTTAAAAGACCTTGATTGCATGATGTCTCTGATTTCATCTCCCCTTTGAGTCTTAAAATTTGAAATGCTAAAAAAATGACAAATTTAATAATTTTAACTCAGAAAGCAAAAGGCAGGGAGTGGGTCCGCGTTAAAGGAATTTCAGTCCCGACGATTTTCTGAAAAATATCCCCAACTGTCCCCTCACATTTAAAACCATTTGTCAGTTCCACTCACAGGAACAGAAACCTGACTCTTTGGGAAGTAAAGACAAACTTCGCCCTTTACCCGGTCCCATTCTGCCCAAAGCTTCCCAGTTCTGCCCAGAACCTTCCTGCAAACGTGTTCCTTCCACGCTTCTCCCGCAGCCTTCTGAGCCACTGGGTCCTATCACACTGTGACACTGTGTAGTTGGATTTCATTATGGCATTTAGGAAAGCAAAATATCTCTCCTGTGTGTTATCTCCTTATTTAAACCTTCCACAGATCACGGTGTCTGTTAGTTCACGTCATCAGCTCCCATCTGACTTCCACGAATACTCTCAATCATATCTAGAGACGCCGTCTCGTGTGTCACACACTGCTCACACCTACAGGACGCCTTCTCGTGTGTCACACACCGCTCACACCTACAGGACGTCGTCTCTGTGTGTCACACACTGCTCACATCTATAGGACGCCGTCTCGTGTGTCACACACAGCTCACATCTACAGGACACTGTCTCGTGTGTCACACACTGCTCACATCTATAGGACGCCATCTCGTGTGTCACACACAGCTCACACCTACAGGATGCTGTCTTGTGTGTCACACATGCTCACTGTTTCTGTGCTCAATGGAAAATAAATGGAATATGCTTTAAGAGAAAGAGCAGATAATATTAATTCATTTCTAACGCACAACCTTACTGTCTGACAAAAACGTGCTCACCTAAGTTGTCACTGAATTCAAATGAATGTATGCATGCATTAAGTGTTTATCATACAATCTTTAAGAGGTCTATTTTTTAAAACTCTGCAATTATTCTTTAAAACTCTGCTATTATTCTTGCCTTTATTTCAATTTTAAACCTTTAAAATGTTTATTTCATACGAATGAGTGTTTTGTGTACATGTGTGTATGTGCACCATTTTTCATGACTGGTGCCTGAGGACACTTCTGGAATAGCGCATGAGATTCCTGGGAGCTGGAATCACAGATGCTTATGAGCCACCATGTGGGTGCTGGTAATTGAATCTGGGTCCTCTACACAAGCAACAAGTGAGGTTAACCTCAGAGCCATTTCTACATCCGTAGACTTTAATTATTAAACATGATTTTCCACCCAGATACTCCACTGGAGACTTAAAATCTTAAGAACCGATCCTTGTATTATATCAGAGTATGTTCAGAGACATAAAGGAGTAGGGATCTTTGAGGCTTGACAGCCTTTAATATACTAACTACACCCATTAGAAATTTTAGGTATTATTAGAATTTATTAATTTCCTCCTAAGAGTGTGTTGAGGAGCAGTCATTATAGCTTACTATGTACAAATTGCTAAGGAAGATGCAAGGTCATTGTGTAGATCGCTGCTTAAAGAGTATTAACAATTCTTATTAGTTTCTCTAATAAAAAAGCTACATAATTCACATTCAGAACTCTGCTCCAATGTTTGTACTTTAAAGCATGCTATCTTGAAGCTATTGACTGTAGTGATGAGAGGAGCAGGCCTGCTTTTCATCCCGCCCGGCTCCCGCATAGCTAGCTTAGCCCCGGAAATAACAACACACAAACTGTATTCATTTAAACACTGCCTGGCCCATTAGTTTCAGCCTCTTATTAGCTAATTCTCACATCTTGCTTTAACTCATATTTAGTAATGTGTGTAGCACCACGAGGTGGTGGCTTACCCGGAAAGATTCAGCATGTATGACCTGGTGGCTGGCTTCATGGCAACTGTCTCAGAGAGGAGAGGCATAGCATCTGCCTGAGGCATCTGCCTCACTGCCTTCTACCCAGCATCCTGTTCTGCCTACTCCACCTATCTAAATCCTGCCCTATCAAAAAGCCAAGGCAGAAGGCAGTTTCTTTATTAACCAATGAGAGGTCCTCCATCAACTGACTTGAGGGAGCAGTATGATCTATAGGAGAAAACATGGGGGTGCGATTGTAACAGGACACAGAGAAAGAGAGCTCTTTACCACAGCTTGAAGTATATGAAAGATAGGCAGGAGTCTTGACTCTACATTAAAATATGATTTTAAAAGTTTTTTCATTAATATATGCAGTTGGTTAAAAAAAAAACCCGAATAACCTAAAAAGAAGGGAACATTTTGTTACTATTTGCTGGAGAAACCCACAGCGAACTCTCAGAGGCACTGAGACATAATTCTCCCTGTCCCACAATGCTTGGAACCCGCAAACAGTCTATATTTCTTCACACACCTGGGACCCTTCTTCCCAAAGCCTATGAAAAATAGGCATGTGCTTACCTCTCCTGGCCTGATTTTAATGTAGAAGTTGTTCCTTTTATATGAAATTTTTAGGACCTTAGGCCAAGCAAATCTGTTTATCCGAAGCCGGTCACGGTAGATCAATAGACCGCTTGCACAGACTCCCAACATAATTTCCACTCCTTCCGAATCCTGGAAGACACAACGGAGCGGTACGACACTTATTTCCATTTTCTGCAGGTACAAGATCTAGAACTCCACGGCAGGAGTTATAATGGACTAATTTAAATATGAAAAAACACTACTACTACATAATAGCATTTTAATGATGGCATATTTTCACTATGGGGGGCTGGTGAGGTTAAATCAATTCACCCAAGTATATGAAACTTATAGACTAACAAGCGCACACACAGGGTCTTCACTATGAAATTCTGAGGCATGGAATCACCCAGCACCCTGGCTTAAGAGGCGTCCTTGTGACGTCTGTCCCCTCTGAACGTCTTATCCACTGGAATCTGTAAGATGTACATCTGCGGTGGCTTTGAGGTGAATGGAAAATGAAAATATGAAGTCTACAGTAGCTCATTAACTACAGCCACAAAAGGTATTTCTGTAACACAATTCCTGTTATAGCCGCAGATTGAGATAATCTCATGGCGCCTTGATATTAAAGTTTCCCTTGCCCCCCCCCCCCCCTTGGAGCAGTTCTCTAGGATGGCATTCATACGCCCACCGTGCTGGCTGCAGGCAGACCTGGGGTGTGACAGTCAGCCTGTCCTGATGAGGGCAAAGAGTTCTGTTATCGCTTGAATCCATTTGCATTCATTCCTTTTTGTTTCCCTGCAGCATCAAGGACTTAACCCGGAGCTTTGCTCTAGTGTGGACCTACAGACTTCTGTGATCTTGTTGTGTAGCTCTGGTGGCCTCCGACTCTCAGTCTTCCTCTGTCTTTGCCACTATGTAGCACCCCACCTAGTCCTTCTGGCCACTCAGAGTCACTAGAAACTACAACTGTCCTTTCATATTTCACCCATAGGACATCCGATAGGAACACACACACACACACACACACACACACACTTTGTAATCTTACATCAAATAGGTAACTTTGACAAAACCTAGTAAGATGGATCTTGACAAACAAGCACATATAGAGTTCCAGAAAGAAAACAAATTATTTAGGATAGGTTTCCCAAATACAAGATCATCAACAAATATGGGGATTTATTCTTTACGATGAGCTCTGGAGTCCGAGATCACAACCCAGGACGTTTAAGGGGATCTTAAGCTCAAAGACACTAATGACATCCACACAAGAGAAGCGGCTCATTGACGACCAGAAATTAGCACTAATTTAATTCAGTCAATTTCCTCCTTGTCAGGATGGAGCACAGCTTCATGAGAAAATGGAGTCTACAACTGAACCATTTGTTATGCTTAATATTCAGATAAAATCCTATAACAGGCTGCATTCTGCTTCCGTAAATCATTATTTTTAATTGACATAATTTCAAATCATATTATTAACTGAAAAGCAGCCATCTATTTAGGTTCAGTAGGTACTGCGATGTTAAGTGCCTTGGTTTTTCCTGGTAGCAATGATACATCCGGAGCCCGCGCTTCCCCAAGGACACGCTAATCTTTATTTCTGGGTAGTAAATGACTCATAGTGTATGACGTAACACAAAAGTCATGCCACATTCCCTCAGACTAACATCTTTCCATGATCATTTCCTCACCTTTTTAGCCAAATAGAAAAAAAAAAAAACATGAATAGGATTTAAAATAAAATCTCACTGTATGTCCTTAGTTTTATTGAAACCATGACCCAAATGTATAGCTGGCATAATGTAGAAAAAAAAATGAATGAAAAAGGAACTCACTGCTGTGATTACAGACAAATGTCAAGGAGCTTGGCATTTAATATACCTGCATACGCGGGGCAGGAGCCCCAGCCACGCTCATAGAGATCTTACTAGTACATTAACTTAGAAGTGCTTGTCCTCCGTGATGCTCAGGGTGATCCAAAGACATCACCAATCAAACCACATAGACAACAAATCCAGATGTCTACCATTGTCCTGCCCAATCTCACTGTAGATTTGCTTTGCTCCCCAAACGTCAACTCAAGTGCTCCCTCACTTATCAACAGGACTTATAGATAGAGCAAGACTTCCTTCTTTTGGTTTATCATGGTGTTATGTTGCCAGCTGGAATCTCTTTATCTGTAGTCCTCAGAATTTAAAGGAGACTTGCTTCCTTAGAAGCCTGAAATCACGCATTCTTTTGAGTTTCAGACCATGAGACTGGGGACATCCATCAGGGGTCAAATCCTTACTCCTTTACAGGACTGATATTATCTTGTCAGTGCCAGCCAGAAGAAACTACTCATGATCTTTCAAGACTGACCTTTGGAGCAAGGCTAAAATACAAGATCTCATCTCCAGAGCCCCAACAGACTTCACACATTTTGTTGATAAATGTTTTAAGTGCGTCTCTGTGTTTTAACAGTGTGTTTGCTCACAGCTGTCTAAACAGTAGATGTAGAGACATGGACTCATCTTCTCAACGTTGAGAAGGAAATTTTAGAAAAAGCACGACGTGGAATCAGAACTACTCTATCTTCTACCACGATCGCAACCCTCCTGTGGCTGAACCCCAACTTCTTCCTTCCCAAGGTGCATCTCATGCCCTCCATCACTGCACCCGTTACTGGTCAGTAAGGCAATCCTTATCCTGGGTGGCCACTCTCAGTTGCACTACTTTTAAAGAACTCTTACGTCAAAGCACTGGCTATATATGTCAGAGAGATTAAGCCTTAGAGCCTGAATTCTTTAAATTTAACCCCTGAACGCTTAGTAGGGCTTTAAAACGGGCAAAACCAGTATGTGGCACATAGCAGATGTAACACTTGGCACTGGACAATTGGCCAAGTTTAGACAGACAGACAGAGAAGAGTGGGACTATCCAGAAAAAGAGGGGAGGTTATGCTCAGGGAGTGGGCAGAGGCAGGGTACTGGGGGCACAAAGGAGCATGTCAGTACAGAGTAGGGGATATATATGTGTCTGGGAAGGCACAGAGAGGTAGGGCTCGGAGGTCAGGGCTAAGGTTACTGTGGAATCAATAGGCAACAGAGACTTCATCTTTGGCTGTCTTCTGGGAGGCGTAGCCATAGCAGTAATGGACGGCTGAGCCATGAAGGGTACCTAGCTTCAAAGATGAGCACTGTTTGTTTTAACATGGAACGGGGTTTCAAAGGCACACTGGTTTGAAGCATAGAGGTCTTCATTTACACTAAATGAAGTACAAATTCCAATAACAAAGTAGACTAGGGTTTGAAAATGCTTACCTTGGCATGATGTAAATCTACCCCATACATGGAGAGCTTTTTGGCGTTTTCCAAGAAATGCATCTCTGCTTCGGCGGGTGTCATTCCTCTGATTAGAAAAAAGTAAGCGTTAAGCTTTTCCAATCAATTAGAACTGAGAACGAAGAGCAATTAGCCACAGTTGCCCCGTATATCACTCAGCTGCTTTCCCTCTATCTGGGAGGGCTGTGGTCTCCCACTCCGCTCCCTGCTATTGTGTAAGAAAGCCTTCATTGGGAGACCAGCAGACACAGGTTTGAGCATCCCTAATTTAAAAATTCCAAAGCTGAAACACTCCAAAAATCTGCACCTTTTAAAGCATTGATACAACCCTCAAGGCATACTAAAAATATTGTATGAAGCCACCTGGAGGTCATGCAGATCAGGCTTTATGGAACATAAGTGAAATCTTTAGACTCTTGTTTCATCCCAAAGATACGTTACTATATCATATAACTATCCAAATAGTCTGAAAATATCCAAGAATTGAAACATGTCCGCTCCTAGGTATGCTGGATGAGAAATTCTTAGCATATACACAAGAAAATAATCATGAGACAGATAGTTTTGTAGGAGCACTCACAAAAGGAAGCCTGGATGTTCTGAAAGGGAGTTTACCATCTTAACCACGCGTGGTCTCTGTCCTGCCCTCAGCCCCTGAACCCCAAACCTAGATGGGGACCTGAATAGTGTGCAATGGATACACACACGAGCCTCCTGCATGACCTGTGGTCCTGAATAGTGTGCAATGGATACACACACGGGCCTTCTGCACTGACCTGTGGCCCTGAGAAGTATGCAATGGATACACTGGGCCTTCCGCACTGACCTGTGGCTCTTGTGCAGCTCCACTACCTTATCCTCCAGTTCTTTCGTGTGGTTTGGTGCAAAGCGGAACTCACTGATGTAATCGCTCCCACACTCGTCGGGATCATAGTCCCCAAGTTCTGACTGCACTGTATAGGAGCCCAGCAGGGCAAGGGTCACAAAGGAACAGGGTAGCCTTCCAGACACAATGTCGTCACGTAGCTGTAAGCAGAGGTAGTACCTTCCGGGGGCCGAAAGGACAAAGAAAAAGCTGGCGTTAGGACACACGAAAAGGAGTTGGAAGGGGCCGTGCAGGGCGAACATGTTTTAAAAACATTACATTCATGTATGAGATTTCTGAGGAATTAAGAAAAAAGAAGAGCATTTAGTATTTATAAAGAAGTTCTCCCAGGCCAGTAACCTCTTTAAGGACACAACTGCATACTGTCATAACGATTTCAACTAAGGAGATACAGTATATAAGATTATATGATTTCAGTCTATATAAGGAGGGACTACAGGTGCAAATGGTACTTAAGGTTTGCAAAGGGAGAATGATGGTCCTGGATGTCTGTGTCCCACTTCTGCCCCTGACTTCAAATGCTGAAATGCTAGCCCCGCCCCGTGTGATGGGAGGCGGGGCCTTTGACAGACAATCAGATCAGGAGGGTAGAGCCTGCATAAAAGCAGTTAGTGGTTTTAAAAAGGCCACGGGGCAACTCTCTGGGGGAGGACAGTAATAAGCTGGTAGCCTCCAACTCTGAAACAGACCCTCATCGAATGCCCCCACCAACACCCGAGTCTTCAACTGCAGATCTCCAGGATACATCAAGTGAATTTCTACTGTAAACTACAGTCTTTGGTATTTTGGGACAGGAGTAAAAAACAGACTAGGTTACACGGTGTAGTTCTGTAAAGGGAATCCCTTTTCACACTCTAAGCTCAACCTCCAAACTGGAATATTTATGTGTTAGATCTTTTTCTTAATATCCTCTTTCCCTTTTTATGTACACATGAAAGCAAGTAAACTCTTAAATGTATTCATGCTGTCCCTTCCCTCTCCCTGAATCTCTCTCTCTCCTCTCTCTCTCTCTCTCTCCTCTCTCTCTCTCTCTCTCTCTCTCTCTCTCTCTCTGTCTCTCTCTCTCTCTCTCTCTCTGGCTGTTAAACATGTCAAACAGCTGTGAAGTACCAGGTTGCTTACGTGCAGAGCGTAAGCCTAGAAAGATATTTGTAATTTAGCTTTTAAAGCAGGACCACTCAGTGCTGCTGTGCCATTTATGGCTGAGTCCCATCCATTTTGGCTGTGGCGGGTGGGTGACTGCATCTCAATTCTGAGTGCTTTCCCACGTGTGTCAGGGAGATGGAAATAGCAGCTCATCTCTGAGGACTCAACTGTGAAGAGACAGGACCCGGCACCTCCTGGCATCTCACATTTGCACTCAATTCAGTGGCTTTTGTTTGCCAACTGAGAGATGATGACTGTCAGGGGCCCGGATGTGTGCAGGCTCTTCCTGGGACCACTCCCCTGGAGATGCGCGGCTCTCCCAACGTGCCCTCCGTTGCCATAGCCAACTTTCAAATACCTGGTGATGTCTTCCGAGAGCTGGGCAGGGTCTGGTGGGTAAAATTTCACATTGAATGAAAAATGCCAAGCACCACCTGTAGGGGTAGGACACACAGCAGACCAAGTTCTTAGGAAACTGCAGTCAACTTAGGATCTGAATTCAGGTTCCAAGTGCCTCAGATCCAGGCGCTAACACCAGACACTCTTTGGTCACTGCTAAGTGAACCCTATAGATCACTTAATTTCAAATCTTGTCCCCAACCAAGTCATTCACTTGCATGGAAATGTACCAACTTTTCTCCTTTTCTTGTGATCAAATAAGCCTCTGGCAAAGGGGGAGGGAGCAAATGACGGGTAATCCTGTATCAGATAACGGGAACTGGCTAGATTTACTGCTGCGGATTTCTCGATAGGGCACATGCCAACAGCACAGACAGAACTCCCATCTCCTAGGTCATTTCTGCTCTGTCACTGCAGATCAAACCTCGTTACAATAAGTGTCAAGGGACTAGTGAACATCTGTTTATTTTATGGGAAGGGTTTGTTGTAGTGAATATTGCTTTTGATAAATGGGCGGCTCCCCTGGCTGCTGAAGACTCCTTTCTTGCTCAGTGAGAGTTTTGATGCAGCAGATATCTGAGTACATGGAGCAGACACCACCCAACCCTCACCCATGACTCATATGGATCTTTTTTATATTGTACCATGACATCTTTTAAGTTGTCTCCAGCAGCAGAAGTGTCAGGCAGATATTGGCCACTCCTTTCTCCACACTGTCTGTACATGTCCAGCCTTAAGGTATTACCCAGATTTACTGAGCGCTATGGTTTAGATTTAAAATGGTTCCTAAAAGCTCCTATCAAAGGCTTGGTCCTCACCAACACTGCTCAAGTGGGACCTCTGGGATGTGACTGGGTCCCGACAGCTCTAATTCCGTGACTGGATTAATCCAGTTATAGAGTCCTAGCTTCATGGGAGTTAGAGGAGGGACACTGATATAAAAGTGAGGACCCCTCAGTCCCGGCAGCTTTCTAGGGCTGCCCTCTCCCTGCCACAAAGCACTGCCAAGTCACAGGCCTGAAAGCAAATGAGCCAAGAGACCACAGGACTGCAGACTAAAACAAACCATTTTTCCTTCTCTCTCGTGTATCCTATTACAGCGTGAGATGCTATGCGGCACACTGAGGCCCACATTTCAGTACCGAGTGACTGCACCAACATAAACATGAAGCAGAACATACTTGTTTCCTCCCTTTACTTCTCCTTCTTTCTTTCTTTCTTTCTTTCTTTCTTTCTTTCTTTCTTTCTTTCTTTCTTTCTCTCTCTCTCTCTTTCTTTCTCTCTCTCTGTTTCTTTCTTTTTCCCCCCCCCCCTCTCTCTCTCTTTCTTTTCTTTTCTTTCTTTTATCTTATTCACCTTTTCATTTCTCTAGGCTTTAAAATACAGCGATTATCGACTCCTGGGCACGTCTTCTCTGCGACACTGTGTCAGTTCCTCCAGTCAAGAGCCACGCTGAAGGTCTTTGGCATGGCCTCTAGGAGCATCTGGGAAATTTCTCAAAAGTTTATGTCTATTCGTGCCATAGGTTTGCTCTCATTCGTGTTTCTGTGACCCCTGAACAGCTCTTACTTGCCCAGTCTCTCCATATCTTCCTCCTAAGCTTCCCCTGCCCGTGAAATGACTTTTGGGAACTCCGTGTGCTCCGCAAGTCATTCCCAAACTCTCTGGACACATTGCCTAGCTCCTTCTCTTGCACATGGAGAGATGCTTGGCTTTGTCAGTTTCTATACTCCGTCATTGACTCCACAACACCACTCATACCTTCCAGTTTATTCTCCGAACTACCGTCTACCTCACGCCTAAGAGCAAGCATCTTGCCAGCTGTTATTGGGTACTTAATGCCATCTTCAAGCTGTGTGAAGCTTTGAGAATTATAAGCCATAAATATCTGTCATGTAAATATATTTTTAGTGATCACTTTTCTACTGTTTCAAAAATCTCTTTTAGTCACTCTACAGTGTTTTGTTTTGTTTTTTTGGTTTTTCGAGACAGGGTTTCTCTGCAGCTTTTTTAGAGCCTGTCCTGGAGCTAGCTCTTGTAGACCAGGCTGGTCTTGAACTCACAGAGATCCACCTGCCTCTGCCTCCCGAGTGCTGGGATTAAAGGCGTGCACCACCACCGCCCTGCCAGTTTTTTGTTTTAATATTCCTATTGATTCTTGGTCAGTCGTTATTAAAACAGACCCCTTTTGGTGTCTGCCAGCAGTGAGCTGATAACAGGGGCTGGCTTTACAGCAAGCAAGAGGACTCGAACCAACGGATTCCTCATGGATAGCAGACTCACTGCTTTTTCATGATTTTCATCTACTTCAAGTAAGCCTTGATTTCAACGGCAAGTCCTGCAGCATAATTAAACTGTTTCATAATACAATTGCAGGAGTGACAGTTCAAAGTTGGAAACTAATCAGTAATCAGTAGGAAGGATAAGCAATGCATGCCAATACAAAACCTTCATTCCACAAATCAGTTTGCAAGTGACAGTGAGCTTAAACGCACTAGAAGTGTTCTGAAAAATGGAAGTTTATGTGGGGGCCCACAGAAGTGGGTCCACTCCACCTTGACCGAAGGTCAGACAGCTTATGCCTACCCACGCTCTTTCAAAGTTACTGACAAGAAGTCTGCCTTAAGGAGCGGCTACAAACAAGAGATCCTGACTTAGGGTATGGTTACCTGGTGTTTTGGATATTAAGATGGCCCATAAAGGTGGATCTGCTCCACCTTGACCAAAGGTCAGAGAATTCAAGCCTATTCCTGCTCCTTCATGGATAATACAGGAGGTTTGACCCAGGGAGTTGTTGCCTACAGGATACTTGGTCTAAGGTGTAGCGGCTGCATGTCCTGCCTAAAACATCAGAAAGCTTAACTAGGAAATAGTGGCTTGATATCTCAAGTATTAAAGCAAGTAACAGTTCTGTTTGTTCTTTGTGTCCTGTTAAAACAGTCTTTTGCCTTCTTCCCCATTTTTGGACTGGGGTATATAAGCATATGGAAAATAAACACAGGTGAATTCAGGATTCAGTATGCACTGGCTTGCCCTCCAGTTCTATACAATGTCTCTGTACTTCCTTTGTATCTCAATTTATTCTGCCTAACATTTCTAACCCACAGGCCCCTACCCTGGAAATTATGAACCCCTTGAGGTTAGACCCCAACAGATGTCACCCCAATGTGTGGCTACGACAAATTTCTAAGCTTAATCCCAGAGATTTTCATTTTTGAGACTTGGAATATTGTGCTGAACATTTGATGTTTAGTAAGCGCCCTTGTGGTACTAGTATTGTGTGTGTGTGTGTTTGTGTGTGTGTGTGTGTGTGTGTGTGCGCACGTGCACATATGAGCACAATGTCAATGTCACGGCAAAGGTCACATTCTTGAGCTTTTCCTGGAATCACTTCCAGGTCTTTCAGGGCATTTTCAAATAAGGGCAAATTTTTTTAAAAATATTTATTTATTTGTGTACAGCATTCCTTCCATGTGTGCTCGCAAGCCAGAAAGGGATGCCTGGTCTTGCCACCATGTGGTTGCTGGGAATTGAACTCAGGACCTCTGGAAGAGCAGTCAGCGCTCTTAACCACTGAGCCATCTCTCCAGCCCCCAAATAAGGGCAATTTTAAGGAGACAATAATACAATCCACATACCAATCAAGACCCCAAATAAAAAGCTAAAGAGAGGGTAGAGCTGCTGGTGGTGGGAAGGGGTAGGGGGGGTTGGAGTGGGTGAGCAGGAAGATGTGCAACAAATAAAGACTCTGGGAAGAAAGGCTACTACAGAAGAGCAGACTGCCCTGCCTGTGCTCAGAGGATGGCCTTGTGGGAAACAGGAAGTGAAATACCCCCAACACACTGACGTCAATATTCCTGTATATCCCACAGTATTTCAAATTATAAGTTTCTAATAATCAGAAAACTGTCTCATGAAAAGCTTCTCATCTTAATCTTCAATGCTTGCCAAATCTTAATATTCTACAGTGTTTTATATCATAAACTACTATATATCATATTCTTATGTATCATAAATTGCCTTATTATAAATATACTATTCACATTATGTAGTAGACTGTAAGGGTTTACGATTTCGTGTGGATGTATAAAACACATGAACAGGAATTCCAGTGTCAGAATTTACATAAATCTGTGATTTGTGTTCATCGGCTTGATTCCTGTTCTCTGAGAGATCTTATTCCACCGATGCAGCATGCACTTGCCAGTAAAGATTATTTTAAAAACACAGTAAACTTAGGAAATTTTCACTAATACAAATAAGTGAAAAATTAATTGCATCTAAACACTAGATTTAACAATTTACCTAATATTATTAGCTATTTATAGTGCAGTTTTGTGATATGCTCATGAAATCGTCTTGTCATTTAGGAAACAGACACTTTTTGTTATCTCATTCTATTTCTTTGAACTTGTGATCCTCCTGCCTCAGCCTCCTCAAGGCTGGGGTCTACAAATATGTAACCACCAAGCCTAGTAGAAATGAACATCTCTTGTCTTTAGGGAGTGAGGTAAGGCTCCCAACAACAACAAACTGATTTCTTATCCACTTTCAAAACCATCAAATGGTTAAATTTCAGTATGGCTTTTATACATTGGCAACGGTTTTAACATTAATAATTAAGTTTGGAACTTTAAATGATTAAGTGGTAAGTGCAGCAAGACTTGATTAAATTGCATTTCCCATCTGTGAACAGGCAAGGAACAGGTCACCTGTCAAAGTCATTTTAATTTCTGAGTTGGGATGACTAAAATGGGCCCTCGTGGAGCCAGAGCGAAGTGTCAGGCCAAATTTCAGCTCCCAATCCGCCTTTGAACCACTTCTTGCCACACGCATCTGAGCGCGGATCACCAGTTCACACAACACCCCCCCTAAACACCGTCACCGCGCCACATACAACATCCAAGGGAACTTACTTCGGATCTGCTTTTTTATTTCCTTAGCAGGGTCCAGCCAGTTCTGAAAGAGAAACGACAGCGTGATTTGAATCAAAGGAGAGTGAAGTTGAGTCTGACGATTTTCCACAGAGCCCTACGCGCACCGAGAGGGGAACCGTCACGGGAAGACCCTCTCCACTGCGGCTCTTCCCACATGTCTGGTGGCCTCCTGTCAAGCCCGGCGAGGGCACAAACACTAAATATGGAGACGCATGCATTTACAATTAATGGCGGATTAAACTTTTCTCCTGGGAAAAGTCAGGTGCTCAATGATGAGGTCTGACATGGCCTGTCACGTCAGTAGGAATATTCTTGACTTGTGTGCAATAAAAATAAGTGATCCACATGAACAGCACTTCCACGTCTTACTTTTTAGCATCTGAAGATGGAAACAATTCCCTTCTTTGTTTCTTGCTTAGTTGTGGGATAAAGCCCTGAACAGGTATAATGGTCACATAGTAGCTATCTTGTCAGGGGCAAACGTTAGTGATGCTGACTGGAACACTGACATCCACTGACGTAGCAGACAGCAGATGTTACCTTCACAGCCTCATTTTTATGTCACAGCTGTAATTTCTTCACAGAATAAGTTTTCCACATAGATATCTAAACACTTGGTTCTCATGAGCTCAAGAAACTGGATTAACTATATTATGAGGAAAAAAAAAAAACCTGTATCAAACGTTTCCTTAGCACTAAATCTCAAGGCTGAAAACTGGGACTGACCTACTGTCTCAAAAACACTCAAAGAGGGGCTGGAGAGATGGCTCAGCGGTTAAGAGCATTGCCTGCTCTTCCAAAGGTCCTGAGTTCAATTCCCAGCAACCACATGGTGGCTCACGACAATCTGTAATGGGGTCTGGCGCCCTCTTCTGGCCTGCAGGCATACACGCAGACAGAATATTGTATACATAATAAATAAATAAATAAATAAATATTAAAAAAATACTAAAAGATACAGGAAGTTGCCAAGAATTTTCTTCATGAAGAAAAGGGAGATTAATCACATTTAGGAACCCAAAGGTGTGTGAGCATGGGGCAGGGGTATACACGGAGAACACAACATGTCTGTTGGCTTTCAGGTCACTTCTGTCCAGTAACACACAACCCAACCATAGCGGTTCATGTTTCTTTGACCCCCTCACCTTCTGATTCTCGGCGTCTCGATACGTGAGACCGAAGTAATCTTTTTCTAGCAGGTTCAGATGCTCGCACACTTTGTCAAACAGTACTTGTCCTCGGGAGCGCTTCTGTGCAAAACAGGACAGGAAAGCAAGTGAACACACTCGGGAGACTAAAATGAAACAGGGCAGAGTGTAGAGCGCAGATTGCGGAAACAGGGCAGAGTGTAGAGCGCAGATTGCGGAAACTGGTCAGTGAGCGATGAACACCGTGGGGTGTGTCTGCAACCCTGGTTCAGGGCCAGATGGGGACAAGGAGACCCCAGAGCTCTCTACCTGGGAAACCTAGTCAGATGGAGACAAGGTGACCCCCAGAGCTCTCTACCTGGGAAGCCTAGTCAGATGGAGACAAGGTGACCCCAGAGCTGGGGAAGTTTGCATCAGTTGGATTCACTGTGATAACTTTCCGTCAATATTCACCTGAGGCCTTAAACACCAGTTGAGTGAAATTACTTTCCTGTTTTGTGGCACTGATATTTGACATGCAATATGGTAAGCGTATTTATCTTTGAGATGTAACGTATTAACAATGAGATAAAAGAAAACTGATAAACTGTGTCCATAACAAAGTAATAAGCATGCCAAGCCCTGTGAGTGGAGCATGTTACTAGGCGTTTGTAACTATCCTGAGAGGTAATTACTAGATCCTTCGAAAGCATAATGCTTGAGGAAAAGAGACATTGTAATGGGAAGGTAAAGAGGAAAGCATAGCACGCTACATAAGCAATGGTGTGCTCCACGAAGTAAGAAAATAAATAACTTGTTACCAAACCGCAACACGCTGCTCAGAAAATGTGAAGGAGGAAATGTTGCTTGCTGGTTTAAATCTTTTACTTATAAATTATAGTATTTCTGAGTCATGATTGAAACACCATGAAGTTTGTATATTAACATGAGTTCTTCGATGCCTGATCCTGTTTAGAGAACAGAACAGAGGTGCAGAGAAACGGCTGAGAAGACTGGCATGATGCTAACGACTCCTGGCAGCACTTCAGAGTCAGAAAAATAGTTGGGCAGGATCTTCCGCCTGTCCCTTGCAGCGATGTGAACCTGTGCATTTTCTTGGGTGAAATGGGTAAGGTATTGCCTACTTCTTTGGAACGGCTGACATTAAAGACTTCAAACTTGGTTGAGTGGTAGCAAACATGACACATTCCATGCGTGTAGCCATTGGTACAGGGCTGTGTCCGACAATAACACACAGAACCTGTTACTATACATACATGCTTTCTACAGGAGTATAATACCTGGTGGGGCCAATAAGCAGCTCTTCAGATAACAGTTACATGTTCACTATTGAATTACTATCTAAGCTACACTGTCTGTGTACACACAATACCCACAAACTTGCATCAGTTTGACTGCTCCCTTGGTGAGTAATCAGCAAAGCAAAATAAATACAAACACTTCTGTTTGAGGTTCTGGATGCTGCTGCCTTCTTCAATGGCTGACCTAGCAGACGAGAGGCAGCTTGCAAGGAGGAGTCCTTTCTGAGTACGTCGGAGGCCACCAGGGCAACCGCTGCAGAAGGCTGTCTTTGAGGGGTGGGTGTCTTTGCTTTGACCTAACAGGTGACACAGATTAGCTCAAGAGTAGATGGCCTGGCTGACTTGCTCTTTTCCTGGCTGTCATAACTGATTTGTATCAATGGCTCATAGCTCTCTCCAGAACTGAATTACCTGAACACACTTTGCTAATACCGGTCCTTCTCCCACGGCAATGATATTTTGTTTCCCGGCCTCAAAACTCTTTAAACCAGGTGCTGAGCATCTACCATAGGCTCTACGGCCTGGAAACAACAGCATCCTAACTCCTAAGAGTCAGCATGGCCACCAGACACTTGGGTGGTTCTGGAAAATTTGTTATTTCTCC
This sequence comes from Arvicola amphibius, assembly GCF_903992535.2. Lineage (NCBI taxonomy): Eukaryota > Metazoa > Chordata > Mammalia > Rodentia > Cricetidae > Arvicola > Arvicola amphibius. Next base: position 18,698,448 of record NC_052064.1, read on the forward strand.
ATATTCTTTTCCTCGGGCAAAGACTTCATAGCCTTCTGATGGGCTTCAGGCTGTACCTTACCTCCTGTGGCTCATGGTCAACTACTGGATTTAAAATATCTCCCTTGCCCCATGAGCTCTGGCACCTCTACATTCTGATGACTAAGCTGCTAATGGTGGGAACTGGGACCTGACTTCAAATTTGTTTTCCAGGCCAGGCCTGGATCTTCTCTGAATCTCTTCCTGAGCTGAAGAAGTGTTCATCTTTCTAACTCAGATTTTTTTTCTAGCAGATTATTGAATTTGTAGTCAATTATTTCTCCTTGTTGACATCTGAATGGACTTACACATTGGCTACCTTTCTGTCACCGTGATATCATAATCAAAAACAACTTAAGGAAGGGTTTGTTTCAGCTTACAGCTCCAGGGGTGTAGGTGGCTGCAGAGACTTGGGAACAGGAAACTGAGATCACCTCTCTCCTGTCCACAGGAAACACAGAGAGCCAACCAGAGGTGCGATGAGGCTGTATGTTCTCAAGGCCCGCCCCCAGTGATATACTTCCTCCAGCAAGGCTTCACTACCTAAAAGTTTCATAATGTCCTCTAAACTTGCACCAGGAGTTGGGCCCAAGAGTTCAAAAACCCGAGACTACGGGGGTGTGGGGTGTGTGGGGTGTGTGTGTGGACCTCTCATTTGAACTACGACTTGTAAATACATACCTAAAGCTCAACGGGGAGTATGTTAGAGAAGGTAGCTCTTTGTTATAGCCCTCAAAGACACACTTTTCATTACGTGATTAAATACAGGGGCTTTGTCATTAGACTGGGGTGGGTGATGCTTAACGTCAACTTGACGGGATTTAGAATCACGTTGGAGACAAATCTTGGGACATATCCATGAGAGCATTTACAGAGAGATTTATAAGAGGAGAGAGGGGACACCTGATCATGGGTGGCACCATTCTATATCCTAGGTCCGGGACTGAATACAATGGGGAAAGCAGGTTGAGCACTGACATCCATTTCTGAGTGCTGGTACAGACTTGGTGTGACCAGTTGACTCAAGTACGTTCTTGCCACCATGCTTTCTTCAGCTTAAACTGGGAACCAAAACACATCTTCCCCTTCCAAGTCAACCCATCTGAGTTGTCACAGGGATGAGAAGGCAAATGTATACAGAGTATAAGTAGTTATGTTAACTCAAATGAGGAAAATTTGTTTTATTTTTTTTATTTTATTTTATTATTATTATTATTTTTGGTTTTTCAAGACAGGGTTTCTCTGCAGCTTTTTTAGAGCCTGTCTTGGAACTAGCTCTTGTAGACCAGGATGGCCTCGAACTCACAGAGATCCGCCTGCCTCTGCCTCCCGAGTGCTGGGATTAAAGGCGTGCGCCACCACCGCCCGGCTATTTTTTTGTTTTTTTATCTTTTATTTTTTTTCAATACAAGGTTTCTCTGTAGCTTTGGTGCCTGCCCTGGAACTAGCTCTTGCAGACCAGGCTGGCCTTGAACTCACAGAGATCTGCCTGCCTCTGCCTCCCAAATGCTGGGATTTAAAGGTGTGAGCCACCACTGCCGGGCTAGTAAAATTTAACAAATCCTCTATTACAACTAATGGCTGAGTTACCTAACCAGCTAGGAGAGCTTGAACCCTTGTGAGTTAAGTCACTGTTGGCTTACTCAAGACATCCTTTGTCCACAGACAGCACTTCCTGTGACGTCATCCCTTGTCCACAGACAGCACTTCCTGTGGCGTCATCTTGGGAAGAAGATGTTATGTTCTTAAGGGATCACCCCACTGTTCATGCCTCCCCTCAGGACTATCAAAACATTTAAATGATTCCCAGATGGAACATGCATGGTAAGTTAAATCAGGTTCCTAATTTAAAAATTGTCAAACATGAGGATTCTAAAGCAATTTTAATTATCACGAAGAAACACTATTTTGTTTTTTTCAAATGAAATGCATGCCCGATCCAGTTCCTTTAGAGCCTCTTGTGTCAATACTCACTGCTATATTATGAGGGGAAAAAAAAAAAAAAAAAAAAAAAAAACGACTTAACCTCTGCATTTACCCTTAAAATCTTACAACATCTCTTCCCAACAGTTTGTCTAAAAAAATGATCTCAAGAAATGACGGGTAAAAGAGCTGGATGCAGCAATAAATGGTACAAGTGAGAGCCCGCACCCACTGTCAAAAGCCCACAAAACACATGCATTTAAAGCTGCCCCTGAAACGTGTGCATGAAAGCTACAAATGTTTTACAAGCTTCCTGAGCTCTGCCAGGGGAGGAGACATCTTCCTTCCCACACCTAAAATGCAGACTGATTTTGCCAGGGTGCTGCAGATGAAAACCCGGGACCCCATGCATGCTGTGTAGCCAGACGAGTGTCCGACCACTGAGCTACATGCCCAGCACATACATAGAGGCTTTCACCGCAGATCCTGCCATCTGGCTGATGATAATGCAGGCAAGGTAATCAGTGAGATGATTTCCTTTCTAATTGACCAGAAGCATAAATGTCCTTCCTAGCAGGTGACTGAAATGATGATTGACAGGACACCCCTACTCCACAGTGAACAAAGAAGACAGCTCCCCTCGCCGGCACCTTCTCAGCAAGGGTGATTTCTCTGCCACAGAAGCCGCTGGAAATCATTTCTGAGTCTGTGTAAGATGAAGAGCACAGAAGTAGCGCAAAGGTACCCTTAGTCTCGGTCTCTAAGTGCTCGGAATCAGCGTGAGTGAGGCTCTTTCCCAAAGGCTAACGCCGAAACTGGAGAATTTTGTCAAGTCAAATGTCATCTTTGCTTTAGGAGCGGGCTGCAGTTATGTGTTGGAAATGGCTCAATCCAAGTAGAAAGGAGAGAAGTTTTTGTCTGAGACCATGGGATGACCCGCAACACCTGATTCTCCGTAATGGGACTGCGAGTTGCATTAGGTGAGCTTGTCCTCAGAGAGTCTGTTTACATTTCTGCATACGACCACACTGAAAGTGAACCACCACCACCACCACACAATACCACCCACCACCGCTGCCACCACCACAACCGCCACCACGGCCACCACCACGGCCACCACCACTGCCACTACACCACTGCCACCGCCCAATACCACCTACCACCACCACCGCCATCACTGCCACGGCCACCACAACCACCACCGCCACCACCACTGCCACCACGGCCACCACCACTGCCACCACAACCGCCACCACGGCCACCATCACTGCCACTACACCACTGCCACCGCCCAATACCACCTACCACCACCACCGCCATCACTGCCACCACGGCCACCACCACTGCCACTACACCACTGCCACCGCCCAATACCACCTACCACCACCACCGCCATCACTGCCACCACCCTCACCACCACCACCACCACCACCTACTACCATACCCACCACCATCCCCAAACAAACACAGACAAAAACCAAACAAACCATATCTACGGTGGCTTAGGTACAAACCACTTGTTAATATAAAGCACTTAGAGCAACCACACTGAGGATATTCAGGGAAGTTGATGCCTTTGTTCCTTTTCATCTCCTATGAAACGAGAAGACGCCCCCCCCCCCCCCCCCGTACCACAGGGCCTTCTTAACACAGAACACGAGTTTTCATCCGGATTCCCCTCTTTGGTGACCGTGGTACTCATTTCGTGTATTTCTGCTGCCTGAGGATGAGAAATAGCTCACTCTTCCTACTGCCCTAGTAAGCAACTTAGCAGCCCTCTGTGCCAGAAAAGCCCACCGGCTGAATTTGAAGGAAGAATTCCTGCTCGCATTAACTTCGATTAATCTTATGGCAAAATGCCACATTTTAAAAAAATGCCTCCCTCAGTGCTTCCTGTCCTAATTGCATTTCCCTCGCTGGACGCTTCTGCATTTTCCTCATTTCCAAGGGTCATTTGGAACTTCATTTCTAAGGGATTGCATTACCACTTCCCTGGGGCCCAGGAGCTCGTGAAGAACTCAATAAACTCGCAGTGCCAGGGCTTCAGCTCCCGCTAGACCATCAGCCCTGTTCACCATCCTCCCAGACCTTCCTATTCTGTACCAGGCTCTCGACAGGAAGCTATCCTAGCAGTGTCTGTTCAGAGAGTGGGTTTGTTTTTAAATTCATACATGGAAAATACCAAGAGGCTGCAGTCAGAGCAGGAACATACGATGGTGATGTTTAAACAACGGAATCCACAGATCTCTCAAAAGAACTGGAGCCAGGAACCCTGGGAAGCAAGATGTGTCACCAGCTGCCCCAAGGGCATCTACATCCCTGTATGCTTTCTGTCTCAAGTGCGCATCCAAAGCCACATCCAATAAGCATGGGAGAAAGTCCATTACCCACATCTCTCCTGCCACAATCCATCCCCACGGGAGCAGGACATAATGACATTTTTCTAGCCCATACTCCAGGCCCACGTGGGATCTAGGCTGCATAGTCACAGAGAGCTGACATGAGAGGCAGAGATTAAACCCAGAGAGGACATATATGTCCAGAGAGTTCCTTTCTTTCATTTTATGGGCAATCAGCTCCCCCCAAACCACACTACTTCTTTCAAATACGAAGCAATCTATACCATCTTACGATTTTCATGCTCGGCGAAGTTAGCTGTGACTACCTGGAGCATTCTGTTAAAGTAGAAACAGGAACTATTTCTTGGTCCCGGTAAGTTTTTAGGAAAAATAGTTAATATATGACTTATTTCCATGTCTAAACTAACTACAAATTAGAACTGACTCAACATTACTTAAATAGCTTTAAGACAGGTATTTCAAGTTTATTTTTATACTTCACTGTAACGTATTAGACAGGCCCAGTCCACATTCTGGCTGCAGCTACCAAGCAATTGCGCTATGAAAGAAGTTATCCAGTCTCTCTGGGTTTTCTCTCTCAATTATAAGATGGGAACGTGATGGGTCCTCAATTTGCATGAAATAAGGAAACACACTGAAAAGCTTACCACCTAAATTATGGGAAGCAGAAGGCAGTAAGTATTGGTAATCATTATTAGGTCTCTTAAATAAGTAGATCAACATGGTTTCTAATCCTGAAATTTATAGAACTAAAGTACTATTAATGGTCTATTTCTTCTGTGACAAATTCACACACACACACACACAAACACACACACATACACACACGAAAACATTCTTCTGCTTTTGTGAATCACACAGCCTTACTCACTGTAGAGGTAAACGATTAAATTCTTTGCAAAAACCAGCATTCCCATCGGTGACACAAGTACACATTCAGTCTTTAACCAACACACACAGAATGGTTCTGAATATGCATTGGGTAGACTGGCACATTCTGTTATCTTTTAGGCCAAAACATAAGATGGGCATATATTGTCATGGATACGGCATATAGCACTGTCAAAACAGGAATGAATGATGCGAACGCATTAACATCCTCCCTGTGTTTTTGACAAGATTCAAGGCAGAACAGTTCCAGCACGTACATCACCCAAGCCCCTTCTTGCAATTAAGGCCCCGGACCTATTTTCTTTTTTGTAAAGTTGTCTTTTTCCTTCATCCATAATTGGTTTCTGCCCTCATTTGTGGCAGCAATTGGAGCCCGTGTTTGAAATCAGACTTTTGTGTTCAGAGTTGAGCACTGTGGTAGATAATAGCTTTTGAGTGGGGCGTGCTTCTTCTTGGCCAGCGAGAACACTTGGCTTGGTTTTTCACAAAGACTTTCACGGCACACATAGGAGATGCAGGCAGCAGACTGCCAGACAGTATTTCCTGTTGTTAATCTGCTATGGATTCAGGTCACTATGCCAACGTGTGCAAGATGAATTCAGGAGAGGCAGCCTAAGAAAGAGGAATCTGTGAGAGACACAACCTAAACTTGAATCGTGTCTAAGGCCCCTACTACCTCATTCTGCATAATGAACTTTGAGGGTTTTTGCTATAGAAAGTCGTTTTCTGATAACCCAAACCAAACCACAAACACACAAAACCCATACTTTCATCCAGATGATAACTTGTAATCATTAATTTAATTTACTTGGCCAAATAAAGAGAACAGGGCATGGAAACACAGAGAAGGAAGCATGGGTTTCAAGAGTCTCGATTTGCCTCACTGCCATTTTTTTTATCTCTACACAGCATGGAGGATCAAAACAATATGATAATGGCATTGATACTGTTTTAAAATTAAATATTAAGTCAACTTGTTTCATTTATTTCCGTGCAATCTTTTGACCTGTTACCTGGGCAAGCCTCCAAGTAAACAGGAAGAGAAAGAATGTCTGGGTCACTATAGAAACTACACACACACACACACACACACACACACACACACACACACACACGTGTGCGCGTGCGCACATCATCATAGCCTTTATGGTGATGTGAAATCTGACATGTAAGATCTGTAATAAATATGAATAAATGTGGAAAATTGGACAGATGGGCACAAGGGAAAGAGACGTGACTCAGAGAACTCTGCATTTCATTGAAGCACATATTTAAAGTGAAAGACGCAAGTATCAGGAGTACTGGTATTATTATTTTACTTAACTCACCACAAGGTGCCAAGAGACCTGTGTGATCCCACCCCCTTGCTCAGAAAGTCTAGTCTTTTGATGAATGCTGATTGCATGTTTTGAAATTTTTACATAAGATTGAAGCGTGGCGGTGGGGTGGCAATGGGAAATAACCAAAACTAGCCTTGTCTGAAATAATCAGCTTTAATGAAGGAAGGAAGTGGGGTAAACTTACAGAGCCAAGGTTCCAGGGAAGAGCAGGGAACTAAGAGGAAGGAGTCTAAATAATGTAGAGGGTAGCTACAATTATCTAATCTTCAACCCCATCAAAGATCTGAGAAGGGAAGTAATATTACTTAAGCAACCAGGAAGTACAAACGAGAAACTTCCAAAATGTGCAACAGATGACAGAGACAACTGACTACCTGGGCAATCACACAAAGTCTCGTTAGCAATGTTGAATCAGCTTTAATAAAGGAAGGAAGTGGGGCAAACTTACAGAGCCAGGGTTCCAGCGAAGAGCAGGGAACCAAGAGGGAGGACCTTACCCAAACATGGTTCTTTTAAAGGTATTTTATGCCTCGGGAGGGGTCATGCCCCTCAGACAAGGGATTGGTCAGCCTCCCCAACATAAGATTCCTACATAATGAAGAGGTCTCCCTTCTCCCACATCTAACTACAGAGATCTTAGAACAGAAACATGAGGGTGCCCATTGGAGTATCTACTAGCTTGCATGCATCTGATCCACCATGGGGCTCTCACATCAAGGCCAATGTTTTTGCAGCAGTCACATATTCAATGGGCTTAAGCTTAATAATTCTATATGGCAAATAATCCTATTTGCATCCCTTGGTATACGGTTTGAGGTTATCTAGAGCAGGAAAGAAAACATTCTGTTTCAGCTTCAATGCCCTATGAGTGCTTTAGAGATGTCATGGGATGAATTATTGAAACCATACTCTAGAAACTGCAGTTTGAACATCTTGAGCCTCCTCAGGTGTCTCAACGATGGCTTTGATTCAAACTCCCAAGGTGAATTACAATTCAGGATCAGGCACTTGTATGGCCCATGCCCTTGCATAAGGAGGGATGACGAGATGAACCCTGTTAATGTGTTCTTGTCAAGTCCCCGCCTCTCAGGAGAAGTTGTCAAAATCATCTGCTAGTTAAATAACACCGTTCTGACACATTGCCCAGACACAGTAACTATGCAAGTAGGAGCAGCACAGCCTACTATATAGACTATGTCACTGGTCTACTCTAAGGTCACAGATTTACAAACATTGCCTCTAACCTGTGTCACCGTCCTTCAGGAGAACAGCTAGGAGAGCATCACTCCGGGAGCCCAGAACAAGTTTTCTGATGGTCCTATCAATTTGAACTTGGGGGAGTGCTGGAAGCAGGAAGTTCACACTGGTCTCTCAACCATGCCAGTGTATCTGGTTTTATCCATAATGAACTTACTATGATTAATAACTTATATGTGTATTACTAAAAATGTATGTGTGTGATAGAGAGACAGAGAGGAGAAAGAGCCCCTCAAAAACACCAAGACGCCGTATCTTGGATATTTCTTGCAAATTTCTCTTGTAGAAAAACACATGGGAAGTTTACGAACAGAAGGCTGGCAGGTACAACTCGCTGAGTGGAACGGGAAGTTTCCTGTGTGGCTGGAGTCTCAAACTTACAGGTTGTACCACAAGCTTTTCAGGTTTGATTGTGGGCAATATCAGTCAGTGCTGGTGGCTGCCTGCAATCCACTCCCAGGAGAAGTCCCGGGGCTGTGGCAGAAGGCTCCCCATAACTAGCCATTGCTTTTCTGGGGCTGCAGCAGAAGGCTCCCCATAACTACCATTGCACCCATATGGTGCTTCTCAACAGCTGAGATGCTTGGTCTGTCTAATGACAGCTTTCTCAGCTGAGCCTATCAACAGAGGGAATTCTGTTGAGCCGATCTCACTTCCAGCTTTATAATAATTTTCTCTTGTTTTGTTTTCTACCTATTTATAATCTTATGCACTTATGCGAAATGAAAAATCGAAAGTCCTCATGAGGATAAGGAAGAGAACAGACAAAGCCAAGTTAAATGCATCTTTGAACCTGCTCACACCTCAGCTGTGAGGCTGGATTTGCTTGGCTCATTTTTCCCCCTCACGGCCAATTCTTGTTGCTGCACTGTTCAGGAAGGCTCCAGAAGCCACGATGTTCTGGGCGAGGATTATCTAAAGGGATATTGGAAGACATTGTGGCATTTTTTTTTTTTTGGCGTAATTGTCTTAAACTGTTCGTGTGCTTTCCAAGCCCAGGCTAATGGCATTTGGCTGAAGAATGTGGTGCCTCATTGGTGACCGCGTCTGCTGTCACCATGACATTCCATAAGAAAGAACAGGCTCTGTATGCCTTCCCGTTTCCCAAACATCACAACAAGAACAATTTCTTGTGGCTGGACCTTTGCTCGCCATCCCTCACTCCTGAGGAGCAGCAGGGAAAGCAAGCGGGCTTTCTTACCAGGAAATGTGGCTTCAAGAAAGGATGCCCATCCCCAAAGAATATGCACACCAGTGAGGCACAGCTGTCTGTCACACTGAAAAGATACACCCCCACACAAGAAAGGTACCATGCTTCTTGGGAAGAATCTTCCACCCCACCAAATAGAGCAGGTCATGAATTAATACCTATCCTGGTCATTTAGGCCTAAATTGGTCATCTATAGAGTTCTCTCTGTCTTGGGTTACTAAAGATCACAGGCCACACCAACAAAATAGGTCAGTCTTGTCAGGGAAGCAACACAAGGGCTTCAATTAGGGTAGATTCAATTTACCTCAAAGCACAATATCCATTAAAATTTGTCTGACAAGGAAAATCCTCAAGTTCCTGGAGGCTAACTTTATTGGCAGCAATGCTTTGTGTTTCGATAAAAGGTTCTCATAGCAGGAAGTCTGTGACTTCTCGTAGAAAGCCACGTAAGAAGCTTATGATGCAAAGCTGACCAACATCGTTAGCTGCGTGGAGAGGGAAAACAATCCTCTGCCTCTCTGCTGTGGAGAGGGGGACAGCGGGGAGAGGATGTCAAAGGAGAGCGAGGGTGCGGGAGAGACATAAACAACCAGCAGGGTATTGTCAGCTTCAAACTGGGGAAACGTGAGAGGCCACACTTATGGAGACGTATTTTTCCTAATGTGAAAAGTCTCTAGAAGCATCTGAATCATACCACTTTCCTTACAGTACAACGATGAAACCTAAAATTCTATCTATCTATCTATCTATCTATCTATCTATCTATCTATCTATCTATCTATCTATCTATCTATCTCTATCTATCTATCTATCTATCTATCTATCTCTTTCTATCATCTATCTATCTATCTATCTCTATCTATCTATCTCTTTCTATCTCTCTATCTCTTTCTATCATCGATCTATATATCTATTTATCTATCTGTATCTATCTATCTATCTATCTATTTATCTATCTCTTTCTATCTCTCTATCTCTTTCTATCATCTATCTATATATCTATTTATCTATCTGTATCTATCTATCTATCTCTTTCTATCTATCTCTTTCTATCATCTATCTATCTATCTCTATCTATCTATCTATCTATCTATCAATCAAATCATCTATCTATCTATCTATCTATCTATCTATCTATCTATCTATCTATCTATCTATCTATCTCTTTCTATCATCTATCTATCTATCTATCTATCTATCTATCTATCTATCTATCTATCTATCTATCTATCTATCTATCCATCCATCCTGCAGAACACACGTAGAACTGCTAAGCTCACATGGTCATTCAATAAAACATTGGACCAGCTATGCCTCTAAGCCATAGAATACCAAAGTTCTTATCAACTGATACAACAGAGATGGTAACAAGCAAAAGGCAACACAAATCTAAACTGAAGAAATAAAAGAGACTTGGCAATGGACACAAGGGAGGGCCAAGACCAACCTCACAGTATGACAACACTCCATTATTCTACAGATGGCAACATATCCCACTTCCTGCACCTCACAGAGGAAGGCCTTCAGTGGGAGTTTTGAAGATGAAACAGAAATGCATGCCTATGCAGACGCCATGAAAATTGTTCAAAGGGACCTACTTCAACCAGGGTGACCACTGTAACCTTCCTAGGGAACAGCACACCCGGGTGCTATGTCAGACCATGATAAAAAGGAGAAATGGGTCCTGTGTGAAGAGGTGGCGTGAAGAAGAGTTGACTAACGGATGAGTTGGGAGACGGGCAACGATCTCCCCACTTTTCTACTTTGAAGGCCAGCATTCCCCAGGCCTATCTAGTAACACCCCTTTTCTTCATTCATGTTTCAATTCACATAAACATAATGGACCCCAAAGCCTTATTATCTGGCCTCTCTCTAGACACCAAAGAAAACACTCACGTGAAGTAAGTCGCTGTCTCTTAGTTGAGACAACTTAGATTCAGTAGGTTTGATGTGAGCTCATTCTCTTGCTCTGTAAGCTCCCTTCCTGTACCCCATACCCTTGAGTTCAGAGCTGGAAGTTGGAGTGGCTTATACACATATACACATCTTCCAGAAAGATTACGCGAGGGACACTTACTTTGTAAACTCATGGTCTGTGGACGTGGGCCCCTTGGCAGAGAGCTGGGGTCGGATGAGTGTGAGGCCTTATGAGAGGCGGAAGAGCGTGGGAGGGCAGGAAGCCTGCTCTGCCTGGTTGTCCGATGACCCTGGCCATGGCAAAGGCAGCGAGGAGGCCTGAGAGAGAGGGGGGCTGCTCTCTGGTGTCTCCCTCTTCAGAACTGTAAGTTAACAAGCTTCCGTCTCTTATCTTAGTCACAATTACAGCAAAACAGACGGGAACAGGAGCTACTGTGTCCCGCCGTCTTACTACTACCCGGCTCGCACAAATCCAGTCTACTGAGTTCGCTGACTTTCAAGACCGTTCTTTGACTTCTATTTTCCCCGCTATACTGGATGCCTCTCCCCATCCCCGCGTTGGTTGGCTCCTCAGCCAACCAAGTTCGTCTCTAGCCAAGTTCACCCGCACTCAAAATAACCAGTATCTATCTCTTTCCTTCCAATGATTATTCCATAAGAGTAAACCTTAAAAGCCCAGACAGGTCCATAAACTGCATTATGTAAAACCCCGCAAAAGCATGCTCCCCGCCCTGCGACTGGCCGAGTTCTACATGCTTCCCACCATCTCTTGCGTACACACCCTCATAACCCTTGAGACTGTCATAGAACAAGCCCCACTGTGGCTGGGATCTAAGCCTCTGTGCTTTCTGCAATAGAAAAGCAATCCAGCTATGGCACAACCTGGACGCCTTCCAGCGTACCTACCGCACCTTTCCCTATGGTCCTCTGGTCCTCCTCTCTGGCTCCTCTCTCCTCAGCCCTAATGACTCAAACACAGTCAGTGCTTTTCCCTCTCATCACCCCGTCTACCCAAGGGATGAAAGCTCGAAGCAGCGTTGAGGAAATATGTGTACAATAGCAATTCCATAAACCGGAGGAAAGAAAGGGCAGGGGGAAGTGTTGTGACTATATCACAATCTCGAAAACCCCAACATAAAATACACAAATGCTACTCGCCTCAATGCTGCCTCCAGAACCACTGCGGGGATTGCCAGCACTTTCTGATAATCAATTCCTACGTGCCAAGAGTGACTGGAGACTCATGTGTCAGGCTTTCCAGTTTGAACCACTTCCGAGGAATCCTTACTCCCATGGAAGTGTTTCTAGCCAGGGAAGGCCTGCCAGTCCTTTATCACACCGGACCTAAAGAGACAGGAGAACCCAGGCACGTCCTTGAAGAGCTGCGCTCTCCAAATTCTTAGGCGGCAAAGGCTCTATACCATCCCGGAGCAGAGAGAGTCAGGCCCTTGCCATCTTTCCTGCTCCCAGTGGCTTCTACTGTGGTTCTAGCAATTTTATGAAAACCCAGCTTAGCACAGAGAGCCTCATGTGATGAGGGGCAGGAAGAGAGTCTTAGCCGATCCATGGCATTGATGGGCAGGTAGAGGATGAGTCAGTGAGGAAGCCTCTCTCAGTGGAGGGTTGCTAGGGAAGACAGTGCACTATACAGCAACGGGGGGCTTTGTGGGCAAGGAAGAGTGCTCCATGCTACCTTCGGAGGGTACTAAGGATAAAGGAAACCCAGGGTGACCCCTCATGTCTTTTCTTTAACTAACTTCCTTATGTCATCTGAGGAGTTCGTTAGTGAAGCTGAAGAACGGTAGCTCCTGGCCTGTCATAGACTGTGAATCAGCCCGGAGAGAGGTGGGCACTGCCAGCTGAAATGGAGTACGCATAACGATGTGCAGAACATATTCAGGCTTGTTCAGCATCTCCTGTTTCTGATGCTGGGTCCCCTGGACCCAAGCTTCGTCCTCTGGTCATAGCAGGTTCACGGGGATGACCTATGCTTTCCGGCCAGATGCTCCATCCTGCCAGCATCCAGTGAGGGGGCACAATAATTTCCTGGACTTTCGTGAAATCGTCGAGCATTCGAAAAGTGCCAATGAGTGATTAGCTAGCTGAAAAATGCTGATATTATTAATACCCGGTTATGAAAATCCTGGGAATGGAGACTCACATGAAATTTCCTTTCTCAAGGGTAAAGCACACTGTCCAGGATCTGATACACTACACAGCGTTAAGAGCGACCTTCAGACAGTGTTACAAAGATGGGGAAGCTTTGAAATATGAAAGACTGCCAGGCCTGACTCTCCGGCAGCTGGAGACCACTCGCTTCTGTTTCTGACTAGGACCCTCAGCCAATTTTTTTTGAGACAGGGTTTCTCTGTCTGGAGCCAGGCTGCCCTCGAACTCCCAGAGATCCACCTGCCTCTGTTTCTCGAGTGCTGGGATTAAAGGCGTGCACCACCACCGCCCTGCTTCAGTCTATGTTTTACAGACGAACTGAGGACTTTGAGGGCTAAGAACCATGCAAGCAGCAAAGCCAGCACGCCACTGTATTTGTCTGTAGGGTGCGATGACTTATCCCGGACCGCACGGCAACACACCAGTCTGACTTCACTCATCATTCTCGCTGCAAAAATTCAGCCCTCCAATTGTCAGGGTTGTTAACATACTATGAGTTTCAGAAAAATGTATATTTTTTTATAAGTCTGGGTATGTGCAACCCCTTTAGATGAAATGCTAACTCATACCCATTTACTACTGGTGAATAAAATGGGAGGAAACGTAGAGTTTCCTAGCCTGTCTTAGCGGACTTGCGCTGCCTCGAGGAATGCATTATAAAACAGGCAGCAAGTTGCTCCAAGTTAGCAAGTTTGCTCGGTCAGTTTCACAATCTCAGATGGTTGTCTGTCTGTTGGGAAGACCAGCTGCTGTCAGCAGGTCTGACCCCAGAAGCCTGCAGGAGTGAGAAGACCAAGACTGTGATGAAGAAGACCCCTTGTAAGGGACCAGGGAGGCACAGTTAAATCAGTCAGACCTTCGTTGTTTTGCAAGTGTGGGGAGTATTCATGATCCCCTGAAGAAACTGGGCCTGGGGTCAAATCCAGCAATAAGGAAGTGAGACATAGGTGGACTCCTGGAAGCACAGGGGTCAGCTGGCCTAGTGTGGATGGTGAACTTCCAGGCCAGTGAGAGACCCCATCCTGAGCAACAGGACTGATGCCTGAAGTGACCTCTGACTTCTGTGTAAGCACCCGACAAACACCCTTCCCCTGATATGAACCCACCCACACCTTCCAAGCCAACTCATAAAGGAACATGGAAGATCCTCGGCAAGCACGACCAACAATCTTTTCCTTCCCTATCACCCGTAGCCTCAAATCGAAGGAAGGCTGTCTTTATAGCAAATACAACCCTAGCCTGAAACAAGAGCCCAAACCAAGCGGCTGCTGTAATTTATGAACTGCCGGTAAATACTAGCGAGAGAATATGCAGTACTAACATTAACAAATGAAGAGGGGGGGGGGGAATCTATTAAATTTCACTGAATAACATTACGCAGGGCCTTTCCCTCTATTTCATTTTTATTTTTTTTCCATCTCCCACTGAATTATTTAATTGAGAGCAAACAACGCTGGACCGAGACGTTGCCATGGCAGATTTTTCCCTTGTCTCTGTCGTAAACATTAACAAGATCACAGGAGTAGCACAGCCACAAGGTACTCGTGAATCCACTTCAATGTTGCTCTCCAACTGGAAAACATCTCCAAACCAACAGCCCCATATTCCTTTTGTGACAAGAGCTAAAAGAAAGGGTTACCTCTCTCGATCTGCCAGTCAGATGCTGGACTTGAACAAAGGCGACTGAGCCAGATCCAGAAACTAATTACTGCCTAAGTGTGCTTCTCTTTGAGCAGAATCATCAGAGTCTAACGGCAGGAGCCAGGCAAATCATTCTTGGTAAATATTTTTACTAACCCTACAAACAGATCCTTCAATGGTATACCTGCCTGGGTCTTCTCTGGATCTGCGTCTGTATTTTGCTAGATATGAACACACACACACACACACACACACACACACACACACACACACACACACTGAGCCAAATAAAAATTTAGAGACTGAGCTGTGGACCATATTTCCTGTGTTTCTAAGAACCCGTGATTTTCCCAGAACTAAAGTATGGTCAAAGAGATCATAGATGCTACATATAAGATGTGCGGTTGGGGGGGGGACAAGGTTAAAATAATTCTTCTGTGAAGCAGACTGACGTAACAGGGCTGCGCGAAGCTGAAGAGGTCACTGTCACTCCCAGGTGAGTCTCCTTCAGTGCGAAGATTTATCTGCACCCTGTGGCTAATGCCAGCAGGCCCACTTCCTGCATTTCCTAAAGGGTCAAAAGTACATCCATGAAAAGCAGGGCATTGACTTAAATGCTCGGAGGAGACGGGTTGTAATTTTCAAAAACTATAACCTGTCTTTCAGGGGGAAATGCTGTAA
The DNA here is from genome assembly GCF_903992535.2 of Arvicola amphibius. Lineage (NCBI taxonomy): Eukaryota > Metazoa > Chordata > Mammalia > Rodentia > Cricetidae > Arvicola > Arvicola amphibius. The sequence goes on from NC_052064.1 coordinate 18,713,855, forward strand.
TTATGAAATGAACTGGCAATTGATCGGGGAAAACTGAAAAAGGCAATCACCCTGTGGTGAAAACGTTCTCTCCGGAAGGGGCAGCTGGGGACGCCAGGTTTGATGGGAAATTCCACACGAAGACAAAGGCTGACTGGAGGCCGCGCACCAGCTGGAGGAATTTACCCATTTCATCTCTCCACCACCACTCTCTTCCCAATCAAACAAAGACACTGTTTCCAAGGTTTGCCCAAGTGGTCCACGTCAGAACCGGGCCGTCCTTTTCAGAAGCAGGCTTTCAGGGACACTATTCTGTGACATTACACTCTTGGACGGTTTCTGCTCAGAAATCTCCAGGTCCTGTGCTCCAAGGGGAGTCCAAAGGAATCCAGTCAGTTTCTGGCTTACTAAGAGCAGGGACTTGCCACAGGACCCATCTGACATCTTCCAGCCACAAGAAGGGGACAAAAAGGAGACAATACAAAGCAGGAGGGACTTTTAGCAGCCTCTCTTCCTTCTCTCATGCCATATTTATGATACTAAGAAAAAAAGTTTAGAAAAACTGATCAGTTCTGAAGTCACATGCTTACAGAATTTAAATAGAATAAGTGGCCAAAAATTGATCGTTCCTTTTGGAAGCTATGTGTGTGTTCATGTAGATGCAAGTGTGCACAGAGATTGGCTTGCATGCAGAGGCCAGGATTGATGCCTAGTGCCTCTCTCATTGCTCACTACCTTACTTTGTTGAGACAAGGTCTCTCTTTGAGGCTGAAGCTCACTGATGCAGCTAGACTGTCTGGCCAGTAAGCCCTGGGGTCCTTCCATCTTCCCGGCCTTCCTCTACACGGGGATCCAGGTGAGCGCTGTCATGTCCAGCCTTTTCCATGCGTTCTGGGCCACTGAACTCATGTCCACATGCTTGTGTGTGTGGCAAGTGTTTTTGCTGATGGAACCACCACCTCAGCCCCCAAATCTGTTTCTCCTGGAGAAACCAGTGCTAAAGTCATGGAGGAAACTCTCCCTTTTCTTTTAAATACTACCTTGCACATCTAAACCAAAGGCAAATCCTATCTTGTGGTTGATTCCTTTTCCTGGTGTAGGGTTTGCATTTTTTTTTGGTGAGGAAGCGTAGAGCCTTTGGGTCAAAGGAGTGGCATGTAGGCTCCTGTTCTTCTCTCTACTTTCTAAACTAGATTTTCTCAGGTACAATATTAACTTTTTTGAGCTGATTTTTCTTTCTCTTTTTTTCTCCCTCTCTCTCTCTCTCTCTCTCTCTCTCTCTCTCTCTCTCTCTCTCCCTCCCTCCCCCTCTCACTCTTTCTTTCTTTTTTTTTTAAGACAGGGTTTCTACAAATAACAGCCCTGGCTGTCCTGGAACTAGCTCTTGTAAATCAGGCTGGCCTTGAACCCACAGAGATCCGCCTGCCTCTGCCTCCGGAGTGCCGGGATTAAAGGTGTGCGCCACCACCGCCCATCTCTGAGCTGATTTTCTCAGCAGAGAAATAAGGCAAGACCAAGGTTATGTCCAGTGTTTCTTGTAGATAAGGTGGTTTGCTTCTATGGTGAAGACAAACTCAGTTTTAAGCTGGAACATTGGCTCAGCTGTTTTGTAGCGACTGGACCATAACAGGACTGTAAGAAACACTTCATATTAATGCCGTGGTAAAATCATCATAGCTTTTTAGCATTCACACACACAATATGATGGCATACTGACTGTATGCATTAACACTGTTAGAAAAATATGTAGTCACACGAATAGGAAAACTGCAATATTTGAGCGTTCAGAAGATGCCAGTATTCACATTGCACAGATGCATCGCTGTGTCCGAGAATAGGTGACAGTTTCAAGGAGGTGGCCTGGAAGAGTCACTGAAGAAGCCTTCGGAGCTGTAAGTATAGATCTGCTGCCAGGAAAGACTCCAATAGCTGATGGCACCAGCTGTAGCTGGCCTGGGGTCACATGGAGCAGACAAGCCTCCATGGACGAGAGGCTGTGGGTAGCCAACAGGGCCTAGCTGCAGCCCACTGTGTTGGGAAGACTTTCCTAAACAAAGCACTGAGCGATGTCTTGGGCTAAAGTCCTCCCTGGGACTCAAGCAGGGCAGGGCCTGGGCTCATCCTGGAGCTGTGGAATGGGGACAGTAGCTGGCAGCTTCCACGTGAGAGCACAGTGAGTTCTGAGCAGAAGACACAGTGGGGCTCTGGCACCTGGGGGTGGTAAGGGGGAGCAGGTATATTCTCTGCCACAGTCTTCTCTGAGATGTGCTATGAGAAATCTGGTAGACCTGGCCTTATATCTGAAGCTGGAGCCACAAGTGGGGAGCCCTCTTCTGCATGCATGGGTCCAAGGTTACCACCACGTGTGGCCTAGCCGTCATCTCACGGGGACTATGGCGGCTGTGTCATCATTGGTGATTTCTTTCAGGGCATATGTGGCAGCTCTTAGTCACAAAGACACTGAAAGCAGCAATTTCTAAGCAAGCGAGCTAGATATATAGCACAAAGGCTTTTGGATCTTCAGTAAAGAACAAAGTCATCCATAGGGCTCCTGGGAGCAGCACGAAGGGCAACAAACCAGACACGGTGCTCTGGGAAGCACAGAGGGACCAAGGGTTTTAAGGGTAGGACCGGGAAAAGCAAACCTAGTGACCGAGTAACACCATGTTAGAGAATTGATCTTTGCAAACACAGGCTGATGACATGGGTCAGTCAGAGAAAAGCTGCTGTAGGAGCCCAAGGGCCACGGTGGGATCCCCCAGAACGGGTGTAAAAAAGCTGGGTACAGCAGTGCACTGTGGGTGCAGAGACAGGAAGATCCCTGGGGCTTGCTGAGCAGACAGGATCGCCACATTGTCATTCTCCAGGTTCCTTGAGAGATCCTGTCTCCAAAACTAGGGTACAGAGTAACTGAAGAAGACACCTGCCACCAACTGCTGGCCTACATACATACTCAGGTGTACACATACACACATGTGTACATATACAACTGTACATATACTCAGGTATACACATACTCACATGTACACATATACACATGCGCACACATATTCACAAGCACACACATGTGTGCACACATACATGTACACACATGTGCATACACACACGTGTGCACTCATGCTCTCATGTGTACACACATGTACGCATGCACACACAATACATACAGACAAGCACACGTGTACAAATACACATACTCATGCAAGCAAACCCACATATACAAACATGCACATACACATATTAATATAACTTGATAGCTGGGGCAAATACAGAAAGAATTCTCCAATGGACTTTCCGAGGCAGTATTTAATGTGTTACCTATCACTTAATGACTTAATTCACTCAAGCTCTCAAAATCTACTTGGCTTCCCAAACACAACCTGCAATGGACGGCACACCCAGATGGTTTTACAGCTCCTATTCCTCGACATTCACCTCTCCAACATTAATATTCTTTAGAGGACTTAATAGGCCATGACTACACTCATGATGGACTATTAAGCTTTATTACTTTTTAAAAATGAATACCAGGAGGATAGCTTTAACTATTTTAGTAAGAAAGCCTGTCACCACCCAACTTTAATGAGGACAAATCTCAACGCCTTGGGAAGATCTCTCGGCCATCTCTGTCAGGTAAAAGAGACGTGGCACGTTAACCATCCTCGTGTGCAACGTTACTATGGTTGCACAACGAGCCGTCCAATGAGCAAAGAAAGGATAACTAACGTCCCCCCACTTTCAGAGTCTCTGGGGGAGGGGGCCATCCTTCAAGCAGGACAGTGCTGCTGCTGCATGGGGACATTAGGTTAGAGCAGGAGATGGTGTCTGATGTGACAAGACAGGCATGTCACAGGAGGAGTCAAAGTCCACAGTCATACAGAATGAAAATCTCTGATTTACAAGTTTGCTTGAAAAACACTATTTGTGCAGGCTGAGAAAATGTCATGTCTCACATTTTATATTTATCTCTTTCTGGCAATTCAAGAAAGGTAATAAGTGTTGGATCAAGCTCCTGAATTAGGGCATTTCTGCCCTTCTGCCCAGGGCTTAGAAATGGCCGAGAAAGTATTTTATGCATAACCCATGGAAGTAGAAAGGTCAGGATGAGGAATCATTTCTTCCAATCATTATCTCAGAGGTACAGGACATGAAACAGGAGTGCGAGTCAAAAAGATAATTTAATAACCACAGAGACAGACCATTGGGCAACTTTCGAAAATCCCTTCCTGACCAGAATTCGAAGAGGAGCAAAGCACACTTAGGACACAGCTTGACAATCTCCCTGGCCTCTGCTTGGCTCCTCATGGTTGAAAGGGACATTGTTGTTCTGACTCAAATGTGGACCCATCATGGAGGGACCTGCATAGATCTGAGTCTAGTCAAGGCCTAATTAAACAGGAAGGGACTAAGGCTTTTACGATGTTACTAATTCTTTCAAAAGCTATATTTGATTTATCTCAGTCTGGATTCAATTCTTTCTCCAGTGTGACTAGCGCAAAGGTATTTGTTTTGCTGGGATAGGAATCTACCATGCATATACCTGGGTTCCATTCCTATTGCCTTCCTCACAGTGACTGACAGGATAGTTTAGGGGCTAAGTAAATTGGGGAATTCCTGAGGAGAGAGGAAGGGGGCAGGATCCTTTTCAATAACCCTGAATAGAAACCCTCCACCACCACCTTCCTGATAACACTTCTAAGCAGGTCCCATCTGCTGCCCAAGAGCTGGCTATGCCCCAGGGGAGCTGCCAAGGCCATAACCCATTTGTACACTACAACATTCTGCCAAAATGTCAGAAGCCTGGCCACACTGTGACAGTCCACCTGCAGGGACCTTAGTGGAATGTAAACCAAACTACACTATATAATACTTCCAATATCACATACTGATCGGCAAGGAACAAAGCTGTCTGCCCCACATAGAAGCATCAGAACGGAAACACTTGAGATGAGATGACCATTGTATCCTGTGCTGTACACAGAGGGAGGATTCTGTTCTTCTCTTCCAACAAATGATAACAAACTAGTAATTAGAAGTCATTTCGGTTCTCCAGTCCTCGTAAGATAAATCATGTTAATAATTTTGTTGACATGTCTGGAAATTTGGAGGCATATAAACGTTCCCTAAGCATACACCAAGCTAAGTTGCCTATATGACCATTTTTTATATATTGCAAGTGGTCAAAAAAAAAAAAAAGGTTTGAAAAAAAAATGACAGAAGCACAGGCCTCGCAAATGGAAAAACCATTGTATACTACAATGATGTAAATCTACCAATAAAGGAAAGTTTGAAAAATACACAACACGAGCATTAAAGCATGGGGCATTCTCTGAGCACGAGTGTTCAGTCATGGTGTCAGAGAAATGCTCTTTATAGTTTACTTTTCTGGATCTTCAGGTCTCTTCCCACTGCAGTACTGAGCAAGGAAAAACATGACTTTATGATTTCAAACGTAAAGAGGTCCAAGCTATTCGTGGTGTGTGTGTGTGTGTGTGTGTGTGTGTATGCGCGCCTGTGCTGACCTTTTCAACAAATGATAAGGAACTGGCACCAGGAAGTCATTTGTGCTCTCGGTCATCATGAGCGTACAATAGGAAAGTCACCTTTTCTAACTGACTGAAAAGCCTCATGAGGAGGCTGTGACACAGCTGGGCCTTGCTCATTCCGCGGGAATGACAGCAGCATTAAGTCGGCTATGAGAAGAGACGTAATTTTATTAAAGTAAAATGATTCTTTATTGAGTGCATAAAGGACTTCTGCTCACTTCTGTGTCCTGCTCTAAATTCTCCTGCGACTACACACCTTGGGGCAACAGGCGGGGAAGTGACGCAGCCTCTTCCACCGAGGACGGTGTGTCTTCTATTCCACCAGACAGAAGAGTTTGGAAAGTGTCTGAGGAAAACACAGCCTGTCTAAATTCATCTAGTTTCTCCCAAGCTACTTTTAGTTTGAGGCCAGGGCATGAGTCAACCTACCTCAGGATCCAGCAATTCCACTCTTGGGAATATACCCAAGAGATGCCCAATCATACTACAAAAGCATTTGTTTAGCTATGTTCATAGTAATAGCCAGAACCTGGAAACAACCCAGATGCCCCTAAATGGAAGAATGGATAATAAAGGATGGCACATCCACACATTAGAGTACTACTCAGCGGTAAAAAACAGTGACATCTTGAATTTTGCATGCAAATGGATGGAAATAGAAAACACTATCCTGAGTGAGATAACCCAGACCCAAAAATACAAATATGGTATGTACTCACTCATTAGTGGATTCTAGCCCTAAACAAAGGACATTGAGCCTATAGTTCGCAATGCTAGAAAAGCTAAGTAATAAGGTGAACCCAAAGAAAAACACATATAGATCCTCCTAGAAATTAGAAGCAGACAAGATCGTCGGGCAAAAGTTGGGAGCACGGGGGTGAGGGTGGGATGAGGGGAAGGGGAGGGTTGGGGAGAGCTTGGGGGAGTGGGATGGTTGAGATGGAGGAAGGGCTGATATGGGAGCAGGGAAGGAGATATCTTAATTAAGGGAGCCATTTTGGGGTTGGCAAGAGGCTTGGCTCTAGAGGAGTCGCCAGGTTTTCACGGGTATGTTCCCAGCTAGGACCCCGGGCAATTGAGGAGAGGGTGCTCGAACCAGCCTTGTCCTGTAGTCAGACTGATAACTATCTTGAATTTCACCATAGAACCTCTGTCCAGTGACAGATGGAGATAGAGACAGAGACCCCCATGGGAGCATTGGACTGAGCTCCCAAGGTCCAGTTGAAGAGCAGAAGGAGGGAGAAGATGAGCAAGGAAGTCAGGACTATGAGGGGTTGGTCCACCCGCTGAGACAGTGTGTCTGATCTAATGGGAGTTCACCAAAGCCAGCTGGACTGGGACTGAATGAGCATGGGATCAAACTGGACCCTTTGAATGTGGCTCACAATTGGAGCAGACTGAGAAGCCAATGATAATGGCACTGGGATTTGTCTCTACTGCATGTACTGGCTTTTTGGGATCCTATTCTATTTGGATGCACACCTTCCTAAGCCTGGATGGAAAGGGAAGGGCCTTGAACTTCCCACAGGGCAGGGTATCTTGCCCTCTCTTAGGACTGGAGGGGGAGGGTGGAAGGGGGAGTCTGGAAGCGGGAGGGAAGTGGGAGGAGGAGAGGAGGTGGAAATTTTGAATGGTATTATTTATAAAGCAATAAAAAAAAGAAAAAATAAAAGAAGAGAGTCACACTAGCACCCATACAGACTCAACTCCAAATGAATCAAGAGCCTCAATGTAAGATCACACACACTGAATCTGATAGAAGACAAGGTGGGGAAATAGCCTCGAACTCCTTGGCACAGATTAAGAGTTTCTGAACTAACAGAGGCACTAAGAACAACAATTAATACATGCGATCTCGTGAAGCTGCATGGTAAAGGACACCGTCATTTGGACAAAGTGGCAGCCTACAGAGTGGGAAAAGATCTTTGACAATGATCCACATGACACAAATTATATATCTGAAAAAGGGTTAGTATCCAAACTATATAAAGAACTAAAAAATTAAACATCAAGAGAATAAATAATACATGAAAATCTCTAAAATATAAAAAATGTTATTGGTTACTTTCTATAACGTGACCATAGGCCTTAGTGCTGAAGCTACCATTCATAAATCTCACTGACCATGGGGCAGTGAATTGGTGCCTAGCTAAAGGCATCCCTCCTACTGACCAGAGTCCACGGTACCGGTACTCTGCACGCTACCAAAGGGAATCATCAACCCAGCTATGAGCCTCCCACAGAACCATTCTCTGGTGTAATAGTGGCACAAATGTCTTAAACTGGATTTAAGGCCCATTCCGTGCAATGAAGCCGATATCCGACACTGTTAAAGCGGCCGAGGCATGATAGTAGACAGACCACAGGCCTAGGGGAAAACCTAAAACCACCATTCTGTTAAAAGACCATAAAAAAATGACTCCTAATGATACACTGATATACCAGTAAATTTGTGTCTCCCTAAGCTTCTTGCAGTAGATGGGAACTAATCCTGAGACCTACAACTGGGCAATATGTAGAATGTGAGACTTTGGAGCACTCGATCCCAAATGGGGTGACTTCATCAAATCCTGCTCCTCAGAGCTCAGGAATCTATGGGAACATGAGAAATTCTAAGATTCCAGGAGAGCAGAGTCGTCCAGGACAATGGGATTGGTGGACGTCTGAGCTCACAGAGACTGTGGCAGCATGCACAGGTTCAAGGAAGATGTGGGCCGGCACTGAGAAGGGAGGACAGACACAGGGTCCCACCCCAGCCAAGCAATTGTCCGCAGTGGTACCTGCTGCCTCTCTGATGGAGTCTCAATGGGTATAGAAATGACAGTTCAGGGTAGGGCATGCCCAGGAGTAGTTGATCAACAGAAAGCAAACTTGGTATTGCTATAGACTTTTTGCCTCAGTTTGCTTCATTTGAGCATTTTTTTGTCTTAATGGTCTTTTGCTTTTTCACTTTTATTTTTGTGGGGTTTTGTATTTTGTTTTGTTTTTATTTGAGAGAGGGAGAAAACATAAAGTTGGTAGGTAGGAAGGTGAGGAGGATCTGGAAGGAATTGTTGGAAGGGAAAAACCTGATTAAAATAAAATATATTGTGAGAGGTTTTTTCAGTAAAAGTTTTAAAACAATGTATGTTTAGAAATCCTTCCAATTTATAACGTCATGGATGAAAGACATTGAAATGTCCCTTAAAATGATCACAGTGATACTAAAGGTTGTAATAAATTATCAAGTTAATTATCAAATAAGTATTCTATAGTCAAAATCCCATTGATTATCTATAAGAAACCCAAAGCATTAGGTATAAATTAAATTGGCAGAATGATAAACATTATCGGTCATCCCCAGGGCACTATGTCCAAACATGAAACTTTCTCCATCTAGAATCTTCCATAGAAAAATGACAGCAATGACCAGAGGATGATAAAGCAGCCCATTCATTTCATTATATAAATGCAATTAAAGCTCAGGGAAAGCTTCTCCCACACAGCAAATTTTTCCACAAAGTGGATCTTCATAGAAAAAAAAAGTAATCTCCCATGAGACTGCAGAGGCCCTCTCAGTCACAGCTAAACCCAGCTACAGGCTCACATCTGAGTTCCCTTTAATTAACATCTAAATCGGCTACTGCACATATTGACTGAAAAAAAATCTGTTCAAAATCAGAGCTAGCAAAATATAAGAAAGAGACCTTGCTCAGCAGACTCTGAGTACCTGATACACACTGCACCAGCCCATCAACTTACATAAGACTAAATCCTATATACGTTGGCACATGACAGATTAAGGAACTTTGTTTAATGTAAGAATTCAATTTTCTATGTTCCTGCAATCTTAAATAACTTAGCAACCCATCTCTTATTCCTACCAAGATGATATCAACTCTGAAATGAATTTGAGTGTTCTCTTGAGAAAAAAAAAAACTAAAAACAATAAAAACAACAACAAAACCACTGTGCATAGAAGTGCATAATGTTGCAGAATATTTGTTTAACCATGCAAAGACATAACACATCCATGTAAAGGAGTGTTACATTTGTCTATGGTGAGGAATAGTTGCTTAAATATGTAAAGACGTTTTTCGTTAGCCGGGCGATGGTGGCGCACGCCTTTAATCCCAGCACTCGGGAGGCAGAGGCAGGTGGATCTCTGTGAGTTCGAGACCAGCCTGGTCTACAGAGCTAGTTCCAGGACAGGCTCCAAAGCCACAGAGAAACCCTGTCTCGAAAAACAAAAAAAAAAAAAAAAAAAAAAAGATATTTTTTGTTTCTTTATACTGTGGAATATTTGCTTAACTATGTAAAGATGTGTTATATTTGGTTTAGTTGTGTAAAGATGTGTGGTTGTTTTTTTTACCTTGCCTGCCTAAGGCACCTTAATGGTCTAATGAAAAGCTGAATGGCCAATAGCGAGGAAGGAGGTCTAGGCGGGACTTCCAGGAAGGGAGAGTAAGTAAGAGGAGGAATTTAGGAACACAAAAAGAAACCGAGACACCGGGGAGGCACCAGGAATGAGACAGACAGACACAGGAGGAAACAGGAAAGCAGGACATAGGTAATGAAAAACAGGTTAAATGAAGTTAAAAGAGTTAGTGGGCCAAGCCTAAGAAAAGGCTGAGCTTTCATAATTAAGTCTCCATGTTTTTATTTGGGAGCTGGTTGGTGGCCCAAAGAAAATTCCAACTATAGCGTCACACAAAATATAATTAGCACGATAAATGGGTTCTAAGCAGAAGGGAAAGGGATGGGAGACAGACGTGCTCAGTGGTTAGCAGTTCTTCCAGAGGATCTGAGTTCAGCTTCCATCACTCATTCCTACAGCTCACAGGTGGTAATGACCCCAGCTCCAAGGGATCTGACGCCCTCTTCTGGTCTCCTCAGGTACTGCACTCAGGTACACACCCACTCACACAGATAAACACAAGCACACATAATTTTAAAAATAAAAGTCTTCTTTTAAAAAAAGAGAGGAGGAGGGGATGGGGGCCGATGAATGTAGAATGTGAGGACACACATATACAACAAAGAGAAGATGAATATTTTACATGGAGATTCAACGTCTACCACGTGTGATTTTTTTTTTTGTCGTTTTTAAAATAATTACTGAGAAAGAAAAGGGCACGATCATTTTAAGCTATCCCACTACTACTATGTAAATGACTTACGCGGGGTGTCTGGGCCATAAACTATGCCAACAGAAAAGGTAAAAACTGATTGAAGTGTTGCTCATAGCCAGAGCATTAAAGCAAAGTGCATTTTGAAGCCTGTAATGTCTTTGTCCCTGACGCGGAAAACGCTAAGAGAGCCCATCTGGTTTTGTTTTTATATATACTATCACATTTTACTTTGGACGACAACATTTCGGGACACTGCAAGCTTGTAGCAATGTAATCTCCTGTTCGAGCTGCGGAAGTGGGTCTGAGTCTAGCAGAGAAAGTTCCCCGGTTCTGGGAAATGTCACCTTGTACACTGGTGTGGCAGTCCCCTGCTCCGAAGCACACACTTACATCCACGTCACAGCCGAACTCAGATCCATCCAGAAGGGTCACTTTGCACTGCATGCTTTTAGGCCTTTTGACGATCTTCAACGGGGACCGTGAGAGCTTGCTGCTGGAGGATTTCTGAGAGAGTTTATCGTCTTCAAATTGCTGATACTCAAGTTGTTTCGCAGCTGCGGCAGCGAAGTCCCGGTCCTTGTCGCTGACCTGTGAACGGCAACAGACAGGAAATGGGTAGGGAGCCAGTGAGCCGCTCAGACACGGCACAGCTCCAGAGAAACAGGCTGCGGTCCCGCTTCCTAGAGGATGGGAGCCGTCTCCGCTGCGGTGCGAGGAGTGGATACACAGATCGGAATATTCCTGAAGCCCAGTTACACCTAAATAACCCCACCCACCTAAGTGTACCACTGCGGGCCTTTTCTCGGCTGACCCAAGACTTAGCAGAGAAGCGATTGAGCCAACTCTACCCCACGCGTGGCTGGATGGCCCGCAACCCCGATAGTGCCCAGAAAAAGACACCAGTGTGCAGGGCTGACCCTTGGAGTGACACCGGATTTCTCACAGCCAGGAACTAGAAGGGCATGGGATCCTGAGGAAAGGCCGAACTGATGGTTTATTATTTCAACCTTTTTTTTTTTTTTTTTTTTTTTTTTTTTTTCCGAGACAGGGTTTCTCTGTAGCTTTGGTGCCTGTCCCGGAGCTAGCTCTTGTAGACCAGGCTGGCCTCGAACTCACAGAGATCCGCCTGCCTCTGCCTCCCGAGTGCTGGGATTAAAGGCGTGCGCCACCACCGCCCGGCTATTATTTCAACTTTTATTACTTTCCACTATTCTAGAAGCAGAGTCATTGTAGTGTATTAGTCTTAGACCTTTGGTATAGATTTCTGTTTTCCCTGCATTTTCCACCTTGACTTCCATATATAAGATCGATCATGTAGTCCTTTCTTCCACCAAAAGTGCCCATGAATTATAAGCAGTTCTTAACATGATAAGACAGTTTTGCCAAATTTATATATTAAAAAAAAACCCTAAAGTGGCGAATGTCTGTATTTCTACATAGGTATTCTAAATCATGGGTCCAGGAGGGTGCCTACCAGGAGGCTTCAGTTAAAATAACTGAAGAAACAAGGACGGAATGGCCAGCTTGAAAAGCCAAGGAAACAGAGAGTAAACTTCAACAAGTCCCTAAAGTCAAAACAAAAACCCGGTCTGACAACTCAGTCTGACAGTTTTGACTGTATTAAAGCATCAAATGGCCAATGCAAGAAATCTATAAAATGTCATTAATGGCCTTCATACAGTTTAGGGAGAAGTAAAGTCATCCTGGAATTATCAACCACAATCCATCTTCTTAGATATTTTGTAATTTACATATGATCTCGACATAGTTAAACTGCTGTTTCATTGCAGGCAAAGTCAACCGAAGCTGCTTTTAACGCAAATGTTGCTGTGAATCACCATTTTCTATGTAGTACACAAGATGAGACTTTGTCTGCCCGCCACTGAAGTATCTGTATAAAAATGAACTTTCTGGCTGAGTTAACGGTGTGTGCTTGCTTGCCTTATGCAGACGATAAGGGGCCATCGCTCAAGGACAGATCTTTCTGGAACACACGAAAGAGGAATCTAACGCGGAGGCTTTTACCAGCCAAGTCTGGAAAAGCAGACCAAGTGTCTCAAATGAACTGCCAATTAGAGGCATGATGCATGGCTGTCCCGCATTTTGGCAAATCCCTCCACTCCACTATCGTCCTCGTTGCTCCGATGGGTAGGTTTGTATAACTACAAACCTCAGTTATAAACGAGGAACGAGAGGACCAGGGAGGGTAGAAAACTTCCTGAAGGCTCACAAAATTAAGCAAATTCAAATTCAGTCACATTTTCATCCTCATTCTATAACCAAATATACTTAATTTTATCTCTGACATTGCTTCCAGATATGAAGCAAAGATCTTGGCAGAAGACCTTAGAGGATTCCTCGTTAACATCCTGTACCCCAAAGGCCCGGAAGAGTCCTCCGAAGCACAGAAACAGGCTTTACTCAGGTCTCTGCCCTGTGCAGCCAGGGACATTTTCCACTGCGGATTCAGTATCATGTCCTGTGTTGGCTTCAAACATTTGACTACAGAAGATAAATTACAGTTGTGGTCCACATAACACCACACAAACCATATATATGACAGTGGTCCCTTAAGACACAAGGGCTGAATAGGTTGAGAGGGCTTTGGGGGAGCTGTGCAGGGGAAATGGGGAGCAGAAGTGACTGTTTCATTGCATCCATGCATGAAATTCTCAAGAATAAAGAAAAATTGACGCAAACACATAATTCCTATTGCATTGTGATACAGCTGCCACTGTAAAACCCAAAACACTGCACAGCTCCTGTGTTTGGGATGGTCTGTATTACCAGACACTTGAGAATACAGCTGAGACATTTGGATAGAGCACGTAACACTCAACTATAGTAAATTATCATATTATCGGTTCATGGATTTACCATAATACACTTGTAACCAATATTACAGTGTGGGGTTCCTGCTTTTAACACGTTTACTACAGAACACGGTATGCAGTCACGACAGCTGCTGTACACACCTTAGCTTTGCCAAGTCTCTCGAAGGCACCTTTTCCTTCATTTTCTTCAAAGACTTTATTTTTATTTTATGTGTATGAGTGCTATGCCTGCATGTACGTATGTGCACCGCCTGCATGCCTGATGCCTGCGGAGGCCAGAAAAGGGATTATGATCTCCTAGAACTTGAATTCTGGAGGCTGGGAGCAAGGGTAAGCATTCTGGGAACAGAATCCAGACTTGCTGCAGGAGCAGCCAGTGCGCTTAATTGCTGGGCCATCTGTCCAGCACCATTCATGCTGTCTACAAAACAGAACTTGCAAATGCCGTGTGACCAGAGTAAAATACCCTGTCTCCTAAACAAGTGTTCACTGTCACAGTAACGTGTTGTGATGTTGAGTTCCAGAGTCTTTCACCCAAAGGCTAACCTCGTGACCGTTCACTAAACATCGGAAATTTCTAACCCCACAAACTCTTCAGAATACTAAGGGGTCAGTCCCTCCTTGGGCTCTGGATCCCTTCATCATGCACAAGCGAGCACTCTAAGACACGCAGGTTTGCAGCTTCAAGACCATACTGACTCATCCTATTACCATACTTTATTCTTTCGATTTTATTTACGTATATACTAATTATTTTTTCTATTTGATAATAGTGGGGATGGAACCAAAGTTCCCCAGGCTAAGTATGCACCCAACCACTGAGTACCATCTCACAAAGGGCAGAAGTAATCACTCCTGACAACCCCATCAGGCACAAGCAACAGCAACGAACCTACAAGTGTATATAGTCACTGAACGTAGATGGCAATGTTCAGGTCAGAATAACAGTTGGAAAAATAAATTCTGCCCTCATCCTTTACAGCATGAAATGAAAACAGCCAGAGGCATAGCCAGGGCTGCCAGCTTGCTGTCTGCCCTTCCAGTAAACTCAGATCTAGGCAGTCAGTAACTCAGTCTCCAGTAAGGAGTTTGCTGGCTGTAATGGCTTTAATCAAAGGCAGGAGGTACCGGTCCAGGCCTGGGCCAAGGAATGCCACTCACTGAAATCCTTCCAGGCATCACCACTGATCCCCCAAGTGAGAGGGCAAAAGCAGGGGACCTTCATAGCTGCCCTTAGGGCTGGGACAAAGCAGCAGTGCTCAGCCAGGTGCCCTGACTGGCCCTCCCTAGAGATGCTCCAGACTCACCTCCCTCTTCACCGGGGTGCTGTGTGCGGCAGCTGCCGGGAACTGCTCTAGTGCGGGTGGCTCCTCGCTGCTTCCGCTGGCGGGCTCTGGTCCAGGCTGTGCCCCTGCGTGTCCCTGAGGCCCTGCTGCTTCCTGGGGCTCGGCCTCCTGGTCTGGCTTGGATTCCGAGTCTGATCCCGATTCGGTCGTCATGGTTGATTGTTCTGCAAGCAGAGAGAGAGAGAGGCAAGGGCCTGTCACTAGGTGCAATTATCCAGGAGAACCTGCATGAAGGGGGGAAGAGGTGCCACAGCCAAGCACAGTCCCACACTGCACACCAGAGAGGCACTCTGTAGGGGTACCACGAAGAGTGGGACCCACAGTGGCTCAAAATGAACATGTAACACATGATGTCATCTGAGAGGAGGAACCTCAAAAAAACACATAGCTTCATAACATTGGTAGGGCATATTCTGAATTAGTGACTGATGGAGGAGGGTGAAGCCCATTGTGGGTGGTGCCATCCCTGGGATGGTGGTCTTGGGTTCTGTATGAAAGCTGGCTGAACAAGTCATGAGGAACAGCCAGTAAGCAGCACCCCTCCATGGCCTCTGCATCAGCCCCTGCCTCCAGGTTCCTGCCCTGTTTGAGTTCCTGTCCTGACTGCCTTCAATGATGAATAATGATGTAGAAGTATAAGCCAAGCAAACCCTTTCACCCACAACTTGCTTTTGGTCATGGGGCTTCATCAGAGCAATAGAAACCCTAACTGGGGGCTGGGGAGATGGCTCAGGGGTTAAGGGCACTAACTGCTCTTCCAGAGGACCCGGGTTCAACTCCTGGGACCCACACGGCAGCTCCAAACTGTCTGTCACTCCAGTTCCAGGGGACCTGACACCCACAGCAAAACACCAATGGACATAAAATAAAAATTTTTAAAATACTGCTCCCCCTAAAAGGGAAAGAAACCCTAACTGGGACAAATGCACACTAGAATTCAATCTGTAATGATCAGCCGGGGTCTCTTAATAAAAGACCGTGGCCACAGGTGAAATTTCAAAGTCACTACACTAATTAGGATAGCAGATGAGGAGTATGTGTTTGTTGGATGTGCTAACACCCGTGAAGCATCAGAACGCAGGTGTGTCCCAACACCTGTGAAGAACGACCTGCACGACTAGATAATCCACTGGCTTCCACTCTCCACGGATGAATCTCCCACCCGAGTCTATCCAATTCTTCTAGCAACAGCAAATGTCTTTGCTGCTTTTTGTTTTCACCCAATTCTGCCATTTCCTTTTGTATTAAAATATACAAATATGTAGGAAGGGTCACACCGGCAGCATCTGTCCTGTGGCCGGAGGGCGGCATGTATCCCTCTCTCTCCCTCCTTCCCACAGCTTTCTTGGCTCCCTCCTCCTGCCCGTGAACCCTGAACGATGACTCTGTCACATCCCACAAGAAATTCAATCAAAGGTCCTCATGAGCAATTCGCTGCCACACCTGAAAAACATCCTGGAACACAAAACTACCACCTTCTAAACCAGACTGGCATCTTGTGCCTCAGTTTCCACGTGTGCCAAATGAGACGGTCGAACATGTTCAAACCAAAATAGCCTTCTTCGGCCACTTCTGTCTCCTGTTCGCAGAAGCCCATGTCTTAACACTCATTCTTTCTCTGTGTAGCATGAGAGACGCTATGCCAAATGGTTAATACCCTAGAGATAATCTATGTCCTACAATTCCTGGTCACAATTCTAATTACCTGGTTTAAAAATCTATTCAGGCTGGGCGGCGGTGGCGCACGCCTTTAATCCCAGCACTCAGGAGGCAGAGGCAGGCGGATCTCTGAGTTCGAGGCCAGCTGGTCTACAAGAGCTAGTTCCAGGACAGGCTCTAGAAACGACAGGGAAACCCTGTCTCAAAAAAACCAAAAATAAATAAATAAATAAACAAACAAATAAATAAATAAATAAATATAAAAATAAAAATCTATTCAGAGCCAAGGGCCAGTGTAACACCTTAAGTAATGACATATGCACTGGTATGATACAGGATTGATTATACAACTATGACCGCTGACTCTACAGCAAATCCATCACTTGGCAATTAAACTACTTCAGCAAAGGCACATCACAAACACCCATGAGTATTTCATCCACACTCTCCATGGAGGCTCCTCCTCTCAGTCACCAGCTATTTCTTCGGCTGAATAAAAGACATATCAACTTGGCATGTGCTGAGCCACCCTAAGCAATGCAAATATCAACCCCAGAACGAGACTGTGAGCTATGCTGCCATTACACTTGGCTTTTTAAGCGCAACTTGAAAGCAAATATTGCCCTTCCTTCGTCAGCTTACTCTGGAATCCGGTACGAGTGCAAACACGTGTGTGTTGGGGGACGGAGAGCACTGTGGAGTTCAGATGTCATAATGAATTTCAGGAAGGTGAAAGACAGTTCTAGCAGTCAACTCATCTGAGGACCATATACAAGGCCGGCAATGCAGTATAACAGCAATTACAACATAGTACCCCTGACCCTGCCTCTTTGCCCCTAGCACTGCAACATCCAAGGCAGTGGCGCTCAGTCTTCCAAATGCTGCAACCCTTTAATATAACTTCTCATGCTGTGGTGACCCCCAACCATAAAATTATTTCATTACTACTTCATAGCTGCAATTCTGTTACTGCTATGATGCGCGACCCCCGTGGGAGAACCACCGGTCTAAGGTAAAACCCATCTCCTCCTGTCTTCTTTTAGTCCATCCCTCCTCGCTTGAGGATGTGAAGAGGCGTGACGACAGGATCAAATCTGGACAGTAAGACAACTGGAAATACATACAGGTGCCATCACTGAGCCAAGGACCTATGGCTGCATAGGTCATAGGCTACAAGGGAGAACTTAATATTACCGTCCTATTAAATAAACATAGCAATAAACTGACCCCTAACAAATTACCTTTATACTCCTAGATTAGTGAATCTATAAAACTTCATTCCTGAAGCTTCTTTATTTTGCAGCAAATGGTGATTAACACAGAGACCCATGATTAGTCAAGGGGCAAAAAGTAAGAGTTCAGAATGCTCAGCCCTAACTGGAACATCTAGATCACATCCCCTCCTCCCAGGGGCTCTAGATCACACCCCCTCCTCCCTGGGGCTCTAGATCACACCCCCTCCTCCCCGGGGCTCTAGATCACATCCCCTCCTCCCCGGGGCTCTAGATCACATCCCCTCCTCCCCGGGGCTCTAGATCACATCCCCTCCCCACCCCAGGGCTCTAGATCACATCCCCTCCTCCCAGGGCTCTAGATCACATCCCCTCCTCCCCGGACTCTAGATCACATCCCCTCCTCCCAGGGCTCTAGATCACATCCCCTCCTCCCATGGCTCTAGATCACATCCTCTCATCCCAGGGCTCTAGATCACATCCCCTCCTCCCAGGGCTCTAGATCATATCCCCTCCTCCCAAGCTCAGGTATCATTGAGGAAGAGGAGGTGGACCCTAAGGGCCAGAAGCAGGGAACATCCTTGGGCAGCTGCACATATGCACTTTACAGCAGTTACAGCAGCAGACACAGAACCTGTGCAAACTGAGCCAGCCAGACAGAAGCCCTGCCCGGAGTCAGGAGGTGGGTACCAATCCCACCCATAAATAAGGAGCCCCTGGCAACTGAAAGCTGCCAGGGGAGGAAAATTGGGTGCTCTTTGAGGTTGTGGTCCCTGGTAGGTTGACTATACTTCTGTGAATGGTCCCATGTCCAGGTTTATGGGTAGCATAAACTGAATGCAGTAATTTAATAATTTAAATCATTTTTTAAGAGAGGACACAATGTTAGGGTAGGGAATGGAACAAGAAGGGACGAGTAGATCTGGGAGGAGTTGGGGCAAAAAATGATTTAATACATTGTGTGGTGTTCTCAAAGAACTAATAAAAATATTTTTAAACCCTCATTCGATGTCTAGATCATCTTTATAAAGGCAAACCACATGACCTAGGCTTCCACCTTGGCTGGGCAATGACAGCTAATTGCATGGTTTCCTTAGACACAGCTACCACCTGTTTCTGACTATTCTATGACACAGTAATCTGTGTCGTCCTTAGCATCCACGCCCCCACAAAAGGCACCTGCAGGCCCTTCAGTCACTAGCATGTTTCTCTCTTGTCTGCTCTTTCCTTTGTCACCCCCATTCTAGCTGACGATCCCACCAGGGCGCTGGAGTGGCTCTTGCAGCTGACCCAGCAGACCGTCAGCTCATGATTAGATGTCCTCATCTGATGCCCTGGCTCTCAAAGTAGATGTCCTTGTCAACACACCCGTTGGTTCTGGGGCTCAGGACACACCATTCATTCTGGCTCTCTGACTGCCTGGGCCCCTCCTCTCCTGGACTGTAAGCTCCTTCTCCAGTCCAGCCCTACATTCAGTCCAATCAGGGAATTCGATTCTGAACTTTCTCTTCTGCGAGCTTTTCCACAGCAAACAGCATGCTTCCCAGGGCTGTAAATACTTCCTGTGTTCCATTTCCCGGGCTCCAGCTCAGAGCTCTGTTCTGTGCTCAGAGCTGGGATCAAACCACCCCCTTGCCAACACCCCCGAAATCTTTCTTGCTCTCTCTCCAAAGCTGTTTCTCCATACCCTCCTTTCCCTTTGCTGCAGAAATGGAAATGTTTTCTTCACAGTTCCAGAAACCTGATATTTCCTTTACCTTATTTATCTAATAAAAAATGACGGTTCTATTTTCCAAATCCACTTGGAACCTGCTCCCCGCCACTCCATGAGCCCCACTATTTCCTACTAACTCCCCTTTTACCCCCAACTCTCCTCCCAGTTCCATTGCTGCTCACTCTGTCTATCTTCATAAAACACAAATCCAACCTATGGCTCACTGGTGGGGACCCTTCAACAGCTCCCAGGGCACACAAGTCAAATCCAAATTCCTAATTACTGTGGCCTTAAAGTTATGGCTAGGACCCAACTTCCTCCCTGGCAGCCACTGTTTGTTCCCTCCAACACAAAATGGGCTCTCTTTAAGTATCTAAATTGTATCAGTCTTCTAGAAGCCTCAAGGTTTTGGTGACATGGAAGACATATTTTCCCTTGTTCTTCAAGTGTTGGCAGAGAAGCTCCCCTTGATCACACAGCCGTTTTAGCTGTATCTTCAAGAGTTTCCTCTCTACAGTCACCCAATACTGGAATCATTCTTTGTGCTCTTGAAATTCGATCTGTATCACAGAGTGAGATTCCTGTGTGTTCACGCCCCAATATCCTCAGCACCAAACTATAGCCAGGAACATTATTTGCAATAACTAACTTCTTTTATTCTTAGGTATACAATCTTGGAGGCTCATATTTTTAGCCTTTGGGGGAAGTCTTTAAAGCAATCAGAGTAGAGATTCTTGTTTTATGGTAAAGTAAAGAGAACTCAGTTAAGTCTCCGAGCTGAAGACCCTGCAGAGTAAAGATTTCCACAAATATTAAAAATTACACATGTCTGGGAAATGTGAAAAAAGAAACATTCGTGTTTCCCGCTACCCAGTCAGAAACATGGGCCTGTAGTTAGCACTGATGCAGCCCGCGGGAATGCTGCTGGCCTCTTCAGACAGTGCTGCTGTTGGCAGAATGAAAACCTTCCCAAAGAACCAAAAGGAAAGGCTTAGCTACTCACAGCCTTTCTATAAACAACAAGCAAAACACCAGTCGCTAAGTCGTAAGAACAGAAAAACGTAAATGACTATGAGAGAAGGCGTATTTTAAATAGAGATCTATTTTTCCTATACCAAGGTAGTTCTTACATATAAATCATGTTCATGTTATCACAATAATTTGGGGTATCGTAAAGACCTTTTTATTATGTCATGAATATCCTATTCAGGATTCTTTGTTGTATTGTTATGAGTAGCTGAGCAAACGGCAGCTAAAACTTAATAATTGGATGTCAAAATTGGTACAAAGGACAGGCGAGATGGCCCAGAGGGTAAGGGCACTTGCCAACAAGCCAGGGGACCTCAGTTCAGCCTCCAAAATCTACCTGGCAGAAGGAAAGAACTGACTCCTTGAAGCTGTCTTCTGACCTCTACATGTGTGTTATAACATGTACACACACATGCACACCTACATAAATATACAAACACACACATATACACTAAACAAGATCAAAAATTTCAGACAGATAAAATGGACAAATAAAAGTACAGAATCTCACCGGGTGATGGTGGCACACACCTTTAATCCCAGCAAATGGAAGGCAGAAGCAGGCGGATCTCTGAGTTTGTGACCAGCCTGATCTACACAGTGAATTCCAGGACAGGTAGGACTATAATAGAAACCCAGTCTCTAAAAACAAGAAGTCTCTAATCTTATTTCAAGCTATAAATGTTTCTGTTTCCTTTTATAATCATCTTTATGGATATAACACATGGAAATAGCTGTCAGCAAATAAGCGTATTGTGTCATGTAGATGTTACACGGATAACTGATGTGTTTTAGTTTGCTGAGATGCACAGACCAGAAGCAAGTCTCTTCCCTGATGTAGAGAGGCAGGTGACTCGCGCACGGGAGAGAGAGCAGAGGCCCAGCTCCTCCCACTGGACTCAACAAATCTGGACCTTTCATGGTCTTTCTGTGATTTATCTTCTCTCTCTCTCGTTTCCTCAACACAGGAGCAGGTTAAAAAGTGAAGCCGTGCCACAGAGCTCTCATAGCAAGGCAGTATAAACCTGCAGTTGAAAAGTGACCAAACATGGAGACTGAAGCCATGGGCGATAAAGTGTTCGCTGTGCAAGGAAGCACAGATCCCGCATCCGCGCATGCAGTCAGCAGCAGTGGGCTGTGTTTTGCCCCAGTGCTGGGTGGGCAGAGACAGGCAGATCCCGGAGCTCACTGGTCAGCTGGCCTAGCAGGTTCAGTGAGAGATACCGTCTCAGGAGGTAAGGTGGGAAGTGAGAGGAGAAAGACCCAGAAAGTTGACTTCTGTTCCAAACGTGTGCACTGCGGCTGCATGTGCGCAAACGCACGTGTGCATGCACACGCACACAACGTACAAATACAGAAACTTAACAATGCCATCAGAACAGGAGTCTCTGTAAACGTGACATCGGTCTTTCAGATTCACTCAACGTGAAACGTCAGGGAAAACAGAAGGAAACATCCCAGGGTTGGTGTCAACAGTATAATTCTAGTTATGAATCTAGCTCTGTCTTTTAATTCAGAGGCTCATCTTCAGGGCAGAGAGCCGGTGTGTTGACCAGTTTTTATGTTGACTGACACAGGCTAGAGTCATTTGGGAAGAGCGAACCTCAAATAAGGAAAAAGCCCCCCATCAGCTTCTTAGCCTGTGGGGAGGCCTGCATTTTCTTGGCTAATGACTGACCTGAGAGGGACAAGCTCACCATGGGTGGCACCACTTTGGAGGTGGTACTGAGTTCTACAAGGAAACAGGCCAACCAAGCCATTAGAAACAAGTCAGTAAGCAGCTCTCCCATGGTCTCCACACAGCTCCTGCCTCCAGGCTCCTGCCCCTGCTTGAGTCCTTGTCCCTGTCTTCATTTGATGACGGTACTGTGAGCTGAAACAAACACTGTCCCTTCAAGTTGCCTTCTCACAGCAACAGAAACCTTAACAGCCGGCCACAGGCAAGCGGAAGAAAAGCACAAAAATGGGCAGAATCCATCAGCTACCTATAAGCTATTAAAAAAAAATAACTTAGCATAATTTTTTACCTATGAATATCCCACATCACACCTTGTCTATCATATACTACACGAATCACAGCACTGCACACCTCAAAATAAACGTGTGTGCCACCACCGGATCTTTCTTAGACATGCTACTGTTCCCAGCCCTCCACAGATCACAGCGTGAATAAAACCCCTGCCGGAATTGGATGACCTTTCATAAAAGAGAAGGTTAAAGGCTACGAGAGATAGCAAAGCAACAACTCTTAACAATGTAAGGCTCTTCATGCTGGGCTCTCACTAGAATCAATATCCAATTTTACCTACATAATAGGACATAAGTTCATATTACACACACACACACACACACACACACACACACACACACACACACTGGACCGGCCCTGTTGGCCTAGATCAGTAAATTAATCCCCTTCCCTCCCTCTATGCCAATACAGCCACAGAGAAACAAATGTTTTTAAAATAACAACCAGAAACAATCAACTAAAGAGAGTTCTTTCTTATACACTGTTATTTCAATAAGTGATGGAGGAGGGTCATCTGTCTATGTGTTACTTTCATTGATTAATAAAGAAACTGCCTTGGCCCTTTAATAGGACAGAATATAGGTAGGTAGAGTAGAAAGAACAGAATTGTGGGAGAAGAAAGCAGCGGTCAGGCCAGACGCCTCAGGCAGTCGAATGCCTCTCCTCTCTGAGACAGACACAGGCTTAAGATCCTTCCCCTGGTAAGACACCACCTCGTGGTTGCTACACAGATTACTAAATATGGGTTTTAACAGCAAGATATGAGAATTAGCCAAAAGAGGCTGAAACTAATGGGCCAGGCAGTGTTTAAATGAATACAATTTGTGTGTTGTTATTTCGGGTGTAAAGCTAGCTGTGTGGGAGCTGGGCGGGAACACAGCCCGTTGCTCCCATCACAACAAATAAGTTCATAATATTCATTTCATCATTGTGCCGCAGTATCAAAACATTTCTTTAAATTTGTTTTGCACGTTTACCGTGGGTCTGGGTCTTCTTTCTGCCCATCACACCTTGTTTTCTTGGTGGTAAGTGACATCACCTTCCTTTGCAGGAGCCCTTCATCAGCATAAGGGCAGTGACAATGGAGCTCTATTGGCCAAGGAGCTGAAAACCAGCCCCTGCTGGCAATGAGAAGACATCAGGACCCTCTCTCCTGTCCACTGCGTACTTTCCATGTGCTTTTGAGCAAATGCCTCAGCATCAAACAAACTACCAGCACCAGCAAAACAGAAAGCAAACCTGAAACAACTCACAAGAGACCAAAATAATACACTGTTCGTCTGACACCCCACCCTTCTGAACAGCGGCCACCTCTTCCTCCCAGGATTGACCCCCAATTCTCTGCTTTTAGTTAGAGCCAAGCCTCTGGGAAGACTGTGCTGTCCCACGCATGCTTCTCTTTGCTCAATCTTTACACACTCCCCATTATCCTAGAAAACTTACAGAGGTTCCCAGGGACCTTTCAGGAGCCAATAAATCCTAGGTGACCACCAATCTCAGTGTCTCGGGTATGACACTGTGGTTTTTTCCATCTCTGTCTTCTGGTTGATTTATTTCCAGTGGCCTCTTTCCCATCCTCAGTTCCAAGCCAAGCAGAAATCTGTCTCGCACTTCCCTTTCTTGGAAAGCTTATCCACTATGATTTCAAAACTAAAGTCAACTCCCAAATATAGTTGACAAATATAGACTCCCTCCACAGGTGTCGTCTCTCTGGATTTCAGACTACCTGAATGTCATCTAGAAAGCTGCCTCTCTTCCTGATCTACGTCGGTATCTCAGGGAAGCCCAAGACCACTCATTTCTGCCTCCAGAACCTTGAATGCCTCTGAGAGGTGACTCTGCCACCACTCAACCCCCAATGTGCCCTATTTCAGCCTTCCCCACTTCAGCAAGTAGCCTCACACGGGGTTCACAACACCCCCTCTCTCCTTACCCAGCACTTTAATCCAGGCCACACATTGCCATTTAAGTTCGTTTAAAGAAATAGTGGAAGGCAGACAGGAAGGAGTCAAAGGCAGAGACTACTGGTCAGGTAAAAACACACTAATGATAAAGATCACGCATACTTGTCCAAGGTCACAAGGTCTGCTGTGGATGGGATGTGAGTGGGTGACTCGTTAAGCACGGAGGAGGGAGGCAAGCAAGGTCAGTTGTGGAAGGTTTCCTGTTCTCATCCTAAGACTTCACTTGTTACCTGACAAACACTGTGGCACCATAAGGATCAATAGGATCAAAGGAGCCAGCTGGACTCTGTCAACATTCAGTTCAAAAGCAGACCAAAGGATGATGACCTGCACTGGGCTAGTTACTCCTCAAAATGTCCACGTTGATGAACGTGCATGGCTGTTCATCAACTACCTTAAGAAATGTTGACAGCACAGAATTGAAATACTGCTTATTGCGAACAGCAGGGACAATCCTGCTGTTATATATATAAACATGTATATATACACAAACACGTACACACATCATATATATACATACATATATATATATATACATATGCACATATATATATGTGTATACATACACATAATGTCCATACTAAGTTTAAATCATATAAGGCAACATCTCAACTCTGATAGCGTTGACTGATGTGTAAAGATGATGCAAGAAGCAGAAATCTGGAATTTCTAGGAAGAATCTCTAAGTCCAAACTACGGCCACTGCAAACTTGTGGAAGACACAATCCACCAGCAGGGGACGATTTGACTAACATGTCACATCTGCAATTCACTGTTGTGAGTTGGAAATTTGATAAGATCAAATAAGTAAATAAACAGATACAACAGTCCTCTACTTCAAGAGCACTTGCTCTGAGTGGTGACCCTGAGAGGCAGACCAGTCCCTGCATTAGGCTAGATACACACGCTTCCAAGCTTATCGTCACAGCTGTGTAACGGACATGTCCCTTTAATACAGCTAGGTCTGTATACAATTCACACACGTTACATGAGAGTATTTAAATGGTGAGGATAGTCCTGAGTGGTGGTGGTGGTGGTGGTGGTGGTGGTGTGTGTGTGTGTGTGTGTGTGTGTGTGTGTGTGTGTACCGTGACGGGGCACAGTGATGGAGGAGGGGGGTGCAAAGTGGCCAGGAGACCTGGGCTTGTGACCTACCCATGTCATGAGCCCAGTGATCTCAACGGAATTTGGTTTTACTTTCTGTTCTAAAATTCCAAAATTCTAGTTTACTAAGAAACACGGTGGTGGTAGCTGCATGATGCTGAAGGAAGTTTAGTTATCTAAGGGCAGGTCGGAGATACCAACTGACCCTCAGACCAGGGCCAAAGCTCATTGCTCCGTGGGACAGGGAGCCATTGACAGCCTCATTCTACTGCACAGATCAGTTGACGCTTTGGCTAACTATTGGAGCCCATTAAGGTTTTTCTTCAGGGCACTACTCAGACAATGGGAAAAGCTGGAGAACATACTTCCCCTACAGGATTCGAAAACTGGTTTCACTTTCTGTATTGCTGTTAGCTTTTCAGATTAGAAGTGTACTGATCTATAAGTGAGCAAAAAAATTTCCAAATACAGTTTAAAATATATATATTCAGCATGCATCTGCATATCTAAAAATATATTGATACAATAATTATGTAAGCATTATGGACATCGTATCTATCTAGTATTTTTATTTCTAGATCCAACTGATGCGAGACACTAAAGTACAAAACCCCATCTTTAAAATACTATGAATCTCCCCCTGCTTGTTTCTTCAAGTTTCCCCAGTATATTTAAATGAAAGAGATAGTTGATTTTCCCTCTTGTGAAGTGAGGATTTGAGCCACATGGGACCTTTAACAGACCTCAGTAACCCTCCTGATAGAAGAAACAGGCTCCTGAGGGATAGAACTCTCTGCGATCAAATCTATGGGGGTGGGGAGTGGCTAGTTGAATTTTTTCTAGGAGCTTTCGTCTGTGTATTCCCTCAAAAGCACGAACGATGCCAAGCAGGGACTTCTGTACTTGAGAGCTCACGGAAGGGAAGTTGAGCATCCTAGAGTGTGGCTGGCTATTTCAACGGAGAACACACACAGCCACACTGACCAATACTCCTGCTCTGGGCTGGAGGGAGATCAGTTAAGGCTAATACTGGCACATCCGTGCTTCATGTAGGAATCTGTTCCTTCCATGAACATTCCCAAAGCAGCTGTTCTGACGCCTGGAGACCCATCAGATAAAGCTATATGAGTTCTCTACTCCGACAGGGCCGAGCTTCTGTTAGAGGAAGAAAGAGGAAATGTGTTTGTTCTGCAAGTCGACCAATTAAAGTAGATGGTGGCTTCTTTAGGTTGAGTGATTAGAGAGGCTTTATCTAAGGCAGGGAGGGGCATTTAAGCAACATTCAGATATCAAGAAGAATCTGCTCTGTGGTGACGGGGTAGGGTTGAGATAATGCACACTGGGGCTCTGACCTTACAAGGAGATGAGCTTGCTGTGGTCCAGCTGCGATGAGGAGAGTGTGGGAAAGGAGGGAGCAGCAGACAAGATGGGGCAGAGGCCAGAACCCGTCAGCCAGTGGATGAAGCTAGATTCTTTCAGAAAAGCCAAGAAGCATTTGAAGTGGGAGAAGAGAGTCTTCAAAACACATTTACAAAGTCTCTTTGGCTTCTTGAAAGGAAGCACAAGTGCTAGCTAGGAGAAACCAGCTTCCAGGCAATGGTGACAGTCCAGGTGACAGGAAACACCAGGGCTAGGGAGCACAGGAGAGTGAGCTGAGCAGGTATCCATCCAAGACCAGCCAGTATTCCCACTAGAGCTTTCCAAGAGGGGAAATGGGCAAACCCAACGTCTTCCAAATGTTAGCTCTCATAAACAAAAGGGTCCCTCAGGGTGAAATATTCCACTCTCAAACAGAGATAGTAAGGCAGGAGGCCACCAACAAGCAGGTATCACATCTCAGCCACATGCTGCCCCAATGGCTCCTTCACCGCTTTTGATGCTGGAAGTCAGTAGCTAACCTGGTGAGCAACCCTTACAGTCCCCAATAGCAAGGCCTGGCCTTGTCTCTAATAGACGCCTTTTTTGTGGCTTTGGGGATAGCTCCAGCCTCCCAGGTAAGTAAAACATTCACATGTAGGGCTGAGGTGTACTTCTAGACTTCATCTGGGAATTAGAAGATAAACAGCACCTGTTTCTGGTGTTCACACCAAAGCTGACAGAGCCCTAGTCTCCACGGAATTAAGACGAGCCTGCTTACTACTGCCACTGGGAGCCTGAACAGATACTATTTAAAGTTTCTATGAGGGCCACACAATAATCCCTTTGGTGCTATTAATGGTTTTAATTTTCTAAATTGTGTACATGCCAATTCTGTTTCGTTCTGAACTGACTTAGAATAAACTCCGTACATCCAGCACAGGGCACCGTTTACAGACAGTTCATTTATGGTTTTCATTTTAACGAAGTGTTCGGCATACAGCAGAAATAATTAAGTTGTTGTTCCTGGGATTAGAAACTGCCAAAAACAATCTGTATTTTTAGAAGTTAGCACAAATACTTGGGCTCTGTTTCCTGATAGGTACGCTTACAGCAATTCATTAGCAATCCCTAGCACTGAAATGGAGTTCAGAATCGACAATGTCTTCATTTCCCTTTCCCAAAGGCAACACGTTAACAGTATTCTAGAGACTTTATGAAGAAAACATTAAATCAAAATAGAAATTTCAGAACATGATGAGACATATAACAGCGAAGTCTCGGTCTTTATGGGGAATTAAATCCTAGAAAGAATGGGTGCATAAGCTAAGGATAGCAACGGCTCCATTTTCTATTCACTGTAAATCAATTCGTGAGAACCAACTATCATTATGCCCTCGGTGTATACAGTATAATGTAAACACTGCATATTCTCTTCTCAACTAGTCTTTAAACAAAAACTGCCTCTAAACCAAAGACAGCCTCCTGGCTCCCAAAAAGGAAGACTAAGGGACAGTGGATCTTCAGGAGTTGGCTGTTGATAGAGTTTTTTTAAAGCCTATTGTGATGTTATTGCTACTTGCCAGTAGTGGGTTGTGCCCATGAAAGGAAGGATAGCTGGTCACAGGGGAGATACACACGCTTCCAAGCTTATTGTCACAGCTGTGTTACGGACATGTCCCTTTAATACAGCTAGGTCTGTGTACAATTCACACACGTTACATGAGAGTATTTAAATGGTGAGGATAGTCCAAAGTCAAAGATAAATTTCTTCCTCCAATGCCATGGAAATTGACTACGTAAAGATGTGTTACGCTTGTTTATGCTGCAGACTATTACTTTAACTGTGTAAAGGTGTGTCATGTTTGCTTATGCTACATTTGTTTAACTTTCCCCGCCTAAGGCACCTGATTGGTCTGATAAAAAGCTGAACAGCCAGTCAGAAGCTAGCTAGGAAAAGGATAGGTGGGGCTGGCAGGCAGAGAGAATAAATAGGAGGAGAAATCTAGGCTCAAGAGGAAGAGAGAAGAAAAGAAGGGAGATGCCTAGGGCCAGAAGCCAGGCAGCTGCCAGACAGACAGACAGAGACAGCAAGAAATAAGGCAGAGAGACAGAAAAGGTAAAAGTCCCTGAGATGGAACATAGAGAAAGAGAAACAGGCTAAGTTGTAAGAGCTAGTAAGACATGAGCACAAGAGAAGGCCGAGATTCATAACTGATACGAAGTCTTCATGTTATGATTTGGGAGCTGGTTAGAGGCCTGAAAGGAAGAAGAACCTGGTACACTCCAACAGCGCAGCTTGCTTTCTCTCTCTTGCTCAAGTTTACACACTGGGAAATCATGAAGCCTCCACTTTACCTATCTTCCTAGATTATGTGATCATCTGTAATTCCATCTAGCCAACAGTCTTTTATTGATCCCTTTTATTTTACATAACCCAGACATTAGTAAGCCCAACTTTTGGTAAAATTCTATTTTATTGTAAAGATTATTTTTCCTACTACTCACTTAAGTATAGATGGGAAGCCACAAAGCCCTCCCTTCTTCCTTCATAAAGAGAGGTCTCTAACTGAGGGTGAACCTTCAGGATCCTGCCATAGGCTGCCCTTTAAAAAAACCATGAGATCATCGCTGTTTCTAAAGAAAATAGAAACGGCAACACCTGCTTCCAGATCCTCATCCGCCCTAAACTTCATACGGTGGGTCTAAGCTTCTAAGTTGGCAAGGCTAAATTTTACTCCAGTATAGATTTGAGAATTAACAGGCCATAGGTCAGAGGCAGGACTCGCCAGTAGTCTATGCCCAACCCCCATCAAAACTCCCAGGCGTCCCCTTTAAGAGGTAAATGGAGACCGTGCGTTTCCCTGCACTCTTGGCCAACTCGATCTGATCAGCACAGAGATAAGTTTGGCACCGTAACTCGGGAGCATGTTTTTCTATTACCCAACATCTGACTTTGCGTCTGTGAGAAATATGGTGTGAGGTACAGTGAGGGAATAAATTACAACAGGCACTGTAAAGTCATCGCTGCTGCCACCAAGAGCTCTCCGGCTCCCATGCGGCTTACACTCATAATCACGAGATTTAAAGACAGGGAGGTTTGACTAAGAAGCCCAACTCATGCACCTCAGTGAGGGTGCCAACATATCCCCTTATATCGAAGGACCTGTGGTCATGATATTGGTCGTTGGATGGTACCTTATCCCACAGTATTGAGGATAACGGAAGATGGCTGCCTCCAATAACCTGGGCATCTAATTTCCTATCCGTCCAGAGAGCTTTCAAGCAAGCAGACTCTGAACGATATGAGTGCATAAATGAGCAGTCTGCACTTCTGTTATCTCGCTAGAACAAGAGCACAGAGGGCCTCACTCACTGTTGGAGCCCCGTTAATTCAAACAAGAGGCGGAGCGAGGAGGCAGCCTGCAGCTTTCGGAGGCCTTTGCAAGTCCTAAGGCTTTGATCTCTGCAGTTAGCTCCTAACAGGAAGCTTCATGCACACTCCCAAAACTCATCTCTGTAAGGACATGTGGTGATAATTAGAAACAAAAGAGAGAAAGCAAGCAAAGCAAAGGGCCTTTCAGGAACTCAGAGAGATGAGCTGTCCACAAATGTCGTATCTCCAGGCAGCAAGTCCTGAAGACCTGTCTGTGTAGCATGCATAATATTAGGTCAAATCAATAACGATATATGGACAAGCTACTCCTATTGTGAAGAACTAAATGGACACGAAGATTCCAGACATCTATCACTGTTTTCATTCAATTCTTATGAAAATCACACAGTGTTTGGATTAAGTATTCAAACGAGTTAACGTTTGGATATAGTGCTTCCATTAACTTAAAGTGACGTGTCTAAAGATGTCTTGGAAACTCAGCTCCAGGGCAGGCTGACCCCAAGCCCTTGGCTGTCCTGTGGTCTACCAAACTGAACCGTAATGAATACAGATTACTATTGCTGGGCTCCTTTCCCACACAGTATGCTTCACTGGATCAGTTACCCTTCAGCCTTAAGATTTCCAGACCACTCACTGTATCCCAAAGCCAAATGAATAGTAGGATTTAGCCTTTCCCGACTTCTGCAGTATGGCGCCTCTGATGTCTAACAATTAATTAGCTCACAATTACATCTATCATGGTTCTTGCAGAGAGAGGAAATGGGGAATTCTTCTGACGTGCTAGACAGTTCTGCACTCTGAAGGTCAAAGAGACAATTGAGTTTTTCAATCTTCAAGACAAAGCCGAGGCCAACTATTTAATTATTCTGCTTTTGCTGTATGCATCACCTTATCTTCCTGCTAGCTAGAACGGAGGGAGACTGTACAGAGGCACACAAATGAGCGGCCTGCAAACAGCGCCTCATCAAGTTCTCTTAGAGGTTCCCATGAGGTTTCCTTCCTCCAGGGCTGTGTTTCAGGTCCATACCACTGGTCAGGCTCCCAATTTGCACCTGAAATAGGTGGCTGGGACCGCTTTAGGAAAGGGAACCAGCTTCTCTCTTCCTTCCTGCTTTGGAGGGAACTCAGCAGGCAAGCCAGTGGCTTGTGACTGAAGCTACACGCTGCTATTCTGATGATAGGGGCCTGCTTTCTCACACAATGTACTGAAGAATGATTGAACAGCTAAAAGGTGTGATGTTTTCTTCACATTATTTTTTCTCCAATGGGCAACTAAGCCAATAAACAGCTCTTTCAATTTTCAAGTCCAAATATCTCCAGATCAATGAGAACTCACCCAAAACCTTACGGCCAAAAATTCATTTGAAGAAAAACTGAAAGGCTGACATCCAGCGCGTCTCAACAATTCTTACGGGTTCTTTAGATTTTTGTTTAATGTCTTATCACAGCAAAACGTGTTCCCCTTCATGTGTTGATAATCATTTAATTACCATATTTCCCCCAGGGAAATCAGTTTAGCACCTTTGGCTTGCCAATCCGAAATGCTAACCTAAAAGAAAGTTTGTCTAGGTAAAAGCTTTTTGAGCAACCATGATACAGTGCCCTGGGTCCTCCACCCAACATCCGTCCAGAGGGGTCTGCACACAGAAAGGAAGGAGTGCTGACTCCTCCCACCCTGCCCTCCTGGGAGGTCCGCCCACAGCAGGGGAGGGAGTGCTTATTTTTGGCAGAGTCCAATGCAGAAGGGGTCACACTGCACAGTGAGGGAGGATGCTGCTGCTCAGGGACAAACTGGGGATGAGAGGAAATAGCAGGTTCTAAGGACCATGACACAGGGGTCTTCAGTGATCATCCCACGGTGTTCAGTCATTCTTCAGATTCTGTAAAACACTACTTTTACTCTCAGAAGAAAATATGAGCTGAAAGATTCCCTGAAGCCACATCCTGGTTTCATACTCTCTGAGGGCTGACTGACAGCATGCCACACTATGGTGGCTGCAATGGCACAGGGCTCCACAGCTGAGAATGTCATGAGACAGAGCGCAGGGCCTGTAACAGAGGCTTCCCTGTTCATAAGGCATCGACATCTTTGGCTGTGCTTTGACTTATGACTTTGTCTTTTACTATAAAAACTTCATGAAACTGTTAAAACCCTGGAACATGGAATTTGGAGTAATCTCAATCATTGTTCACAGGCCATGGTCATTCAGAACTGGTTCCAGAATAAACTATGTCTTATACTTTTCATGGCAAGGGTGGTGCTGATTTTTGACACATCAAAAACAAATCAGCAAAATATTTTTATTAGATATGAACAGCAGTGAAAATTATAGTTATCCCCAAGGTCCTGACGAGGAGCAGAAGGAGGGAGAACATGAGAAAGAAAGTCAGGACCGTGAGGGAACCTTCATCTGGCGATGGATGGAGATAGAGACAGAGCCACACATTGGTGCACCGGACTGAGCTTCCAAGGTCCAAATGAGGAGCAGAAGGAGGGAAAACATGAGTAAGGAAGTCTGGACTGCAAGGGGTGCTCCCACCCACTGAGATGGTGGGGCTGATCTATTCGGAGCTTACCAAGCTGAGCTGGAATGGGACTGAAAATGCATGGGATAAAACCGGACTCCCTGAACATGGCGGACAATGAGGGCTGCTGAGAAGCCAAGGACAATGACACTGGTTTTGGATCCTACTATGCATACTGGCTTTGGGACGGGGGGGCTGACCTGTTTGGATGCTCACCTTCCTGGACCTGGATGGAGTGGACTTGGACTTCCCACAGGGCAGGGAACCCTTACTGCTCTCTGGCCAGGAGAGGGATGGGGAGTGGAGGGGGGAGGGGGGTAAATGGGAGGCAGAGAGGAGGCGGAAATTTTTTATAAAAATAAAAAATAAAAAAAATTTAAAAAGGAAATTATAATTATCACTTTGTGTGCATATATGTGTACATAAGCATGTGAGATATATATACATATATATATATGTATATATATATATGTATATATATAGTGTGTGTGTGTGTATCAGAGAGAAATGGATAGACAGACAGAGAGACTGACTGATTCTGTGTTTACCCAGGCTGCCTCAACTGCTTCTCTACCCTATTTCCTAAGACAAGGTCTTTCACTGAACCTGTAGCTTGCCATTTCAGCTAGGACGGTCGGCCAGGGAGCCTCTAGGATTCACCCAGCTCTGTCCCCAAGCTCTGGGGTACAAGCATATGCTGCCACTCCCAGCTTTTACATGCAGGCGTGTCCCCAGCCCCTCTACCAGGTCTTTAACAAGCCTCTAACTAATGTGTTTTACTTCCAAGTTACTTCAAATGGAAATAATTACATTCGTTTGAATAATTCTGAAATAAATCCCATTTGTCATCTTTTGTTCAGAAACTTGGTTGTGCCGTGCAGCAAATAGGACAAAGCAGAGGTCTAAAGCTCGCAAAGGGTGATGTTCTGGTCATCTACTCGGACGCATCTATTAGAATTGTATGTTATTCAGGCCTAAGCACAGTCGTACGGAACCTCTGTAAGATGGAGAATTCCATTACATTCCCATTACTATCTCAAACTAAATCTTCCCTGAGTCCCTCCACCACAGCCTCCATGCCCCCAGGATTTTAAAGTGCATGTGAATCAACACAACATTCACAATCCCAACAACTTCATGTCCTACCGTTACAAGTTGTCACACCCTTCCAACACACCTGCGGCGTGACCGTCTCACTGCTTCTACGATGGCACACTGTGCCGTTAGCCTCACCACAACAGCCTCCATGCCTCTACGTCCAACCACCTCTTCCTCAAACTGGATGTCGTCCCTTGGCTATTGACTCCAGTAATTACCCACAATGCTGAACCCGGCACCCCTCTGTGTTTGATGTTTTCTCTCCACAGTGGTTCAGTTGGAAGAGTCTTTCTATGGTGGAGTCTAGGAAGTAAGTCAGGTATTAGGTGCGTGCCACCCAGGAGAGGAGTCGCTGGGACCTAATCTTTACCCTTTGTCTCTTCTCTTCCTGAAGGCCCTGTAGCGAGCAGCTCCCCCTGGTCCTGCCGTGATGCGAGGTGCTGTGCCTCCCAGAGCAACACGTCTAAGTGACCACGGACTGAAACCTAAGCCATGAACCTGAACAAGCCTTTCCTTGGGCATCAAGGGAAGCTGTCACAGTCACTTTTCACTAGGAGTAAAACTGAGAGGAGAAGAGCTGTTGGCCTCTGTGGATGGGGGCATAGCCAGTCCTTGACTAGAATCCACTCTCTGGTACCAGAATGATGGAATGAGATCAGAGCCTCCTCCTCCTAACATCGCCCAACTAGGATAGCTTCTTCCAGGTCTTTCCGTCTGAATGACAGCGTGAAGGCCTCCACATCGGGGGCTTAGGAACTGCCATGAGTCACCTCCCCAAAGCCTACCTCTAAGATTGGGGTTCAAATGGAGCGTAATCTTCAGGCGAAGGACTGCATAATGGGGCTGAATGAAACCAGACTCTCATTATTCATATCTAATGCCCTGAACTAGCTGGCATTCAAAAGACCCGCATACTAGTAAACAATCCCAATACATGGAAACTGTGAGTGTTCCACATAGAGACATCTCAGGAGGAGCACCTCACTCTCCAGTGACATCTCAGGAGGAGCTCCTCACTCTCCAGTGAAAAGGAAAAATGCCAATATGTCTTTTATGATTCCTAAAGCTATTTTAAAGAATGGCCCAGCCATCTCAAACCCTGATCCTGGGTGGATTCATGTTTGTCTGAGAGCATGTTGAGAAAGAAACAAAAAGCCGAGAGCAAGCGCAGAAGCATCCCCAGGCCTCACCTAGACGACATTTGACTGTAAGCCATTTGAGGTGAGCCCTGTCTTTTACAAGGATAAACAATAAAAACCAAAGACAGACACTAAAACGCCAGAGGTAACCCTTAGCAGATTCCCATCAGCCACCTTTTCTCTCAACCAGTGACCACAGATGACGTTCAAAGCTCGACTCGGTTCCTTGCCAGCTGTGTGACTCTAAATGACACTAGCTCCCTGAAAGTCAGTTTTTATCAGTTGGATAATATAGACAAAATATATCTGAAACTGACAAGCATGTGTGTACTGAATAGTATCCAATGTGGAACAGTGTGCAGAGGAAAACACCCGTGAATGGTTGTCATTGTCTTAGATAAGGAGAATGTCTCTTGTGACCATCTCCTGGTTAGAATTTATGCCAGGATTAATGAGAAAAAAAAATGGACATCTTGTTAAACTCAAATAACAAGTGGGGGCTCTTTAAAACGAATGAAACACTACCCATTCCTTCAGAACTTTCTAGGCTGTAAGGACTGCATGTGTCCTTCTGACCATACTTAATAGGAAACCAAATTAGGGGACAGGTTGGACTCAGTGTCATTCTGTCCAAAAAGCAACGGCTGTGCCTATCAGTTTTGAGCCCTTGTCATCACCAGTGCCCTGCTTATACGGTACCCTTGAACGTCTGGACTTGGGAGATAATTATCGTACCCCGGGAACATCTCAGAAGGGAGACAAGGGCAAGTCAAGGCTGGCATGGGCACAGGAGTCCCTGATTAGTTAGGGAGAGAAGGGAAAGAAATCTAAGACTCAAGCCCACAATTACAAAAATTCCCCATTACCAGAGCCTACTTCTTATCCACACAGTAAATATGCTGTCTTCTTCAGTTAGCTTCCGGAGACATCAGTCAATAACAAAAACATCTGTGCTACTTCCCAAGCTGAGCCCTCTCCCCGGTGATGGGAAGACATACAACAATTTACTACAGCTCCATTTTTATATAATGTTGCCCGAATATCTGCAGGCTATCCAGTCCACTGAAGTCGCCTATTTCTTCCAAAGCTTCGCTCTCTGTTTTCTGGCCACACGCTCACACTCTGCATTACTGGGTACCTGCTTTTACACAAGGCACATCTAGTAAGAATCAGAGCTATCGATGACTCACACTCCAGGATGGTCACAACATCTAGACCAGCTAAGCAAACACTAAAACCCTGGATTAACTATGAGAACACAGATGATTCTGAGGGATCGAAGGCTAAAACCATGCCCCTCAGGGAAGGTTACAAGGGCCAACCTGGGTGGCAAGGTTCAGCTTCAAGATCTCATCGGCAAGATGCCTGGAAAGTAATTAAAGTCATGATTGTGGGCTGAGGTAAAGCTCAATGGTAGGTAGAACGTGTGGTTAGCAGGCTTAAGGCTCTGTGTTCCTGCCCTAGTAACACACACACACACAGAAAGATACACACACGGGCACACACACACACATACACACACATATACACACAGGTATGTTAGGCGGAGGCTGTTTGTTATTTTCCGACCACCCAAACCTGAAATAAAAACATAGAAACTGTATTATTACAATACTGCTTGGTCTATTAGCTCACTCTTCTTTTTAGCTAGCCCCACATCACAGGTACACACATATACAAACATAGACACACACATACACACACAGGCACACACACAGATACATACAAGCATACACACACAGGCACACACACAGATACATACAAGCATACACACAGACACATACAGGCGTGCACACACATAAGCACACACAGATACACACACATATATACACACACAGACACAGATACACACAGGCGCCCACATACACACAGACACAAACAGGCACACACATGCACACAGACACACACACAAGTACACTTTCATAACCAGACTGCTATAATGTTAATAAATACCTTCTGAATAATCTTAAATGGCTTTATGTTTGCCTGAAAGAATAAATACTTCATGATTTCCTTGCAAATTTCTGAAAGTTGAGTTGGCCAGAGCCCTGGAAAAGAATGCAGGCTCCCAGCTGACCTCAACCAGCCTCTCACGACCTTCAAGGTGAAGATTCATTGCCTTGCAATGAAGGGACCTAAACTGAGTGCATTCCTTACACGGGCCCCAGTGAGTCTCCCAGGTGGGACAGTCTGAGGCAGCTGTCTCTATGGAACATGAAGGCCTAATGAACAGAAGTAAATGTGGCGGGAAGAAAGACGGTGGGGAGATTTTAAAAGGGATTGAAGACATTAATCTTCCTATTTCATGGTTTGATGCTCTGTCATCATGCTACTTTCAAAGGAATCCTAAGAGATCAGAAAGTAAATCTCCTGGCCATGACCCACATGCGCTATGCCTGCTCTACTGCTCCCGCAAAGAATCTGCGGTGGAGAAGACATTCTGTCCACCTTCTCTTCAGGGCCCTTCACGTCCGTGTCTGCTGGGAGGAGTTTGCTATCATTCGCCGTCGTTCCGACACGTGAGGTTGTTATTTTAGTCACCTCACCCTTCACCCATATTCACTGGGTTAACTCATCCTTCAGTCACGCGCACAGCTGATCGTCACCACCCACAGGTACCAAACCTGCAGAGTCAACCCGCCACTGATAAAACAGACCACGGGCAAAACTGCCTCTGCGCAGAGTACATGCAGAGTCAACCCGCCACTGATAAAACAGACCACGGGCAAAACTGCCTCTGCGCAGAGTACATGCAGATTTTTCTGTATTATTACTCCCTCTAACAATCTACGCATTTACACTCTATCAGGTGTTATAAGCAATCTGTAGGTGATTTAACGGAACCCGGAGAATGTGCACAGGTTAAAAAACCAACTAACAGCTTACCTTTTCATGTAAGGGAGCTGCGCATCGGTGGACCGTGGCGTTCTCTTCATGGATCCCGAGGGATCTGTATATATTTCATTTACAATTTGCCCTGTTTTTTACTTTTTAATCACTGAATATGTTATATACTGCAATTATTAAAATAAATATATGCAAATAAGTAACCTCCAACCCAGACTCTGACCACAAGTTGCCTGTATTACGGAACACACAGGAAATTTCTAACAGGAACTACAATGCAATACAATACAGTGCATACAAACAATAGATGTTTCTAATAGGAAAATCAGAGAAAGTTGGTATTGTAGCCTAACTTTTAAAACAATGGTTAAGAGCTGACAAAAACAAAAACAAAAACAAAACAAAATCTTGTTTTCTCATTTCAGTCAAGGCATTAATATTAACACATGGTAAGTTTGTGCTACTTCTTTATAATATCAGTTTTTGGTGACCCAGGGAATATGTGTCCCAAAGGGACTGGTCTACCAACAGGTCTGTGCCTAGATTCCAGAAAAGGGCATGGCTGGAAGACTCTACTTGGCAATGGGAGTTCTGCAGGAGCAGAGGCTCCAAAGGGCCCCTTCCTTCTCCAAGCCGCCGAGTGAAACACCACCCTTTATAAAACCAAGCCCGATCACCAGGCAGAGGGGCCCCAATCAGTGTCAGGGAGCCCCAGCTACGCTGTACATTTCCTGCTGCAGGGCCCAGCTTGACCTCATCTCTTCCTCAGCGGGGAGCAAGCAGGTTTTACCTTCGTGTGCCAGTGTCCAGACTAGTGTGCATTTCCCATAAATGTGTGGTGAACACAATAGTCTCGGAGCTATTTTCAAGAATATACCATTGGGGGCTGGAGAGATGGCTCAGAGGTTAAGAGCACTGACTGCTCTTCCAGAGGTCCTGAGTTCCATTCTCAGCAACCACATGGTGGCTCAAGCCATCTATAATGAGATCTGGTGCCCTCTTCTGACATGCAAGCATACATGGAAGGAATGTTGTATACATAATAAATAAATAAATCTTTTTTTTTAAAAAAGAATATGCCGGGCGGCGGTGGCGCACGCCTTTAATCCCAGCACTCGGGAGGCAGAGGCAGGCGGATCTCTGTGAGTTCGAGACCAGCCTGGTCTACAAGAGCTAGCTCCAGGACAGGCTCCAAAGCCACAGGGAAACCCTGTCTCGAAAAACCAAAAAAAAAAAAAAAAAAAAAAAAAAAAGAATATGCCATTAACCTCAAAATGTACTTGATAAAATTATTAAATTGTGTCAACATTTTGTAACCTTTTAAAATTCACTGTCGGCCTCAGTATGATCAAAATGCTGAAGAGGGGGCGGGATTTGAAATAACTGCTGTGTCCCTTTTTAAAGCAGAAAATCATTTAGATATGCAATCATCAGCGTTCTAGAAGGACCAGGGCGTTCGTCACATGATGACGGCATGGACCAGAGGCTTTCACTGTCCACTAGAGAGGCGCACAACAGATTACTGTGCATGAACCTCTTTGATCTTCCTGTCCTCAGTGAACCCTTCCACGACTTTGGTCCAAATATTAGCCCCTTCCTTCATTAAAGGGGTAAAAACCAAAACATGCCAAATTCAAGTTAAATTCACTTGACTTCTCTCCAGTACCTTCCTTAAAACTCTAACAAAAAAAAAAGAGGCAGACAGAGGGGTTAAGAGTATTCATTTTCACTCTCCCCTAGCATTTTTATGGATAGCCAATTCCCTCTGATTAACAAAGAGGAAAGCCCAGGCTCCTGCTTCTGTGAAGAAAATAAACACGGCTTAAGTCAGATGTATTCCCACACCCACACACCCACGCACCCACACACCCACACACACACACACACACACACACACACACACACACACACACCCACCCACCCACCCACACACACCTACACCCACACCCCCCCACCACACACACCCACACACCCACACACCCACACAGTGAAGCAGTGAATCTAACAATATGCAAATGAGCTCTGGTGAGTCACCCAAGGTGGGTCTTGTCTGTCCTGACAGCTTTTGGGGGGGAGAAGACAGGAGGGTCAGGAGTTCAAGGCTATTCTCCTAGTGAGTTGTGAAAGTCAGCCTGGGCTACATGGGACCTTGTTTCAAACAAGTTTATTTAGTCAAATATCAGCTGAGTTCCCTTTCCACAAAACTACACTGAAGCTTTCTAGGGACTCTTTCATTTTCTGCATTCACCTCCTGAAATATCACTATTAGTAGTCTTTACATGACCCCTAGCACTCAGTACAAGTTCACTTCCTGCCCTTCCAGGTGCGCGAAGACCACTCCTCACCTAGAAATGAGTGTTACAGAGGGACCACAAAACCCACGAAGAGCCACCTTGCTTGACACCGAGACTGCATGGAAGTCTAACAGCGCCTAAGAAGTTCAGAACGATGCCCAACTGGTGTAGGAGGTCCTTCTGTATTTGTGTTGCTTTCATTGGTTATTGAAGAAATTGCCTTGGCCTTTTGATAGGGCAGCAGCTTAGGTAGGCGGAGTAGACAGAACTGAATGCTGGGAAGAAGGGCAGAGTCAGGGAGACGCCGTGATTCTCATGCCCTAGACGGATGCTGGTTAGACTCATGCCGGTAAGCCACAGTCAAGTGGCCATACACATGGGTTAAATCAAGATGTGAGAGTTGGCCAAGAAGAGGCTAGATATAATGGGCCAGGCAGTAATTTAATTAATATAATTTCTGTGTGGTTATTTCGGGGGGGGGGAGGTAAGCTAGCTGGGCAGCAGGGTGTGGCCCACTCCTCTTACTATACCCAACTAATGTGTCATTTGGTAGAGGCTGCTACTAAGACAAGGAGACGCGGCAGCATTAGAATTTTTCTATCTGGTCAAACTCAGCAATGTAAGAAAATAAACAAGGAGGGAAACTGGACTAGGTTCTCCTGCCCAGTAGATTTTCCTTCACTTAGAGAACTAAGTAAGGCGTGGGACAGTGACAGGAAAAAGTCAGGGTTTGCACTCCCACTCTCAAAGACATTGTAACAAAGCCTGCAGGCCAACAGCCAGGATAGGGCTGAGAAATGCGAGGGAAAGAGAAAGTCTCAGAGGATACAAGGCCCTGAGAAAGATCATTCTATCTCAAGCAGAAAGAGTTCTTCTTAAGATAAATTGACATCTGAGACCCAAATGAAGAATGAAGGTTTCTGTTAGGTAGAGGGCGGGGGTTAGTGACACAGAAAGAGGCCA
The DNA here is from genome assembly GCF_903992535.2 of Arvicola amphibius. Lineage (NCBI taxonomy): Eukaryota > Metazoa > Chordata > Mammalia > Rodentia > Cricetidae > Arvicola > Arvicola amphibius. Next base: position 18,755,019 of record NC_052064.1, read on the forward strand.
AGGAGGTCCTCAGAAATCCAGGCAAAGGAAGACTCAGCTGTGTGCTAATGGCACAGCCTTAGAGAGGCGTGGCCCTATTGGCAATTAAGACACAGCACGCTGGTAAGTAGAGAACAGATTAGGGAGCAGACCCAGAGGAAAGGAATGGAAGGAAGATGGGGGAAGAGGTTTCAGAGGCCCAGGAGAAGGAGATGGGGTCTGAATCACTGGACATATATGCAAATGAAGATGAGCTTTGAGGGGCAAGGAGAATGGGGTCCTCATCATCACCCTCAGTGTCTAAAACGGTGGGCTATACAGACACAGGTGAAAGATTAACCCTTTAATCCCCCACTTCCACATATTTTTCCTGGCTAGGTCCCACCCTATGAAAAGGCTTTTAAAACCACTATCCAGACACTAATCAAGGGGTTCTAGAAAGAACCCACAGAGTGTTGTGAAATAAGATACAGCATCAATCAGGGTGGTTGGCCACCCAGTGGGCAGCACACTCCACCTCCCTGTTAGGAAACCAATGACAACCACGATGTAGTCTCCCAGGCATTTGCTCTCCTCTTTCCATGAAGGACCACATTCACTTGCCATCCTAACACCCCCTTATTATAATATAAAAGGCCCCTTCTAAGCCTGGACATCTATAGAGCGAAAGTGAAAAATGAATCTCGGTTGTTGTTTTGTTTTGTTTTTTTTTAAGCATCTTTAAAGAGATGTGGTAGTCAGCACAGCAGACAGTTCCCTGCTCTAAGGAGCTGAACTGGGGAAGAAGGCCATGCATATGATAAACAGAAGATAAAGCTGGTTGTATTCGTGTTGACTCTGAAGCGCTCAGAGAAGAAGAAAATGTGGGATGGTATGGTGGAAAGTAGGCAAGGAAATGAACGGCTTGTTCCCCTGTTTAAATGTCTGCTCTGTGATGCTACGAGACTATTATTGTGCTCCTGGTAGAGACTTGGCAGGGCAAGGCAGGGCAGAAGTCTGAACCCTGTAGTCAGAGTGCTAGACATCCACTGCCTCTGCAATTAGCTGTGTGACTTAGGGCCAGTAACAATTGCCCGAGACCAGCAGTTGATCAGAGGGGATATCAGGAATCTTTACAAAATCAGACAAGAATCAACAGCTTTCGAGGGTACAGAGACAATACATATTCTTTGAAAACCAATAACATGTATTATTCAGGTATCAGGTCTTACTTAATTTTTATGTCTTATGTTGCTAAACCCAATACATACAAAATTAATATGATAATTAGACAACAAAATAGGATGCAACAAAGTAAAGTTCCATTTTTTTCCCAATTTTTAAAATTGTTTGAAATGTCATATAATGTGTTTTGATCATATCTACCCCTTACCCTCCCACCTTTATGTTCATTTTAAAAGAAATAACTTATCAGCTCCAATTTCTGTTGCCTATATGCTCCTGGGTGGGACGTCCACTGGATGCTACTGACCCCCGCCAGATCCAGCTCATTACTCCTCAGTTAGGAGGAAGAGACACACATACCCCTTCCCATTCCATTAAAGCTGTGTTTTTAAACTTTAAGTTTATATCCATTAAAAAAGTAGTAAGCACTTCATGTCACCACAGAGGCAGCGGCATAATTACAAGGTTGCAGACGCGGGAGAAAATAAGCATCTCACCCAGCATGTCGTGTGTATTCAATTACAGCCCTTAGTGGCAACAGAGATGACATCAACCTTTACACGGTGATTATTTCAGTAGGGCACACTTCTTCCAATTTCCAGCCCCATCGTAACTGAAACAGAAAGCCCAAACATCTGGCAATACTTGCTCCCGGTGCAAGATTCATCACCCCTCAACGCTAGGCTGATGCATTTGTATGGGATGCTGATAACAAACGAGGAAGAATGTTCTTGCGCTGTTTCCGAGCAATTTGAGAGCATGGCCAAACTCAAAGCCATATTGCAGAAATTCTAGAAGCACAGGTTCTATATCAGGACTGCTCATGACACTTTCTTCATTTATACAAAAGTATGATTGCTCATTTGCCCAATTACTGCTTTTATAGCCAAACAAATGTTCTCCTTTGAAAAACAGAAGCCTGGAAACAAAGTCTTGCTTGCATGGCATACTCTAATATACATATATGTCTTACATTTATCAAAGGGCCTAAACACTAATGAAAACTGAAACAATATATTCTAAATGAATTCTTACGAAGAATGCTAAGACTCAGGATTGCATTCCCTCATAGGAATCGTTACCACTTTGTTGGTAGTCTTTGTGCTTGAGTTTTTATAGAACGGAAGGGAGACAATACTTCTCAGGCCATATGTCAGGAGGTGGGACTTCCTTCGTGCTAGAATTCATTAGCGCAGGCAGGGAACAGCTGCACCCATAACATTCTGATATTCCAAATAACGTGTGCGATATTCATTTCCTCTGCTACCTTTAAGTTGCCATGTACTGGGTAAGCCGAGGCCTCCCCTGCACAATTCACAACTGTAAAAGATAAGCACATGTTCCCCCTGCTCCCCGACCTCTGGAGCCAACGCTTCGAGTAATTGGCCATCAATCTATTATTACCAGCCCTAAGTAGAGTGATTTCACAAGTGTCTAAGGCCAGCAAATGCTGGACAGGGCATGTTATTTTTATTCTACATGGACTTTGGCTCCCTGGTGCCCAAGGCAAACAGCTGTCATTTACTTCAGGCCTTTTGCTAACACTTTGTGTAATTCCTAAGGGGCTTCCCACACTATAATTAGACTTCCCAGCTGCTGCCATGGCCACCGCGGGGTGGCATGGAGAGGTCTCTGCTGTACAGCATTCCCTATAAAAAATCCTCGATGGCTAGAATCACACGGCTCGGGATTCAGTTGGGATGGAAGATGTGAATTCTTCAGCCATTTGCCATGAACGAGGCCACTGAATGAGAGAGTCTGCTTTGACATGAACATGTCTGGTCACACGGGACAGGAATTGAGACATTTACTCTGTGTCGGTCACAAGGGACAGGAATCGAGACTAAGCCCATAAAAAGGGAAGTCAAATGTAACGCCGGAAACCTCCTAATTTGAACTTGCAGACAGCCCCAGGACTGTACAGGTTACAACAGCTCTCTCGGTGATTTATGCAGCTCCCCTTCCAAGACAGCATCACCAGAACTGAAAAAACACAGCAAGAAGGAACAGGCCAAAATCTCACTCTACTTCCAAAATCCTCTGGGTTCACAATACCAGAAAGGTACAGAGTGATTTAAAGATGGTTGTAAGCCGAAAAGCAAGCAAGAGAGAGAATGAAGCAAGATTTAGCTTAGGGTAAGTCTTTCAAATAAAATGAAATGAAAATATTTTTAAAGCATAGCTTAGCCACGCACTACTTTGGTCATTCAGACTGAGTTTCCTATGAGACTAATGCTCAAGGCAGTCTACCCTGTTCCTCCCACGCCGTAAGGAAGGGCTCGCAGACGTCGTGGGGTCACGAATCACAGGTTGAGAACTGCTGTCAGAGTTTCCACCACTCCCTACAGCACCAGCTGGGTACCAAGTCTTTACTGCTGACCTCTGAAGGACACTCAGGAGCATGTCGGTTGCAGGAAGGATGCTCTCAGGCAGGACGCCACATGATAAAGGAGAGAATGGAACACATGTGCCAGGCCCGGCCATTTCAATTGGTCCTAAGTGAATTTTCTCCTAAATTGATTTTCTCCTAAACCGACATCAAAAGGAGCTTTAAAAACATCTGCACTGGACAAGTTGGAAAATATTTCTGGTCTCTCGTTTGCCTTTCAACCAGGCACATTCAATGTTGATAACTCCCAGCATTCCCTTCTCCACAGCAAACCGGACTCTAGGGTTCCAAATACTGGCTGGTAGGAACGGAGAGATGTAAGTTCATTTAGGGATTAACCAAAGCAAAACAATAGCATAAAAGATTTTGTTTTGCACTTAGCAAACTAGGTATGTTTACCCTGCTACATATTTCTATTAGCGGAGAAAGCTGACAGTTGCTAGTTACACACAAATATGCTGATGGAGACAATTAAAGCCAGCGCTCGGGGAGTCCCCAGTTTGCCAGTTAATTACTCCAAAATGAGATTTACAAAATGGTTGCCAAGAGCCCAAATTCCATTTTTAAGAGAAGAGTGAAATCAGTCTAGGGAAATCCTTTGTGCCTCCCAGTACATGTTTGAAATCTCAGGTGACACTGAACAAAACTGTTTACTACAGGCTACATATACAGTAAATGTTGTCTCTGTTTTTCTGTACACACACACACATACATGAACATACATGAACACACATACATCCACACACAGAAACATACACACATGCACATATATACACATATGCATACACATATACATATATACATGCACCCACACACATATTAATACATGCACTCCCCCACACAAACATACATGTACATATACACACACATACACATGCACATATACATACATGGAGAAGGCAGAGACTCTCGATGCCTTTCTCATGTTAATTAGGCAGTTATGCCTGTCAGATCTTTTGAGTAACAAAAATATCAATAGAACAATTTAAAAAATAAAATCATTTACTTTGGCTCACAGTGTCACAGAATTCAGTCCATGCTCCTCTCCTCCCTTCATTCACTGGTCCCCTGGGACTCACGGTGAGGCACGGTATCATGACAGTGGGATCACATGGCAGAGCATCATGGCATGGGATCACGTGGTAGAGAGTCATGGCAGTGGGATTACACGGCAGAGCATCATGGCAGTGTGATCATGTGACAGAGCATCATGGGAATGGAATCATGTGACAGCATTATGGCAGAGAGATCATGTGGCAGAGTACCATGACAGCGAGATCATATGGCCAAGCGTCATGGCAGTGGGATCACGTGGCAGAGTATCATGGCAGTGGGATCACGTGGCAGAGCATCATGGCAGTGGGATCATGTGGCAGAGCATCATGGCAGTGGGATCACGTGACCAAACATCATGGCAGTGGGATCACGTGGCAGAGCATCATGGGCTATGCTTGAGGAAAACAGAATAACTTGAATACAAAGGCTGTAACATCAGAGTGTCTGTCAGCCTGATGACTGAAATGTGTACTAAGTGATCAATGGAAGGAAAGTGTACACATCATGAATTCAAGGGACGAAGGGATGACTGACATCTCAGGTGGGACAGAGACAGATGATGAAAACTTTCATTGCATAACTCAGAACAGTACATAATTCAAAACTTATAGTTCTTTGCTTCTGGAAATTTCCATTTAACAGATCTGGATCACCGTGGCCTGTGTGTAACAAACTTGAGAAAGCGAAGCCTCAGATAACGTAAGGGCTATTGTATGATGTTGGTGGGAAGTGGAGTTCGGGGGCCCTTGATAAACATTTTACAAGGTACCCTCCAAAGGCTTCTCACTGAAGTTCTAAGCCAGAGCAAACGTGAACAGCGTGTAGCGGAATCTCGCAGACCTGTGTGAACGTACTCCATAATTCCGTGGGAGTCAGCTGGGGAAGAGGACAGCTTGATGCCACGCTAAAGGCAGAGCGGTGCCATTTTGTCTCCTCCGCCGTTTCTGTCACTACGTTTCAACAGATTCCTGGAACATGTGAGGTGCTCAATATGGGTGAGAAACGACCCCACCGGAAGTTCTGGAAGTCTGATTAACGTCAGAGGGAAATATCTGAAGTAGTTACAAGGAAATTAAAGAGAAGGGACGAAGGCTAGGGTCACTGCTGAGAAAGTGTTTTTCTGGAAATGGTGTACATATGATATGCACTTAAGACTAGCCTTGAGATTTAGATGGAAATGCCCTTTCTTGCCCTACGGGAATTTCTGTTTCGTATCATGGTAGAAACGACGTTAAGTTTTGAGGGTATTCCTAGAAATGTATTAGTCATAATTAACTACACATGTGTATAAAACACACGCTCATTTTGAAGCAGATAAAACGGAGGAGGAGAGAAGAGGAGGAAGAGAAGTTAGAGGAACAGGAAGGAAAGGAACAGAAAGAGGAAGAGGAGGAGAGGGAGGAAGAGGAGGAGAGGGAGGAAGAGGAGGAGAGGGAGGAAGAGGAGGAGGAGGAACAAGAAGAGAAGGAATCAGAAGAAGAGGGGCAGGAGAAGGAAGAGGAGGAAAAGTGGGCACAATAGTTAGAGGGGCAGAAAGAGAAGAAATGGGAAGAGGAGGAGTGGGAGAAAGAAGAGGAGGAAGAGAAGTGGAGGAGGAAGAGCAGAAGGAAGAGGAGGAGAAGGAAGAGTGGGAGGAGAAACAGCAGGAGGAGTGGGAGGAGGAAGAAGAGAAAGACTGGAAGGAAGAGCAGAGGGAGGAGGAAGAGTCTGAGGAGGAAGAGTCCGAGGAGGAAGAGTCCGAGGAGGAAGAGCTCCTTGCCAAGCCCTTCTGCTGGTTATCACTTCCTTCCCCATTGATCCTTCCTTGAGAACCTGGGTGCTGGGCTTCTGGTTCCCACTCTGCCTCACTGATAGATCCCAGTCTTCTCTCCCCATCTTCTCTGTGTGCCTCTTCCTTACTCCCTTTCTCCACAGAGCACCCTACTGGCTTGCTAGAGGTTTCTGAAAAGACGAGGTTGATCCTCGTAGTTAAGAGTGTCCAACAACTTCCCATGATTCTCAGGGAGGCCATGGCTTTCCACTGGGAAACATGACCCTCCCATATGTGGTCTTTTCTCTTTTTGGTCTCTATGCCTTCTCTGCCACCTTTCCTCGCAGCCTCACCTGGAATCCTCCAGACATGCATGTGCCCTCTCACGGCTCTCCCCTGAAGCATTCCCTGACCGCTGTATCCAAAATCCAAGTGAGATTCCCTACTCCTTTCCACCGCTTTACCTGCTCTGTTATTAGCAGACCTCACATGCTACACTGATTTTCTATTTATTTTCTGTGTCCCACCTCTGTAGCATAAGCAACAAGATGATGCGGATTGTGTTTGTAAAATCCACCTTTGTCCTTTGGCTGTTCGGTTCCTAAAATAGAGCCCAGAACTCAGGAAGGATAGGATGAACATTCATAATATTCCAAATGTTCCAGAATCTAAAACTTGCTACACGTGGAAAACTGTACAGCACAACACATCTCAGAAGATGGTCCGCATCAAACACGCTAGGTATGCCACGTAAAGTTACCTTCAGGGTCTGTGTATTAGATAAAAGCGAAGCAAAAGTGAACCAAATTTCACATTTAAACAGCCTCATTGCCAAGACATCTCATTATATATAAACATCCCAAGGTCTGAAAAATGTCTATAATGCAAAATTCCTCTGGCCCCAAGTATTGCAAACAAGGGCCTTTGGGTCAGTGTTTGTTAAACAAGCAGATAAACGAAGAACACATATTAAATGCCATCTCCTGCCAATTTCTCTATCTAATGGCCTCCTCATTGCTATCTCAGGACAAGTTACCCCTCTGCCCTGAAGATGTATGTGTGTCTCTCCTGCTGGGCATCTGGGGTCCTCCCCACACACTCCACTCATTGCTCAGGAACATGGCCTACTCTGTGTAACCTTTCACCTGAAGAGACATTTGCAAAAAAAGGGGGTACTAAAATGCAAAATGTGGGGCTTCCTCTTCTGATACACACACCTCAAAATTTAGTAAGAACAATCAGAAACTCTCGCGCAGGCAATCTGTTTGCTGGGCCAAGATACATCTTAGACTGTGTGAAGTGACATCCCACAGCGGACTATTATGTTAAATTATAGGTTTGATAAGAGAGAAAAATTACAGGGACAACGATTCGTGATAAGCTTTGAAGAGAGGAAAAAAAACAATGCATAAAAAAAAAAAAAAAACGGGCAAACCCTCAATGGTTGTTTTTGGTGAAAGCATGGATCACATTTCTAGGGGGAAAGAGAAACAAAAAATCAAAAAACAAAACTGTCCTTGTTTTCTGGCGATGCGTTTGGCCCTTTTCATGGGAACCTGGCAGAAAGGCCCAAATGCAGTGAGACTGGACACTCGGGTCTGATTATCAGGCCAGTGGACATCTGTCAGAGCCCACCTGTCCCCGCCTCCGTGCTATTCGAGCTGGCCCACTTTGAAGCTACTGCCTGCCATGGCCACATGGCCTCCGATTTTTCTCTCACAAAAATGCTTAAGGAAGAGTCACTTGGTTATCTGCTATCTCAAAGCAGCAGCAGACATCCACAAAGCAAGCGCCAACTGTGTTTGTAGACCGGAAGTTGTTTCCCTGGAAGCGGTCCCCTTTTAGGAGGTGAAGGCATAGACTGCACCCCACACTGGGGTGCCCCGCCCCTGGCTCTGCAGAGCCACATGCAGCCAGGGAGGCCAGGGGCTTGTCCTACTTTCAAGGCAATCTCCAGCTCTCCCAGCCCCTCCCTGCATCTGAAGTAGCTGCAGCTGAGTAATCACGGAAGCGTCTTCCTCCCCTCGTCCTGATTCCACAGACTGGTACTGTTCCACTTCCAAGGCAATCACGTAAATGGGGTCCGGCGTCATAAGCACTCCGCTAACGCTGGTTAGCACAACGCGAGCCAGAAAGTCCGTGTGGTTCACACGGTCAAATGATTCTCGGTCCTGGACAGTTTTGCTTTCTGAGGTGAAGTCCAGAGCTTGCCCATGACCCTGGGCCCAGGACACTGAGAAACAACAATGCAAATGAACCTATAACTTCCACTGTCAAAGAGATGTCACACTGGGAGTCGGCCCCAAAAGAAATGCACCTCCACTCAGGAGGGCATAATCGGGGCCAAAGAACTAGGTCACTGGATTTACTTGTGACTTCAGTGAGTCGGACATGCGTCTGAGTGTTAATCTGCAAGAGCAATCGTACTGCCTGCTTTATTTAATAGACGAAGGAGCCAGGAATAAGGCGATCAAATGCTTCCCGGGGAACTGCACTGTTCTCTCTCTCTCTAGAAAATGCTATAGTACAAAAAAATGTATTTTCAATAGGATTTTTGTTGTTAAGCTCGTTAATAAAGAGCAAAATTTCAAGCCAGCATTTCACTAATTGTTTCTACAGATCAACACTTTGCAAAGAGACAGCACTCCGACTGACTCTGGGATGGTTGGCATGAAAATGCCCCTTAGGGGCACATGTTTGAGTCCTTGCTCCCCAGTTGGTGGGACTTTTTGGGGAAGGTGTAGGAGGTGTGGTCTTGTTGGGGGTGGTATGCTACTGGGAGGGCGCTCTGAGATTTCAAAAGTCTCAATGTTTGTTCTTTCTCTGCTCCATGCTGTGGATCAAGATGTGACCTCTCGGCTGATCCGTCACTCAGCTATCAAGGACCTTAACTCTCTGAAGCCGATAGCCAAATAAAACCTTCCTTTAAAGGTGGTCACGGTGCTCTGTCAAATCAGTAAAGTAAGGGAGACAAATATCTGTCATTTGGTAGCACAAATCAAACGGTACCTAATTAACACCGTCTTTCTCCTACATCCTTGTGCCACGCCCCTACGTCTCAGGGTAGAGAGAATCGTTACAGCCCCTGCCACAACTTACAGACAGCTGACACAATAGAATAGAAGGGAAAAAACGCAAAAATTAAAACTCTGAGTAATTCAACTCCTTCTCAATGACTGAACTACAAAATCACCGAAACAAGTGCGCTGTAGGGAGATCTTCCACCCAGCCAGGCTGCTGCCTCGAGGGGGGCTCTGCTCCCTGAACTTCTGTGCTGTATGGGAAGTCTTGAACTTCAATTACTTGACTCATAATTGGAAACCCTCAGTAAGATCACCTCCTAAAGGCCTCTCAGCTTTAATAATAATAAAAGACTACATATATACAGTATGCTTTGAGAAAAAAACTATTTGCCAAAATGGAAACTCAGTAAAAGGAGGCAAGAAAAAGAAGGAGGAAAGATACATACTCCATAACCTACATGTCAATCAAATCTTAAAATTAAAATGTCATGAGAAGTTACCAATATTACCAGAAACCTTTGGCTGTGACCAGAACTAAATAAAACAATTCCAAAATGCTTCAGAGTTTTAGCAGAGATCCATTCATAAATAGGAACTCCATTTTGTTATTCAAACCTGAATATGTTCAATAAGTGGCTGATATAGAACACACCAGGCAATGATTCTCTTTTAAGCATTTTTTTAATCTACATTATTAACTAACTTTACATATGCCTCATCAAGGTACTCTCCTTAGAACACAAAAACAGCACACTGCCTAGAATTTTCTGTCAGATTTCTGGGGCGTGGAATGAGTGTCTACCAGTGCCCATTGGAAGGCTAGCAGTTGAGTTGATAGTTAGCTAACATCTCGTTCATCTGATTAATCTCAAAATACTACTTGGTTTAACACCAAACAGAGGGTCCTGTCAGAAATATGTTACTGATATTCAGTTATTTGATAACTACCTATCACAACAACGAACATGACTAGCAGAAAATGCAGTTATCAGAAGTGGAAATGTTCAAAATTTAGAAGATCATAGAATTTGTCTGCCACATTAATAAATGACTCCAAAGAAATACATTTCTAATTAAAGGGGGAAACAATCAATGCCAAAAAAATTACTTTGAAATTTGATCACCTCAAATTCAAATTCTAAATCTGCACTTGCCATACATATGTCGTTGGGCAAGTCATTTAACCCCTCAAGGTCCAGTTTCCAACAGTGAACAGAGTACTGTGGGCTTAGCGGTATCAAGATCTCACTAGAAGGTAAATTCAGTAGAGGCAGATGTGTTTGCTTTTGACTCACTGCTAATCACAAAAATTCTGCACATAAAAGGTGCCCAAGAACTGTTTGGGGGAATTGGTGAATAATAGAAAATCATCCCAGGGTGCCAGAGAGAGGTTCAATGGGTAAATGCCCCTGTCTCTAACTAAGCCAGCAGACCTGAGTTTAACCCCTGAGTTCAATACAGTAGCAGAGAACCAACTTCCCCACGTTCTCTGACTGCCACACACACATGTGAAAATGCAAAACACATACATACACACATATACATACACACACAAAGTAAATAAATATGGTTAAAAATGTAAATGACCATCTCATCTGGCACTCATAATACCACTGAATAGAATAACAGGGTGCTAGTAACTAGCCTCCACACTAACATAAGAACCTTACCCATGGGGCAGGAGGGATGGCTTAGCATTAAAAAGGACACACAGCTCTTCAAGAGGAGCTGAGTTTGGCTCCCAGCAACCACAGCCCAAAGTTCACACCTACCTGCAACTCTAATTCCACAGGCTCTGATGCCCCCTCCTCATTTTCATGGTGTAGTGCATACACACATGTGCACTCATACACACACACACACAATTACCTATAAATAAAAATAAAACTTCAAAAATAATGTGAATTAAAACAATTAGCTGCCTTTTAAAATCTGCAGCAAGAACGCAACCTAACTATAAACAGCAAACCTCATGGGGGTTATTTAGAAGCAAAAGTATTATCTCTGTCCGACAAACTCATCTCTCTTTGAAATACCAAATACGCTTTAGTTGAGTAGTGCAATTAATTAGTCTGTAAATTGTGATCCAGATGGAAGCAAACATTTGTCATATCCCCACCTAGAGGCTTCTGCTTCCCTCCCTCAGAACCTAACGTGCACCTGTGCAGTCAGCAGATGCACTGTAAAATATCAGAGTGGGCACCTCCTCATTAGGTTTTGTTGTGTTGCTTTTTACTAGCACCTATGTAAAATGAGCCAGAATGGGAGAGGGGAGAGATGATCATAGTGGGAGTGAGAGAGTCTTAAACAACGAAAACAAAATCAAATAGACAGATGCAAAACAGTAACTACGCTTCGATTTTGCTACAACTACTACAGCCAAATTATTTTAATATGGAAAGAAGAATTAAACCAGGACCCAGCTAGTATCAGCCACACATTAGGCTTTAGTAAACAGAGATACAGTAAGTGAGCAACTCAGATAGAGAAACAAATTTACATTTATTTATTGTGGGCTGGGGGTAGTGAGCACGTGCGACAGCTCTCCTGTGGAGGCGAGAGGACAACTTGCAGGAACTGGTTATATTTCCACCACATGAATCCCAGAGATCAATCTCAGGACCAGGCTGGCAGCAAGACCAGCCCCCATTAAGATCTCTCCAGGCCAGACCAGAGTCCCGACATTCCCTCTTCTCATTTGTAGACTTTATAGACTGGTAATGCAACATCACGTGACACCGGGCGGCATTAGAAGTGGATGCTGAAACCAAACGCATCCACACAGGTTCTGAATAAAGGCTTTGCAATGCGGGTCTCTTCATTCTTCCATTTTCTTAGCTCTTCCTTTGGCCATGGTCAACCTTACCTCAAGATCCAAAACTTATAACACAAGGCTCCACCCTGCTTATACTGCACATAGGTATACACATAAACATATAGGATTATCTGTAATATATAACAGCATAAAACCTATGAGGTTTCAAGTGTCTTTTTAGAGTTCAGAAGAGAATGTTTTCAGGTGGAGGGGGCCTCCTGCATCTTCAGTTACTAGAGAATGTCTCAGTTGAAGTCTCTTAGCTACTCAAACACCTCCATCACCATTACTGCAGAGGCCTTACTATGGCAGCTCCATCCAGAAGGATGCCTGTGAATTTAACACTCTCAAAGTCAGTGATGATACTGAACTTCTACCAAACACTTTCCATTTTACCTTCCTTCAAAAAGGACAGTTCTATCAAGAAGTTCGATTTCACAAAAAAAAAAAAAAAAAAAAAAAAAAAAAGCCATGGAATGATGACATACTCATCCGAGACCCTAGAGGTTATGTCATCAAACTTACTGGCCTGGGCTTAAGACCAAATCCCTACTACCTACTTCAAAATACAGTAGCTTCCAGTCCAGTTGTAATTATGAGATATCCTAAATTCAGTGAGACCAGTTTCAGATGGAGCCAAAGAGTGTGAGCACCTGTGGTTCTCCTTCAGACTGTCTTGTGTGGCTCAACGCTGACGTAATTCACAAGGAAGACTGAGCAAAGTCTGTGTCTCCCATACCTTTAGTTAGTAGAGAATATTTAGATTACTGTCTTAGCAAGCCAGGTATACGGAAACCACTGCATTAATCCTGGACCTTATTCGGGAGCAACTTACAATAGAATCCTACGGAGAGCCTTTGGGTTCCAGCCCTAAGACTCTCCTCAGGGTTCACATTGGAAGCTACAACAAGTGAAAAGGACGTTTTTTTTGGCTCTCTGATGGCAAATGAACTCTCTCACGTGTGCTTTTCTGAATTAGTCTCTTTATTATTCTCTCTTTACTCTAATTTTTCTGTCCCAGCTTCTTCTCCTAGCTTCTTCTCTAGTCCCCAAACTCTTCTCTTTACAGGAGCCTTGAAGCAATAAAAATAAAAACACCTACAAGAGTTACCGCTCATTTGACAGAAGCACATTCCTAGGGTAACTGACAGGGAGCTGAGCCGTTGCCATGGCAACACAAGGTTCCAAGGTTACAGGAGTAAAACCAAGTGAGGGAGGGGGAATTCCCAGCCATAAACTTTGAGACATAGTTGCATTTTTAGCAGACCGGCAAGCAAAGAATTGGCATGCTTTTCTTAGGGTGCTTTGTGTAACAACCTGGTTAGACATCTGCAACTCTGACCTTGTGCATAGTTGTAAAGTTTTAAACTCAAGATCTAGTTACAAAAAGTCTTTAGTTTGAACTCACTCTGAGGTGAATGTGAGGTAACTGCGTGCAGTTAGTCTGAGCAAAAGCAACAGAGTGTCTACAGTCCTCATGGGTCAAACAGGTCTAACTATGAGCATTCTATATAACAAAACTATATAGCTAAATGAAAAGCCATCTTCCTGACCACCCACAGATACATGTTTGCACAAGACTGAGATGTAATCACGAGATTACATACACACATCACATGCGATTACACACTACAGTGCAGGAACTGGGGAGACACCAAGCTGCTTTAGCAAAGCGAGCAACAGTTTCCAGAGTTGATGGTCCTGCAGGCCTTGTCTGGACAGAATTAACCTCCATCAGAGAATCACTCCTCTGGTGGGTTAACATCTGAATTATCAATTGCCATAGGTTGTACATTTCCACAGCCTCCAACAGAATCCATGCCTAAGAATAAACCAGTGCATTCGGTTTCAACGATCTGCACTGAGCACCAGAATCAAATTCCACATGTGTGTCCTCCTGAGTCAAGACATGATGAGAAACTTAAAGAAGATAAGGTAGTAGTGCAAATTTTCTTTCAGATGAGAAGTTCTTCAAAACTGAAATTACTTGGCAAAGAAGAAAAACACATATATGTGTCTTTATACTTCAGAACCATGCCCTACAAAGGTCCGAATGAAACTGTACTCACTTTTCCTTAATTAGAACTCACATCCAATGGAACTCTTGGCATCTACGAGGTGCTTAACTGTAAGACAAGGTAGCGAGAACTGACTGCGTTTTGATTTTCTCAACACTGAATACAGAACTGAAACTGAGAGGCATGGTTTATTTTCCAAATGAGAAAACGATGGAATACTCATTAGTAGGGAAAATCATTTTACCTGGGACTGTGATAAAATGGAAGGGTAGGGAATGGGCAGGCCAGGCAGTACAACAGAGGAAGTGCTACCTCGGGAGCGCTCGTTCTTGGGGGGGGGGAACGGCTCTAACAGGCACTGAGAATCCCAAGTCCTGAGTAACTGGATAAACCATGGCCACTCTCGCTGCTCTGGGGGGCAGAGTCCCGTACTCATATCCCTAAGAAGCTTCTGGAGAATCACAGACAAGCTCTCTTCCCAGGGAGAGTCACACTTTGAGGTCATATTTACAGTTTAAAGTCAAGTTGCTTTCAACAAGGCCGTTACCTTTCAGTGAAAATGTCCAGGATGGGTCAAGAATTTTCTTTCGTAAGTTTATCAGACTGCTTCACATCATGAACCCCTTTATTTAAATATCTACTGATTGCTTGCTAGAGACGGAGAGTTCAGTGGTGCTTAGAATAAGCAAGGCCCTACGTGATTCTCTCTCATGCTGTCTCAAATACCCAAAATATATACGTCAGATTTTATTGAAATAAAAAATGTTATGATTGCTTTAAAGAGCAGGGGAGAGAGAGAGAGAGCAAAAGAAAGTGTGCCTGTGACAGTAAGCAAACCCATAATTCTGGAGACAAAGTAAGAGAAACAGGCATTAGGAGGATGGAAAGCAAGCGGAAGAGGGGGCTGGGTTGGTTGGGCGAACAGCAGGAAGGAGAAATGAAGTAAAGACTATCAGAGATAAGAGCGGGGTTCGTGAATATGCTAGGGGAGGAGGCTCCAGGCTGAGGAGCTGGCAAGTCCAGTCCTTCTGGGACAGATACATGTCACAGGCCCTTGGTTAGCACAGTTTTCTAATGCAAAACATAGGAGTCCTTCAGGCAGCGACAGCCGCAAATCCTGGCCATACAGTCAAACAAAAGAACCAACTGTGGGAAACACATATATCAAAGCTTTTCCAGCACTAAAAATAATACCACAGATAACCTAGAGCCTGTGGTGAGAAAGAAATCTATGACGGTGGCAAACACACTCAGAAGACATCTTCCCAGGAAGTGGGGGGGATGCGTGGTGGAGAGGAAGGTCGGAGACTGGAGCAATTTGGGGAATGCTCACTTAAGCTGACTGTTAAGTAAAGAGGCAGTCATTAAATTCCCATCGAGTCTTCCGGTGTATTAGAAGCTTTCATACTGTGTTTCAAAGAGAATTCAGAACCCAGTTCCGCTTCCTCTGACCCCTCATCATCTTTGGCTTGATTGACACTTACCTTTAAGTCATGGGCAAGGCAATCAATCATCCTGACCAGCTACGATCAAGAATAGCCTGCTACTGCTAGAATAGTTTTCATTATGAAGAGAAAGAGAGCAAACTAAGGGGATTAAAAGGCATCTTAGCTTCTCCAGGTCTCTGCAACTGCACATAGAGTAGAAAAGGACTTCACACACAAAATAACAAGGCTTACAGGCATCGCTCTTGGTTGAGCTGCCCATCAGACGGTAGAAGCCACCCCTCATCTACATAAGAGGTATGGACTTTTAGCAAAGTCACTTTGACTTCTCAAGAAGCTCCTTAAAAAAAAAAAAACAACCCAGTAAATTAAAATGCCATCTTTATCCTAATATAAATCATTTCTAATCTCTTTGGGTTTCCTAAAGTTTTCAGGTGTCCCGGTTGTGTGGACTGATGTTTCCCCTTCTTAAGTCCCCATCACTCAGCTACCATAGCCTGGCACTCACCCTAAAGATCAGGGACTTGGGCATGAAAAGAAGACAGAGAGGGGAAAGAGTGGTTGTACACGCCCTGCCCAGGGGTGCTTCTCTTCTAGTTTCTCACTGGTAGCATGCTGGGCAGCGGGAAGGATGCGCTCATGGTACCATCTGGACCCCTGAAAGCTGAGTCTACTCCATGTGGTTTCCCATGCTTTCCTTCACGGTACCCTCGTCTGCTTCTCCTTAACAGGCTCTTTCCACTCTATCCTGTCTTTGGTGGTGAGCTTGGTTTCCATGACCGTGGTTTCCTTCCTATTTCAATGATTTTGAGTTTCCATCTTTAGCTGGACCACTCAGGCTTTCAGACTGGCGAGGCTCCTAGGCATCACTTCACACACTCCCCAAGCACTTCAAGATGAGTCTTACCTACCCTCACCATTATCTGTCCCACCCTAGCGACTCCCTTGATGGAGGCAAAATCTGGGAACAGGTAGTAGGGTCATCCATCCCTTGCCTGCTACATTTAATGTGGCACTATGCATTAAAATTATCCTTCTAAACACATTTAGATTTCAGTTACTCTTAATTTTCAACATCCTTAGTTCTTCCCCGAAGAGTAGCATTGCTATCACCGACTGAGTACTGACTAGGGGCAAAGCATTTACACATAGGCTTCTCCGGGGCCTGGTGCATGAAGACACTAAGTATGACTATTTTGACTGTATAAAAAAAAAAAGAACGTGAAGCTTTTAAAATTAAGTATTTGCATAAAGTTACACGGTGTTGGCACCAGGATGTGTCCATGGGCTTATTAATTGTGGGGTGACACCATCAAGGATGCATTCTCAAAAAGCTAACATAGCTCTTCTAGTAATCGAGGGAATTTTTTTTTTTTTTTTTTTTTTTTGCAAAGACAATTAAATGGCCACTTTGGATTGGTACTTGAATGAGCAAAGAAACAGGAACACAGCTTGGCAAAACCTCATAGTGTCCTAGTTGTGCATACATTACAGGTTTTTTCTGTGTGAATTTATGTTTTAATACTAAAACTTGGATAAATTTTTAAATATTTTTCCAGGTATGATATATGCACCTGCTAATGCATCTGCGCATTTGTGTGCATGTGTGCACATGTGTGCAGGTGTCCATGCATATGTGTGTATGCATGTAGAGGTCAGAGGTCAACCGCTGGTGTCCTTCTCAGTCATGCTCTATCTTACTCTTTTAGACAGGGTCTCTCACTAATTTGGAGCTCGCTAAGTGGTCAGACTGACTGCCCCCGCAGGATCTGGGTTACAGACATCTGCCACCGCATCCACCTATTACGTAGGTGGTAGAGCTCTGAATCAGGTCCTCATTGCTTGAGGTGACAGGTGCTTTAACAGCTGTGATATTTCCTTAGCTCCTGGAGAATCCTTTCTATTTTTTTGTGACCAAACGTTTGTCCTACTTGGACAAACCCTAATCTGAAATTGCCCGGTGCACAGCGAAGGGCCGAGAAGAGACATTTGTGCCGAATCAAAGATGGGTTGGTTTATTTTAAATCAAAGAAGGGTTGATCTAGTTTGTGTTGCGTTTCTTTAGGTGCAGACACACCTGAAGGAGTCATCTGGAGACAAGATAATTCTGGCCCCATTCTCCTTGGAGAACAGGAACAGGAAGAAAATCCACTCAGCTATGGAGCCTGAGGGCTGTCTCTGATCAGACCAGCAAGACAGGCACTCCACTACGCTAATGTGACCAAATAAGACATTTTACAATTCTAGCCAGGAAAAGCCCCAGGCAAGAAAAACACCAAATTGAAATCCAACTCCTAAATGGGAGCCTGCAGAAATAGCAGGGCTGATGGTGAGCCAATACAACTAATTTTTTTCTCCACAGAATATTTTCCTGAAAATTGAGTGGAAAGGGGATTATGAAGTTTAATTAACGACTTTATGTATATATTTTCTTGAGCACAAGTCTTTTCAAGCATCTTGCCCTTCATGTGAAGGCATCCATAAAGGCAGTTTCCAGTTTGGAAGTGAGATGAGGCCTGGAGAAAAGAGAAGTAGAAAAAGAAAGAGGCCGATGCCTGGCGGTGGGCGCTCATAGCTGTGACAGACAGCTCAGCAGCCAGCCAGGGCCAGACTCTCAGAAAGTTAAGCTGTGCTGACCAGATAACAAGCAGGGCTCCAAAGACTGACTCTACTTTGGATTCTAAGGACCAACAGGTGCAGCCTAAATGTAGTATACGGTGACTTTAGGGGTCCCAGCGTGTGACTCACATTAGTGCGTCTTTTCTGGATGTGTATAAAAGGGAAAATACTAACCGCCATGTAGCCTGCCCTTGTTACAGCTGGCACAAATAATACCAACTATAGCATCCACAATAAAAGGTTCTGACCCCACTGCGTTCCATATATACAAGACCCAAGAATATCTTCCAGACTCAAATAGTTCAGTGTGAGGTCCCTAGCTTAGGGTCTCAAACACTCAGGGCAAATGCTGCATCACTGAGTTATACTGCCGTCACAGTTCTGATCGAGCGATCCTATCTACTCAGACAGGTATGTCATCTTCAGGGTCATCTCACTACTTATCAATCATACAAAATTAACCCCAGCTGCAGACACATCAAGAGTATTGTACTGGTTGGTTTTATGTCGCCTTGGCACAAGCTAGAGTCATCAGACAGGAAGGAGCCTCAGTTGAGAAAATGCCCCCATAAGATCTGGCTGTGAGGTATTTTCTTAATAAGTGATCAATGGGGGAGGGCCCAGCCTTTGGCAGGTGGGGCCATCTCTGGGCTGCTGGCCCTGGGTTCTATAAGAAAGCAGGCTGAGTAAGCCATGGGAAGCAAGCCAATAAACAGCACTCTTCCATGGCCTCTGCATCAGCTCCTGCCTCCAGGACCCTGCCCTGCTTGATTCCTGTCTTGATTTCCTCTGCTTATAAACAGCAATATGGAAGTGTAAGCTGGAAAACCCTTTCCTCCCCAACTTGCTTTTTGGTCATGGTGTTTCATTGCAGTAACAGAGACCCTAATTATGACAAGCATATACTTTCAATTTTTATTTAATCTTTCTGAACACTTGGCTACATAATTGTTATCATTCCTATCTAATAGACAAAAAGTATTAAACCTTTACTCTTTCATTAAACAGTTTTACACAATTTCCCAGGGCGGTAAGAGTTACAAGCGGTAGACCAGGAGACATCCTTCATAAATACCCAGACATTCTCAGCCCAAGGCCAGGGCTCTTGGCTCAATATTATACTCTCTTAAACAGCAGTATTATTAATATAGGGTATTGTCCTCCGAGAGTAAATGCTCATCTAACGGCAGTCAGTAAGTTGTAGAGTCATTGAGTCAAGGGTCCCTAAGACAGTATCACTCAAATGTGTTCCGGATCCAGTTCTAGCAGAGGCCACTGAAGACTCTTGGATAATGGCTGCCTAGATCCAACTCCAGACATACCAAAGGGGAATGGATGAATGGCCCCTAGAATTTCCTTCTTTATTAACTCCCCCAAGGTGATTCTGTTGCATTTGAAATCTGTTGTATCTTATTCCTTGCAAACCTGTATTGTTATGTGGAGTCTCACACTAAATGAAATGTAATATTCTACTGGAGAATCATCTTTTGGATTCTGAGATCTTACAGAGAATATCACAAAATCCTATATTCTCTTTGAGAGTCCATCTTTGGATCAAAATTCCTAATATCTGTCCCATCAACAAAGTTGGAAAATAACACACACTGCCAAAACTGCAAAGCATCTCCAGCGTCCACTCTCATCATACACCCACCTAGATGTCTAGGGCAACAGAGCCAACGGAGCCCATTTCATCCTTCATGGGGCCCCAACCCCTTGCAGAGCTGAGCGACCTTTTTACAGAGATGCAGTAAACTTCAGAGATAACCAGCCCCACCCCGGTCAGCAGATGTTTCTATTTGTGTCTTCTCTAACTCTCTGCATTTTTTTTTATTCAACAAGACAACTGTTCCCCATGGGCTACTGCTATTTACATCTCAAGAATTTCAAATGTCTTAAGCTAGACAAAAAAGTCCATTGCATTTTTTAAGTTCTATATTTGGCTCAAATATAAAGCTATGATTGGGTATTACATGTCCTCTAAAGGACAGTGTGCGAAGGCTATGGAACAATCCTTTTCTACACTAAGAATATGCATTACGCTCAGGCCGGTAGCTGGGCAGAAAGTTAGGCGGGAAAGTGGAACTGAGAATGGATGGGAAGAAGGAGGGTGGAGTCAGAGAAACACCAGCAAGCAGCAAGCGGGACATGTATAAAATAAGGTAACAAGCCATGAGCCACAAAGCAAAGCATAAAAAGAAATATGGGTTAATTGAAGTGTAAGAGTTAGCTAGTAATAAGCATGAGCTATCTATCAGCCAAACATTTATAATTTATATTAAGCCTCCAAGTCAATTATTTGGGAAGCAGCTGATGGGTATTTGGGAATAGGCAGATGGGACAGGAAACATCCAATTACATGTTAAAGCCATGGTTAGCAGCCTGCGCCACTACTGGGGGTAGTAGAATCTTTAAGAAGCGGGGCCTACTGAAAAGAAGTCAGGTCAGGAGCAGGGCATGACATAAGGGGCATGAGCTATTTCTAATCTTCCAGCCTCCGCGAGATGAACAACTTGTGCCTTCACCACTCATTCCTGACACAACACACTGCCTTCCACAGGCCCAAGCCACTCCAGGCGGACATCTGAAGTCCTCAGTCAGACTAGACCTTCTCCCCCTACAGGCTACTCAGTTCAGGGATTCTGCAACAGTAACAGGTGGGCGACTAACAGAGGTACAGAGTGTGGGGGGGGGGAGCGATTCTCTGTAATTTAATTGTCCCCAACCCTTGTATCTCTGTGATGTAACTAACTCTGGGTACAAGTGACGTCAAAGCAGGCAACTCTTAAGGGGGCCTGTGAATTTACAAACTCTCTCACATGGTTTAGCATCAGAAACCTACGACACCGTTCCTTTCAGCACCTACTTCCTTAAGCAGGAACACACGGTCCGTGAAAACTGCAGACCTTGGAGCCGTGAGTAACAGCGACCTGACTCTGCAGGACTTGATGAGATCTGTGTGCTGCGGCTGACATCTGCTAACAGTATATGGTTGAGGATAAGGAAGGAAGGGTTCGGAACTCAGACAGCAACAACCAAAAGCCACAGGGAAGCTTAAGGTTTCATCTCTGGGACCCAGGGTCCCCCTTACACACACACACAACCATATGTGCACGCACACACATGTACCCTAAACTACCCCAGATGTGGATGACGTGACTCTACGAAATCTACCTAGGGCAAGTTTTTAGGTCTGCTGGCCTTTGGCATGCCAGGAGGTGCAGGGGCGGGGGATAAGACAGTGAGCTCCTAGGAATTCAGGGTTAGAGCGAGCAGGATGAGATCAGCCCTCTAGAAAGAGATGCCATTAAAGCTGAAGGAATGTATAGTGGGAATGTATAATGGAGGTCTGGTGGGTTCCATTCGTTAAAACTTGGTGCTCACACACAGCACAGAGAAACACACAAACATCCTCGGAGGCTTTAATTGTGTTTACTGTCACGTTGCAGAGAAAGTCAGCAAGTGATGAACAGTGAAGACAGCAAGAAGCAGAGAGGGGCAGGGCTGGATGACACGGCTTCAAATAACCATCATTATTAAGATAATGATCCTTCACCAGTACTGTGCAGGACGAAAGGAAAATGTTTATTCATCATTAAAGACAACAAAGTAGGTAAAAATTGGTACGCATGAAAAATCGTCTCCAGGAATACTGCCACATAAAGAAGAGAATGGTTGTGTAGTGGCATTTAAGGTAGAAGTCCGTTGACATAAAATATACGTTATTATTCACATATATGGGAAATAAATTTACTGCTCTTTGTCAAGCGCACTCATGATACACCATGCATCATGCGCAGTGTTTACATGTGCTGTAACATTTGACCCTCATGTCTTGGAGAGGAAGCATATGGACATTTTATACATGAGTAAAGAGAGTAGGAAGGGAAGAGAATTGACCAATATTGTACAGTTATAAAACAGAAGGCCGGGGAGCTCACACCAGGCATGTCTGGCTTCTAGACAGGCTGTAATGGATTCAGGAAGATGCAGAGATTTGGGGAGATGCTCATTCAGGGCATCTCTCCAGACGACGAGATCTCTATTCTCGGTACTGGAAGAGCACAATTCCAAGTCAGTGCTCATCAGTTTTGTGTGCGGAATGAAGATGTTTCAATCAGAAGGGTAAACAAGAATGAAAAGTTTCTCATCCTCTGTATATCTCATCTCCATCTCTAATGATCCAGACGCAATATTTAATCTCCAACTACATATGCCCACTCTATATATGGAGTTAATTGCCAAAATGTCAATCACCAAGAAGAAAAATTGTTACTCTCAATTTCCGAAAAAGAGATTAGTTCAAGAAGAAAAAACATCTGTTTCCAGCTTCCAAGTTTTCCGATTTATCCTACGTGGATCACCCGATAGCGTCGTCCTCCCTGCTCGGACATGGATGGCTCCTCACTATGCAGCAAACCCTGGTCAGGCCACAACACTCTACACCTTAGAGTCATTTCTCCCTATGACTTCCTGATATGAAGGGTACATCTTACTAATCTCAGGTTCCTGACCTCTGGAATGTCCCCACAATGTCTAATCTTAATCAAAATCTAACTGTCTACCAGGTCAAAATGCAAAAGAAAATGAAGCATGTGCTCCCTGCAAGAAGCAGTCACCTTACACAAAAACACAGAAAGCCACAACAAAAGCACTCAATACTACAGGGTGTTAAAAATACACAGGCTGGGGCTGGAAAGATGGTTCTGCATTTAAAGCACTGGCTGCTCTTCCAGGGAACCCAAGTTCGATTCCCAACACACACGGAAGCTCACAACCACACATGACCCCATTTCCAGAGGCTCCCACACCCCCTTCTGGCCTCTTTGGGCATGAGGTATACATATGGTACACAGACACATATGCAGGCAAAACACCCATACACATAAAAATAAAAATTTTATATGTGGGCTATGGTTTGGATCTGGAATGTTCCCCCAAAGGCCCATTGTTAAAGCGCTGGTCCCCGGCCTGTGGCATGACTGGAACGTCAAAGAAGCAGGAGTTGGGCTGCGGGGAGGTGCCCAACTTTTGAAGGTGGTATTAGGATCCTCTCTTCTCTCTACTTTTACCTTCTATGGCCATGCGGTAAGCAGTTTCCTCCACAGTGTGCCGCCCCACCACAGCTCCAAAGGTCAAAAGAAAGGGACTGGCTCCTCTACAGCCGGGGTCAAAATAAATGTTTCCTCTTTTTAAGCCGATTGTCACAGGTATTGGCTACAGTGAGAGGACACTATCATAGGTCATATTTATGTAAGTTATGGCCTCATCAATTATGGGATAACATTGAGTTGCATAGCAATCAGACAGTTAAGCCACGACTCACACATGTTTAACAACCAGAATTCTAATTTTCTACCGGCTTAAAGAACTTTGGGACTTATTTAAGTATTGAAGGCATAAAGAAAATAGAAGCAGAACAAAATCATCAAGGCATTTATAAAATCCACACATACACAGATGCCACCTCTCATGTCTGCTCAGGCATGAGTGCTTATGCCTTTCTTTCCGTGTGACAGACCATCCGTGTGTCACCAGCAGCACTGGATGCATGCTCCAGTGTTTCCATGTGATAGACCATGCGTGTGTAACCGGCAGCACTGTGTTTCCATGTGACAGACCATGCGTGTGTCACCAGCAGCTCTGGATGCATGCTCCTCTGTTTCTATGTGATAGACCATGCGTGTGTCACCAGCAGCACTGTGTTTCCATGTGATAGACCATGTATGTGTCACCAGCAGCTCTGGATGCATGCTCCAGTGCATGCTCCAGAACTTTCATAAAAGCAGCTGGGATCCAAGCCTCAGCTTTCAATATACCGTCCTAATCTATGGGTGAGAGTGTTAGCATCATCTCTGCCACACACCTGACACTGTAAAAATACAACCCAATGCTGAGCTGAGACTTTAAATGTGGGGAAGCTGGCTTTAGAAATGGTGAAATTTGGAGCTTGAATTAAGAGAAGCACACTACTTGAGAATACAAACAACATGTATCTGTATATCTTGCAATATATGCATCATATATGCACACACTGTACACATACACAATGTATATGAGTATCTTGCATATACACAGTACTTACATACATGTGTACATAAAGAGTTCTTCTCTTTCTGTGTCACAGGCACAATCAGTGCCATCTCCCAGCACTGAAAACCACTTCATCTTTGTCCCTCCTCCATCTGTTTCCTCTCTTCTGAGTAAGCAGCCCCCTGCACCGGTTCTCCCTGACACCAATTAGAGTTGGCGGGACAGGAAGCAGAACACCCACAGTCCTCCCACAAAGACCCCATTCTCCTTTCCCCTCGATACCCTGCAGCATCCTCGTCCCTGATACAGAAAGCCTGCGGGAACCTGCACAGTTGAAGCTACAGACGGCAAGCAAAGTGGATACAGAGACGACCTTTCTATTAAAAATAGCGGCTGCACAAAAGACCCGGCTCTACACAGTGCCAGTGCTTCTCAAGCACATTTTTAAAGGAATATGTCAAGAATGGCCTTATTTCTTATTCCATTCCATGAACACTTACTAAATGCTTTAGGGGTAGCACTGTTTGGTTCATGGATAAAACCCCAGGAAGAGAAAATCATCACACACACCGTGTACTCAATCCAGCATGATTGGAGGGAAAGCAATAAACACAGGAAAAAAGTTAACCATGCGTTTGTTTTCTGAACGTAACTCGAGGCTACCTCCGCATGTGCACACGTGCAAGAGTGTGTGCACATGTCCATGCGAATGCACATATATGTGGTTTGTAAGAAAGTCTATAAGAACAAACATATCAAAATGTCAGCAATCTAAAAATTAAGTTGTCAGCCTTTCTTCCATACTGCAAATTACAAAAGAATTAGGGGTTTGGAGCTAATAGAAGCTTCCAGTCCTACAGCGTGCAATTTAACCAATCATCACAGGGTCTAAAACCACGGCACCGAAGACATTTCGCCAGCAATCTGCAGACCCAGCACCTAATTTAGACTTCCCTACCTCCACTGCTCTCTCATGTCTTCTCTCTGCTTCAGAATGGTGTCCTGGAATAGCTTCACCATTTAGCAAGAACCGCCCCGGCTTCCTACAGCCTGAGCACCTCAAGGTGGAAACATGGAAGTCATCTTTACAAAGACCTATACAAAAGACATCTGCGGCTCATCTGCAGCTCTTCCCTTTCCCTGCTGAGACTGCATTAAATCCATAATCAAATAACAGCAAATGCACTTATAGGCTCCCAACCTGCGTGCCCTCTTATCACATATGGGACACTAATTTGGGTGAAACGCGTCGTCTCCACACTAGAATCCTACAAGGATTGAAATGTCAAGTTATAAACTAACGTTAGCAAAGAAAGCAAAGTTATAATAAACATTAATTGCCCCCAAATCATGACAAATATCTCCTATGACTGAAACCTCTAGCTTTTCTATTTTTCTCCCAGTGTGCCAACTGCAAGCACATCATGTAAAAATACACAACCATATTCTCTATTCAGAAAGTAAGAAAGACACTATACACGTCTAAAGACGACCCTAATAATCTAACCCCAAAATTTAAGTAGAATGTTGTTCATATAAACAGGATGGACTATTGACTTAATAAATAAAAATACTGATTCGCTAGCCCTTTAATTTTTAAATTAAATTAAATTTCTTTAAGAAATCACAATATTTCTTATGTAACAGGAATAGTCAACAGTTTTGAGACACATTTTTTTTTTTTTACAACCAGATGGTACCTTGATCTGAGAGTCTCATTCATCATGCACCAGACAAAGTTAAAGGCAGCAAGATGCTTGGGATGGTTCTGCCTGCCCCACCCTTGTTTCCTCTGAGCCATAGTGATGTCACAGCCTCTGGCAGAGCAATGACTTCACTGTCCCAGTCCCTGCTTCTGAGGGCATACTCCATTATAGCCAGGACAATTGAAATGACAGCAGAGCCTGCCTAGGGCCCTGGGTGTCTGATGCCTTCTGGAAGGAAGGGATGCTGCAATGGCGCTGCTAAGGGGATCTCTGAATGAAGTGGCGCTGAAGATGAACGGAGCCTGGGTGTCAGCGGGGAGTCTACATCCCCTCATAAAGCTGACACTCAACGAGGAAAACCGATGGGGGACTCAGAAAAGACTCCGAGAATAAGAGTAAAGATGAGCGGGGTATTCTACATAAGAAACTTCTTTATAGTTGGATTCTCACCAAAAAATAAAAAACATTCCCCAGGCTACTCCTGGAGTCCATTTTTCACTGGCACGGAAGGCGTAGCTTCTCGTGTATCAACTGTAGAACTTCCAAAGCACTAAGCAGGTCCTATGAGAAAACACCGCTAGGCTCATCCCTCCACCCTCCTCCAACACAGCAGAATGTGATAGCAGCGACATCCTTTCCCAGGACACAGGTGGCCGCCCCTCTTTCTGCCTCTGCATCCTTGCTGGGCCTTGCCTTTGGATTGTTTGTAACAGCAACATATATGTATATAAATCCACACCTGATCCAGTCAAAAATATATATTTATAAGCCCCCATCTTGTATTTCTGCACAAATCAAAGTTGGCCTTGGTCCAAACACCCAACAAGAAGTGGACAGATTCACCTTCTAACCTACACCATGCTCACACATAAGAGAATGCTTAAAAATTACATGTACATATACCATCAGGACACTGACCTTTGACCTCCAGCTCCACCATCCTTGGCCCACAGGGGCTTACAAGCTACAGTGGCTACTCTTCTGGTTTCTGATAAACCACTCAGAACACATGCTCTGTTTTGCAAGAACTTGCTGCATACAAGACCGATTCATGCAGTAGCTTGTGCTTCTAATTACCTAGCTTTTCTAAACCATCCGAAAAAAAAAATCATAATGTAAATAATTCAGTACTCAACATTCAGCTTATTGCGGCCAGTGTTTCGGAAATTAGCAAATGAAAGGCATGCTTCTTCGATTTAGAATGTATTTCCTGTCACAATAACTTTGTTACTGCAATTAAAGTTTTAAAAGTTGATGCTTCAGTGAGCATGCGGTTAAAAGACGGCAGGAAGCCACCATTGCTGAGTCAAGATACCGAGCATCAAGTCATCTTGTCCCTAAGTTTGATGCCCCACTCTGCTGTAAGGGCGCTGCATTCATGGCTTCCGGATAGAGGTGCGGATTCATCAGTTTTGCTTCGTCGAGGCTTTCAAAGGCAGGGTAAGATGCAAAAAGAAATTTCTTTCTAGCACCAGATTTAACTCCTTCACTTAGATAGTTATGCTACCAAGAGTAACACCAGAACGTCTGAACGCCCCACAGACCCCCCTAAATGGGCCCCCCGAAAACCACAGCCAAGGACATCTGCAAAAGCAATTCCACAAAAGTAATGTAAAAAAGCTGAAACATCAACTTAAACACGTAATGGAAGCATTGCGTTATTGGGAGGGCTGCCTGGCCCTTTCAGGACAGCCCAGCCTCCATGCTTAATTAATACCACATGTTCCCTTTATCATTCGATTTGTTCTGCAGGACTCTTCTCAACTTGAACCCTGGTCTGCACAGACAGGAGGGTAAATTTTCCCACCACCCCACCTCCAGCTAGAAAACTTCAGATCAGTAAGTCTAAAGAGAGAAAAGGGCAAGAATCCTCCCAACCGCAAGGACCACACTTACAATCTGCGAAGTAACCACACCCACCGCATTGCAGAAGCTGTGAACTTGGCGCCGGGTGCAGGGGGAAGGGGGAAGGGGAAGAAGTACGATGCGATTAGAGGGGAACCCGAGAAAGCAAGCGCCCCCTCCCCGCGCCCCGGTGCAGGAACCAGCCGAAGGCGCACAGCCTAGCAAGGACCCCACTCTAGCGGTCCCCGGCTTCCCCACCCCCACCCCTCTCCTCGGCCCGCAGCCCCGAGGGCGCCAGGTGAGCCGCGCCCGCCCGGGTGCTCGGGTCTGCAGGCCGGGGCGCGTTCCCGCCCGGCGCAGGGAGCCGTCCCCAGGGGCGCGCGGCCCGCAGGTGCCCAGGCCCGGAGCCACCTGGCTGGCCGGCTGCCGGCCTGGGGACGCTGCCCACTCGGGGAAGGAGGCAAGTTACGTAAAAGCGGCCGGCCCCGCTGCAGAGCCGGGATGCTCCGAGCCCCGCC
Source organism: Arvicola amphibius (assembly GCF_903992535.2). Classification (NCBI taxonomy): domain Eukaryota; kingdom Metazoa; phylum Chordata; class Mammalia; order Rodentia; family Cricetidae; genus Arvicola; species Arvicola amphibius. The sequence continues at coordinate 18,783,379 of NC_052064.1, forward strand.
GCGCCCGCAGCCCGCACGAACGCAGCGGCAGCCGCAGCCTCGGGGCGCACGGCCCCTCCCGTGCACGGCCCCCGGCCTGGCGCCGCAGTGTCGCCCCGAGCCCTGCACGCTCAGAACATGGCGCCCCGACCCTGAAATCCCGCTCTGAGGGCCGGAGAGGGGCGCGGGGCCCGGTCGCCCCTGGGGGACAGGGCTCGGAGAGAGGTCCCCAGGCCGGAGGCCGAGAGCGGAGGGTACAGCGCACTGGGGTCCCCGAGCCCCACGCGCCTCGGAAACGAGCCCCCCATCGGAGCCCCTCGGCCACCAAGAGCAGAAAAGTTACCTGTGGGCTGCGGGGAGGTCGGGCGCGCCGCGGCGTGGGGACGCGGCTGGCGCTGGCGTCCTGCTCGGTGGTGCGCAGGAGACTCCGCGCGGGAGGAAGCCGCAGCTCTGGGCTCCCCCGCCCCCCTTTGCAGGAGACACGGAGGCTCCGCGGAGCTGCGGCGGGGCCCACGCCCAGACACCAAGCGAGGAGGGCCAACCTCGTCCCGACTTCCCTCCCGCGCGCGGGGGAGGGGGGCCACCGCAGTTCTTCAGGACACCTAGGTTGAGCAGCCCTCTAGATCCTGCCTCTGGGAACCGCGACTGAGACAGCTGCCAAAAGCAGTAGCCTTTGGATTTACACTTGGATTATTGCTGGGCCTCTGGGTCCCCTCCGCTCCCTTCGCAGATACTCGCCGCAAGAGCAGAGGGAGGGTTTTGGGTTTTGATTTTTTTTCTTTTCTTTTTGACCTTCCGGTGAGTTCTCTATTGGCTTAGGGACTGCAGTATTTGTCTTTTTTTTTTTTTTCCACTTGAAATTGGAAGTGTCTTGCAGATTCGGTACTCAAGAAATTTAAGTTCATAGAGAAGACCCGAGTTAATTAGGATGATAATAGGTTTTGTGCCTGTCAGCAACTCCCTCTTTCCTGGCAACTATAAAGCTTAGGCTGAAACGGAGAGAGGCAGGGACGCACATCCCGACTTCCAGGTGATAGAAATTACTCCGTTCTCTGGTCATCTCACACTCTGGGCTCCAGCCACATGGGCATATTTCTTTAAGACTTTTAAGGCCTTTCTCAGATCACCTAGTCACTGGCCCGAAGCTAAGACTCATTAAGGGAGGAAGAGAGATTCACAAACTATTGAATTTTCTAATGGATGGAATGGACACAATGCAAAAATAAATGTCTGTGTCCTTGCTCAGCAGGCCTGAGGAGGTGAGGGACTTGGCCTGGGTATCTAGAATACAGGCAATAGGAAAGCGAGGTGACATCGGTTGTCTTGGCTGGAGAGGAGGGAACTTGGTTACCTCATGCAGGAGAGAAGGTTAGAAGATATGCTGCTCCATCACTCCATCTGCTGTGGGGCTCAGGGGACTGTGTTCTGCAGGAGATGTGCAGCTCTGGGAATTCAACATTTGAGTAGGATAGTCTGAGTTAAGTCATGCTTGGGAAGAAAAAGCCTATGGCACCGCATAGACCATAGAGTCGATGGGCTGATGCCAGGCTGCAGAGAGGAGGAGCCAGCCTATGGCCCTGATCCAAGAGCCAGAGGGAATAAGGAGTCCCTTACAAATAACACGCAAAAAAAAAAAAAAAGTTCAAATACCGACTATGGACGCCGCCTATATTAGTGCTGAGACATGTATACATGTCATCTGTGCACATCCGTGGCTAGGGTGCACAGTTCCCTGAAAGAAAGCACGGATTGTTTGTGTATGTATGTATGTGTGCAGTGAAGGCCCCTTTGAACAACTCGTATTATTTACAACAAACACAAGGTTAGCGTCATCGTTTGAGACACAGATGGCTTCGTGCTTTCGTTCATTTTGTTGCAGTGCCTTTGTGGTTTTTCTTTTTTTCTTTAAAAAAAAAAAAAGAATACAAACTGTTCCCTCCATGACTCATGAACCCAAATCCTGATGGAAGATGGCGTGCGAATGACTACTTTCTAGGAGAAATACGGTAGAAAGAATACTACGTTTTCTACTTGAAAAGCTAGGAATATCCAGGTAGTCATCCGAATAATCCACGAGTCCCAGGATTGGTGTAAGGGCTAGGAAGGCAGCTAATTTTGGTAGAGTACTTGTCAATCACCCAGGGAGCCCCAGGATGGATCCCCAGCAAGGCTTGAACCGGGGGTTGGAGCGGGAGAATCAGAAGCTCAAAGTCTTCCTCGGCTGCACGGCAAATTTTAGGCCAGTTTGGCCTACGTGAGACACTATCTCAACCCTCCTAACCCCCCCACACAAGGAATTGGAGTAAAGTCCGAGTCCTCGCCTAGTGCAATAGTGGACCCAGGAAGCAACTGTTTTAAGTTCCTTTGGGCACAACCAAGACCATCGGCTGTTTCTTTGGCTTATCTAACACAGACATGGAGAAACAAAAGAAATCCAGCCAGCCCACAGGCAGGGCATTGCTCCCTCAGTAATGTGCTTGTGTGTTAAGCGTTGCTTAACTGAACACTTTCCACCCTGCTTTCTTTCTAGCTTGCAGGGGCCCCTGGTGGTCATCTCTGTCTCCCCACAGTGCCGCACATGGGACATTGCAAGTCAGAACTTAGTTTCTGCTAAATGAGTGAGTAGGTATTGAATAATGGACTATGTCTCCTCTTTACACGGAGGATATTTTCAAAATTCCTTATGCTTCCTAAATTCTAGGATTCTATAAAATCCGAAAGACACCAGGGACTGAGGAGGTAGCTCGGTGCTTGCCTTGTAAGCACGAGGACCCGAGTTTGGTCACGCAGAACCCCATAAGAGAGCCTGTTGTGGTTCCACATGCTTGTCATATGAGCACTTTGAAGGTGGAGAAAGGTGGGTCCCTTGGGTTGCTAGACAGACAGCCTAGAATAATGGCGAGTCCCAGGTCATGAAAGATCTTATCTCAAAACTCAAGGTAGATGCCAGCACCTAAGGAAGAACACATGAAGCTGACCTCTGGCCTCCACAAGCACATGTTCATACACTCAAGTCTATGTGCACCTGTGTGCGCACATGTGTGTGTGCGCACATACACATACACACACACACACAACATATCTCAGTACCTACTGGGTAAAAGTAATATATAAAAAGTCCATCTAACTCTCCTTGGGATATAAAATGTCAAGCTCGTCTGTATAGAAAGGAGGGGTACACAATAAGATCTGAGTACAGTGACGACAGCAATCACAACTGGATTTGCTTGCTTGCTTGAGTTCGGCTTCTCCATGCATCCCCTTTCACTGCTACAAATAACGCGACTTTAGCCCACAGAGAAGTCCTTACTTTGCTAATGCAAAACTCAGGATGCCTTTCCAACAAGCTCCAGAAAAGTGGTTTGTGTCTATTTCTGAGATATACAACACGACAACCAGGTAAAAGCCTTTTGCATTCCCCCAAAGTCTGTGGCCATTTTACACGAACATTCAAGTTTGCATAGATGGCATTACACAGGAACATTATGCAAATGCAAAAATCTACAAAAGGTGGAGAAGTATTCCAACTTTCTGGCTTAGGCCTCGGGATACCCGTTCTGCTCTCCTCCTACACATTCAAGATTACTCTATGGTACTAATGTTATTTCTACGCTTCCTATAATGGCTGCACTGCACATCACATGTATGGCTGAAGGCCAGCAGCCACGCAGAATTCTACATGGTGTGACATTAGTGATACAGCTTATCCCGGGCACAATGTGAAGAGGCACAATCCCCACGAAGCTCCTCCTCATGCAAGCAGCAGCAGCAGCAGCAGCAGCAGGCTGATGTGTTGCTCCTCACAGTCCTGCCCCCTGGACAACAGTGATGGCTTCCCTTGATGACCAAGGCAGGGCAAGCCGAATGTTCAGGAAGCCTTGACGGCGGGATTTGTCAGCTTTGTGAACAAGATACCAGAAGAAATAATGTTTGAAATCTGACTAGTGGCCCTATCTGAAAATGTTCCGAACTTGAAGACTGAAGGAATCCTGAACTTGGACCGGCCCCTGGACGTGCTGTTCCATTAGGCATACATGCCATTTGTTCTCATTTGCTCACTCTAAACTGCAGGTTCAGGAACATGCTAACAGCCTTCGCAGTCACCAGCTGAGGCCTGCTTTATGCTCAGAGGAATGCCAGGCACCCGAATTGCATATCAAATTCTTGAAATGAGAGCACGCCTTTAGCCACAGCATGACCGAAGACTGTAAATAAGAAATACAGGGGTGAATGCATAATTCAAAAGTAACAAGCATCTCCTTCTGAAATAAAAATTCATTTGAGGAGTTCCTAAGGTTCTCAGAAGAGTGTTAAGCTTATAGCTCATTAAGGCTTCCAGCTGCTGTCTTTCCATCCTGGGTGTGTATCCATCATTCTAGGGGCCGAATAGATGCATGGCACAGATGTAAGAGACGATTTCAACACCACCACGAACAACGAATGCAAAACAAAGTGTACAGAGAATGTGAGCATCTGCAAAGGAGTGGGTTTTGACATGTTCGCCCGTCACTAAGGGGAATCATTCCCTGTTCAGCTGAATTTCTTCTTGGTCTCCTGTTCCTCCACAACACTCTGACAAAAGTCAGGCTACTACACATTGGGCTTTGTTTTTTAAAAGCCTACCCTTTCAAAACTGGATTTCTGCTAAGCATTAGAACCAGGTTTCAGTACTTTTAAATAAAACCATTTCTAACAATCCAACTCTAAGAGTTATCCTAACACTCAGTTCTTTGTAGAGTTGAAACCCCCAATAATTTTATTCTTCTCATCAATAAAAGTAGGAATCCATTATGAATGTTTCCTATTTGAGAGTTTTGTATATAATATAAAGATGGAATTGTAAAATATAAATAGTGGGAATTGGGAACGTCAATTTCCAAATAAAATAAATACACACAAAGATGTTTTATTCTCGGGAATTCTCTATGCAGGGTTAAAATATTAAGAATGGAAGTGGATAATACATAATATTACTAAATTCGGCTCCTAAACAGATGACTTCCACTTGGCTGTTCTGAGATGCTTACTGTTTTTATCACTTTCTACCCTCACCCCAGTGACACAATAAATACCAGCAATCCTCTCCATCTCTCCTAAGGTTCTCAGTGATGCTAATCACCAATTACGTTTCCTCCCAGTGGCTTTCGAGAATTAACTGAGCAGCCAGCGAGAGGCATTCCGAAGCTGGCTTGCTGACTTGCCAGCTATCTCCAGGTTTACATTGCCCTCTTTAGGCAAGCCTGTGATGGTGACTCAGAGGCGACAGGGTAGCCTTTGTTTTTAAAATCGATCCTTTCCCTTTCTCCCTGACCTGTTCTGGTCTAGTATGGGCCCGCCCTGGAAGTGTGATTTCATCATAGTTCAGTTTCTTAGAACCGTCTAAGAACCAATGAAAATGGGCGGAATGTTTGTGTCGCTTGAAATCAATCCATGTAATAGGTCGAAGGCATTTGAAGCAGCCATAGCTATTGCCTCAGCCCTGATCAAGATGTGTACTAGGGATGTGTCTGCCCTGTCAAGGCTGACTTGTTTGTGCATGGTACGGATTGGAAAGAAGACTGAAGTTTCCCAAACTAGATTGCGTGCAAACTGTTTTTTTTTAAATTGTCTCAGAAACAAACTTATTTACATCGTTTATGTCAGAATCACCTCAAGGGCTCATTAATAATGAATATTTTTTTCTGGTGGAGGCCAGACTAAGAAAATCAGAAGACATGGGGTAACAATTTCCCAAGTATGATTATAACTCATTTAATCCCGACAGCCACTAGATCTAGGTGACCAGTTGATGTCCATGGTCCATGGGTGACATGTTTCATAGAAACGTAAGAGAGTACAAAGAGGAAGAAGAGTTTTGCACACACACACACACACACAGACACACACACAGACACACACACACACACAGACACACACACAGACACACAGACACACACACAGACACATACACACAGACACACACAGACACACACACACATACAGACACACACACACACACACACACACACACACTGACTGGAACAGCCTCATTAAGACCGAGAGGTGAGCTAGTCCCACAGCATATACACCACCCCAGTCAGTTTACGTTTTGCAGAAGACATATTGCTTAGATCTTGTCCTTGGATGCATCAGCCTGCAACAGCAGTTCATTAGCCGTAGCGATAAATAACAGAGAAAGACTGCTCTGTTCCCAGCTCCAGCAATGATTGCATTACAAGGCCATTTATCAAAGACTGCAGTGATGGTATATCCCTGACCTTAATTGCCAAGCACACAAAGCATCTTTACAATATTGCCAAGGGGTGCCACATTGACATGGGAAATAGAAGACTCATTTCTGGCAGTTTGGGTGAAGTCTGACATCTGATTGATTTAAGCCCAAAAGATAGATTTGCCCAAATTAATCCATTTTGGGTTAATAAAGCCAAAGAGGCATTTTTTTTTTCACACTAACTAGTGACCAAATTAGGTAAACTGGCCAGATGTCACAACTTTCGCTCTACAGAAGTGTAGCACACAGAATTTTCATGAGACGTTGCTAATGTTTTCACATCAACATGCTGTTAATTTTTCTGTATGAATCTTGTGTTTTTACAACAATTTTGGTTTTATGGAAGGACCCATAAGCGTTAGGAAATGAGGTCCAATTTTACATCTTTGTGTATGAAGACAGCATGGCAGGCATCTGTTCAGATCATATCAAGAATTAGGATTCGGCTCAGTAAATGAGGATCACCATTGTGGTGTCACCAGGCTGTCTTGAGAGCATGCCATCCTGCGGCTATGCCATTCAAGGGGACCCCAGACAAGACCTGTTAATGCTCCAAAGGGCTCTGTCTACAGGGTATTTGAACAAGACTGTATATACAGTGCTATCCAATTCAGATATGAAATTGTTCCTCACAAGTCTGACATCCAGGAATGGGGGTTTGCCTGAATTCATGCACCATTTGTGGCAATAACTCAGATTCTGAGTTCAGAAATATAGGTACACACATTGTTTGGTGAAAACCCCGCAGACTTTGCCTATTCTAGATTGTGATACATTTGCCACTGCGGGCGTGCTTTCCTCTACGAAGGTAATGATAGCTCCCACCTCCTCTCCCCTGAGAAGGACCTCTCCTGTCCTCCGTCCAATCTTCTCTCATCTGCTCACCCTATTGTCCCTAGGAAGGGCTAGTTCTCTCTAGGCTAGGCTTTACCAAGTTAATATAGGTGGCTGGGTATGCCACGGCTTTTGAAATCAGGGCATAAGTACTCAGAACAGAAAACCAGGAAGGCTTTTTGCTGAATTCTGCTGAGGTATCACAACGTTCGTTCCTAAATTGTATGATTGTTAAAGTCCAACATCCAACAGGCAAACACATGCATATTACATTCCCATGAATGCCATTAAGGCTGATGGATAGAAAATTAGATAATGTTAAGGATCTGTGGGCTTCAGATTTTCTCGATATCATTATCCCATTTCTTACATATTCTGATTAATTAGAATAGAGTGTGTTTCTTAATGGTGGCTCCACAGTAGAGTCCTGTGAGGAGCCTCCTACAGCAGCTGAAGCTCATTCCTGTGGCTAGAGCAAGGGTACGTGTGGCTTATGGAATCATTAATGTGGTACACACTTGAAATATTTCACGAATGTTTCAATTAGGAGAAATGTAACACAAGATGGAATTGTGGTGACTAATCTACTTCCACTGGATTTAGACTGGCCACGGAGACACGCATCCTAGGATTCACTTCCACTGGGTTTAGACTGACCACGGAAACACACGCTTCTGCCTATCACTCTAAGACTGTTTCCAAACAGACTTAGCTGAAAAGAGAAGACCACACCAAATACGAATGCCACCATCCCATGAGCTGGGGTCCCAGACTCAAGAGAAAGGACAGAGCTTAGCAGAACATTCGTCCCTGTTTCACACCTACACACGTCGTGCATCCAGCTCTGTCACACATTCCTGCCACCATTCCCTGCCTTTCCCACCACGATGAACTATACCTTCCATGAACCAAAGTGAGCCTCTCTGAGTTGCTTTGTTAGTTATTTTGTCTCCCCAGTGATAAATGGAGCTGATGGGAAACTTTTTTTTGAACAGGGTCTCACTATGTAGACCAGGCTGACCTTGAACTCACAGAAATCCATCTTCCTCTGCCTCCCAAGTGCTTGGATTAAAGGCGTGCACCACATGCCTGGCTGATATAGGAAACTTTATGCATGTCAACTATACTGGGTGAAAACTTCCAAGTAAAGGTGCCCGGGCATTACTCTTTCCTCAATGTTACATGTAATATTTAAAAAATTAATTTGTATATGTAGACAGAGTTAAGAAGCAAGAGAAAAAGAATACTAAAACAAAATCCTAAAATATCATATATCAAATACGTGTCTGTACTCTTCCCAGGAGTCAAGATATGGTCCCAACCAAGGCTGGATGATGTGAGCAGATAAAGTTTGTGTGTGTGTGTGTGTGTGTGTGTGTGTGTGTGTGCGCACACACATATGTGGTATACTGTAGGCTTACTGGTCTATGGTTGTGTTTCAAAATTACTAGAAGAATCTAAGGTTGCCAGTGCACAGAGATGATACAGGGCTGAAGAGGATGCTAACTAATGATGGACACGTTACTGAGCTCTGCCTTATGAATATGAACACATCATCCCTGCCAGTCACACATGCTGATAAACAAAGAGTTCCTCAAAAGAGCAGTGCTATAAAAGTAAATAACCATAGACGAAATGCTAATTCATATGCTCACGAGATTATCTGGGTTACTCGGAAGAAGTCACTGGATCAAACGCACACATGGCCTTCCTCCTCTACGAAACAAGACAGTTTTTAGACACATTGAAGTCTCTTGGTGGTGGTGCCTGCTTTCAAATTTGTTGGCATTCATACTTGGGAAAAAAACTGTTGCTGGCGACCCATTTCATAATAACGTGTCAATAAAAATGCTGGCCTGTTTTATCGCAGGTACAAAGAGCCCATAACACATGAAATACCATGACTAGAATTTCTCGACACCTCAAACACCCCCAAAGGAAAAGATACCATTCATGGCTTTATTCCAGGCTCCCGTGGGATGGCAGAAGAAGGAGCATCTGAGATGGTCTTTGGTGGCAAGAGCTAGGAAGTTGGAGCGTGGACAGTGTGTCAAAGCAGATAGAAGTATTTGTAAGTTGGGAGTTTGTAGGACCTTGAATAAATCTCCCCGACTCTTAGGAGCCAGCTTTAGAGAGTTTCTCAAGTAGCATTCAGGCAATACTACAAAATGGTATTCAGCTTGTTCATCTCTGCTGCTATCCTGGGACTCCAAATGCAAGGTGTTGTGAGCCCCGTGAAACATAAACCAAAATCCAGACCATGTTACTCATTTGTTCCAGGTCCTTCCAAACACCAGGACGCACATTATGTGCCTTCTACCCATGCAACTCTCCTCAAGTCAAACCACACTGCAAAACATACAAGATACTAAGTTTACGTCCTAAGAGTCACGAAGATCTGTGTGGCAAAGGTGTTGTCTTCAGCTTGATAGACTTTAAAAAGTGAGGCCTAGTGGACATCTTCAGGCCATCCTTAAAGGGCTGTGAAAAGTATCCTCTTTGCTTGCTGGATTTGCTACAGGCTCCTCCCACGATGCCCTGCTTCGCCTTAGGTATAAGGACGGCAGGATAACTATGAGCCACCTTAGACCTTATTACCTCAGCTGTAGTTGCAGAGTAACAGGCCCCTAATTCCCTATCCCATCCATCATCTCTCTCATCACCTAATATTTCTTATTTGTCTTGCTTACCCTCTCTCTCCATCCCACCTGCTGGTTAAGTCTCACAACGGTGAAGAAGGCCTCTTATTTCCAGATGGCCTTGACACCTAAGAATGAGAAAATGCCTATGGCTTGGTTTGTGTGCCCCAAAGGCTCATGGATTAAAGGCTTAGTCACTACCTTGGAAGTAGTGGAAGCTTTGATGTGGGTCACGGGGGACATGCCTTTGAAGGGTCTATTGAGGCCCTGGCCATTTCTTTTCTTGTGTTGCTTTCTGACCACTGTGAATGAGCAGCTTGCTCTACTACCTGTCCCTCTCCACAACACACACACACACACACACACACACACAGATGAGAGAGAGAGAGAGAGAGAGAGAGAGAGAGAGAGAGAGTTAGAGTTTGTTTTCTCCTTACAGATCTGAAGCAGCAAAGCTAGCTGACCCCAAAGCAGAAACCTGGGGCCAAAACAGACTTACCATCCTTTGTTGACTTCAGGTGTTCTGTAACAGTGAAGAGAGGCTCACTAACACACAGGTATTCAGCACATTTGGTGACTGAATGAATGAAGGAAGAGGACACAGGTTTATAAAATGTGGACTCTATGATGATAGAAATGGAAAATACATAATTGAGGAGGTGTGGTGCCCAGGATTGAGAGGAGACACGAGAAGATTCGAAAGTAAGAAATTGAATACATTGGCAACAGTTGATGAACGATTCTCATGTGTCCAGAGCTATAAGGGACATATAGGAAGCATCTATTTATCTGTGAGAGATACATATGATACACACTGGAACCTTCTTGTAGATAGAACTATGGTAAAAATGAATTTCCACATTAGATATAGTATGAGATTAATAATAGTAATAAAATTCATGCATAAGGATATACTGTAATAAAAGTGAGAATGTGGTCTGTTCTCCCCCCCCCTCGATAACTTATCACCCTATTCATCCTTTAGATATTAGGTTTCCAGGGGAAACCTAAACCTTAAAAGTGAAGCTGAGGATTAAAGTGGACTACTATACATTGCTTCCATCCAGTCACCCCAATAAGTACCCCATCCTTATTCCAAACCCAGCACAGCTGATGCCAGCAGGGTCCTTGGCTGTGCACTGAGAGATGAGCAGATCTGACCTAATGAATGCGTAGCCACCCTGAGCAGATGCCACTGAGCCATTCTGTAGCACCTGGCACATTTGACGAGCACTTATCTCCTCGGGACGAAAGACAGTGTGACAGGAGCTGAGAGGACCCTCTTTGCTCGTGTGCACAAACCGTGGAGATGGCCACGGCAGTGGAAAATATCAGATCATCTGAGGCAGAATGTCCAGGCTAATATTAGTTTTCGTATCAATGGTTTCCATGGTGATACCTATAAAGAATTAGCTGTGATCAAGCAGTTCACACTTTTAGAAGAAGATGCTGAAGTAAAGGAAATCGCTACCCACCCTTTGTCCTCACAGATCGCTCATCCCATGGGCTCACTTCTTTCCATTGTTCCTGTAATGCCCCCGAAAGATCCACAGTAGATCCTGTCACTTCAGGCTCGAAGGCTCCGCTCTCTTCCCATGTGCTTCTGCGAGTTTTCCAAACACTGCCAGGTCATTCCTGCATCTGTGTCCCGATTCCATTCCTGTATCTGTGTCCCGATCCCTAGTCTTTTCTTCTAAAAGGATACGCAGGTTTAAGGACTTCTCACCGTCTTAACACCTTCTAGGGGAGCATACACATGTACTGATCTTCTACTAATTACAACCTCCATGCTTCAAACACAGTGGAAGATGGTAGCGTGGTCCCTTAATCCCCACTGATAGATGACTAACTCTGTAAGGCCTTGCTCATACTAGTGTTTTCTAGTATAATCAACATAGTACATTGACGATACAAAGAGCAAATCCTCAAGCTGGGTGCTTGAAAGACTGAGAGCTAGCAAGTAAAGTTACTGATCCTAGGCCATGCACGTTTGGAACTCGGGGTTGCGCTGCCTAGCTTGTCACCTTGACGTGCAGTAGAGTCGTTTGGAAAGAGGAACTCTCAGCTAAGGAAAAAAAGCCTCCGTTAGATGTGGCTGCAGGCAAGCCTGTAGGACACTTTTTTGAATTAGTGATTGACGTGAGAGGGCCCAGCCCATTGTGGGTGGAGCCACTTCTGGGCTGGTGGTTCTGGGTTCTAAAGGAAAGCAGGCTGAGCAAAACATGAGGAGCGAGCCGATAAGCAGCACCCCTCCATGGCATCGGCGCCAGCTTCTGCCTCTGGGTTCCTGCTCTGCTTGATTTCCTGCTCCTGCCCTGATTCCTTTCAGTAATGGACTGTTACCTGGAATTATAAGACTAAACAAACCTTTTCCTCCTCAAGTTAATCTTGGTCAGTGAAGTTAATCTTGGTCGTGGTGTTTTATCACAGTGATAGTAACCCCAACTAAGACACGTGTCTTCCTATACCTTTATTCTCCTCAACCCTCGTAGCATGTCCAGTACCAAGTCCTGCATACTTTACACAGAATACCCTGGGTCTATTGATACCTTGGCCTAACCTGCACTGTTCTACCCTCTGGTGTCCCACGCAGTTTCCCCTCACATGAGTGAGTTCTCTGCTTTTCTAAGGCCACTACTGCACTATTGCTTGTGTGCATTTGGGGACTATTTGATGGATCACTCTCTCCCTTCATAACCCCAAGATCCCCTTAGGAATTTGGACCACTTCTGTTCATGTCCCCAACCTGCACACTTCCTGATGCGTGAGATGCTCGGTGGATGCTGTTGATAAACACTGAGGGGTCTCCATCATTGGAACCAGTGCCATACCTACAGTGAGAGGTTTGGTCTGCAGAGTTGCTGGCCAGGGGTTCTCCACATCTGCCGGATACACAGGGGAATGCAATCCCGCAGACAGAAGTCAACCGGGCCCTGTAAATTTTGCTCACAAAGGTAAGGCCTACGTCAGATGCTTAAAAACCCATATATTTGCCCTTACAATTTGCAAACGGGGACAGGGCACCTGTTCTCCGGACAGGACAGGACAGAACTGCCGATGGTGCTCTATCTTCAGACACCCAAACCTTACCACTCTCCCTAGCTGTGTAGCTGGATTGGGGGCAGTGTTGAAATACTGTTTCTAAAGGGCAGAATAACAACTATTCACCTCAGCCTCTGAAGTCTGATACCGGTCCACATTCGCTCCCTTTGGCTTTGGTATGATAGTCCTTGGTGGAGCGAAGAAGACTGACCCAGATAAGTTTCTCTGTCTGGCTATGGACCTTGGGACATTCTGAGCAGGAAGCTCAGACACAGGGGTTCACGGGCACAGCTTGCTCTTCTCCTTGCCCCTGTGCTGACCTTAGCTGGCCCGCATGTCCTGGGATTCCTTTATCTGCATTCTTGTTACCCACCTCGTTGGTCTAGACCTGCTTCAAGACCTCAGAGAGGGTTAACTAACAACTTGCATAGCTGGCATTAGGCGGTAAGTGCCACATAAGGCTGTGCCCTGCAGCTCACATCAATCAGCCTCGGCCACTTCCCTCCGTGGCAGAACAGTAGGTGCCCCTTTTGTGCTTTACCTCCATGGACACGGACTGAAGGACATCGAGCAGGAAGCTCCCTATCTTTGACAATGTGAAGGGGGTGGGCTCTCAGCCTCCTTGAGGAATGGCCATCTGAGAACTGTGCTCTACCGGGGAAAAATGCTGAGAAGATACAGCCAGGGCTCAGGGCAGCTTGTCTGCTGTGACTGCTGACTTGGTTATTTTTATTTTGCTCCAGCAAAAGAGGCAAAATGCAGGGCAATGCATCTGCTCAGGGGCACAGGGACTGACAGGGAGCCAGCTTGGAAAACAGACAGCCATGTGTGCCTTCCTGACCCTCTCTCCTCTAGTCTTGCAGCCATTTTCCCTAGCCTTGCGGCCGGGTTGTACTTCACTCTTTCCAAAGTAGTGGGTGCACCACAATAAAAACTGCCAAGAAGAATGCTTAAAGTATTTATTTATTTGCAAATTTTTCTCAAGACTACGCACTGCAAATACAGCAAATATACAAATATACCATCCATATTGAAGATGGATTCTATTAAATATATATATATACATATATATATGTATATATATGTATATATATATATATATATATATATATATATATATATTTGGGAGAATCAACATGGTTTGGTAATGAAGAAACAGAACGTCAGGCACGTTCAGAGCTCTTTGGCACCCATCAAAAGGAAAACCCGAAGCAACAACAAAGCAAACTAACAAACATAAAAGCAAAAGCAAACACATCCAAGCTTTAACTAGAAGCAAACAACTAAATTCTTAGAATAGTTTAATGAGCTGCTTCTAGAGAAAACTTAAAAGTTAGTTTCAGAAAGGTTTTGAGCAACAGGATGATCTCCCCCTCAAAATAAGCACTGTTCTTCATTAAGCTCTTAGTAGGTGACATTAAGCACAAAGTAGGTGTCAGGTGCTCTCTGAGCTCTTCCCATCCTTTCTATCATGCAAAAAAAAAACCCAAAAAAACAAAAAACAGGTAACCCCTAATCTTCACCCCTTTACCCTTCACCCTTCATCTCACAAAGAAGTTAACTAAATGGCCTGCGGTGGCAAGTAAGTAAATGTGTTGCTTCCGGGCTGAGGGGCTGGCCCCTCTGAAAGCCTGAGAGCAAAGAAGCCTCCCCTCCCTGAAGTTGCTTCTGCTAGCTATTTGGTCAGAGTAATAGGGAAAGTGACTGATGTCACCAGGCCTGGGGTTTCCACTCCTACCTTCACCAACCATGATGAAACACACTCAGAAAAACAGAAGCCGCCATCCTGAAAGTGTCTAGACTTTCCCTTGCCATCATTCCTATACGACACAACACAGCAACTATTTCCACAGGAATTATGTTAAATCAGCATTCTAAGTAGTCTGGAGATGGCTGAAAATACATGGGAGGATGTGTGTAGGTTGTGTGAAACTCCTGTGCTGTTCTACAGATGAAGCTTTAGTCCATGTCATTCTGACACCCGTGGAGTGGTCCTCCATAGATACCAAGAAAAACAAGTGTACTTAAATATTGTCTTTCCTCTCCGGGGAGACAGCATCCCTTTGAATAAAGACAGCTTGCTTTGTTTTGTTTCTTAAAAATCTTTCATCATTCACAAACTGGGCTTCATGAGTCAGTGCAAAACACCACTGTGGGAAATCTGCAGGGTTCTGTGAATCTGTGAGAAGAGAGCTTTGGAAATGGACAGAAATTCCTAACTCTTGGAGGAACGGCAATGAGGCCCTTCCAAACGGGAGGCAGAATAACAGTTTAAGGGAGGAGCGATGAGAAGGCCTTGGTATCCAGGCATTGCCTTGGTTTGTGGAGAGATCGAGCCCATCCTGTTTATAAACGCGGTATGTGTATTTGATTTTTCAGTACCGTAGTAGTTACCCAACACTCGGCTTCACGTGTGGTGGCATTTCCTTGTATTTTAATAAATAAAGCTTGCCTGAAGTTCAGAGAGTAAAACAGTCACAATGATCATCCTTACAGACCAGGCAGTGGTGACATAAACCTTTAATCCCAGTAGCCACACTAGTTTGTCATAGAAACTAGGGGGCAGTGGTGCATGCCATTAATCCCAGTCCTGGAGAGGAATATAAAATGGGAGGAGACAGCTCTCAGTCCCAGTCTCATTCTGAGATTCCTGAAGGCAGGATCGCCATTTAAGACTGAGGTAGAGGTAAGAGACAGTGACTGCCTGTTTTGCTTGTCTGACTTTCAAGTTGAATCCCAATTTCTGTCTCTGGGATTTTATTAATCATGCTACAGTCTGGATATTAAATTCTGAGATTAATAGCAAGATTAATAGTTAATAATAGTGAGATTAAGCCTCACTGGGTAGTGAGTGAGGCCTAAGTTTACACTTGGCTGAAGGAGTTGCTGGCTGTGAAGAAGATTACTAAAACCTTAAAACCTCAGTATCTTCCTTGTGCAGTGAGGATGACCAAACGTCCTCTTTATTAGACTGTCTGGGAATCAAGTTTGTGGAGTTTACCAGCTGTGCCTAGCATACAGGGGTAAATACACTGCGGTGTTTGAATGAGAATGGCCCCTATAGGCTCATATATTTGAATGCTAGGTTCCTAGCACGTGAAACTGTTGGGCAAGGACTAGGAGGTGTGGCCTTGTTGGAGGAGGTGTGTCACTGGGGTCCCACTTTCGGCCTCCAACCAAAAGATTAGGATGTACACGCTCAGTTAGTGCTCAAGCACCATGCCTGCCTGTCTGCTGTTATGTTTCTTGCCATAATAATCATGGACTCTCCCTCTGAAACTGTAAGCAAACCCCCAATTAATTGCTTCCTTGTCTAAATTGCCTTGGTTATGGTTATGTTCACAGAAATAGAAAATCAAGGAAGGCACAACTATAAGTTAGCTATTACTATTAAAATCTATCTAGATACATTAACTTCTGTCCACAGCCATTATCTGTAGGAGGTCACAACAGGGCGTTTGCATTTCACAAGGGAACTAGCCTTTGACATTGGTAGGGTAATATAATTTAATTGGATCACATTAAGTATGAGGGTTCTTTATTTGTTTGTTTAAGATTAAGAGTGCTGTCTTTGCCTATACCACTGTGTCTGAGATTAATAAAAAGATGCTAGGCCCGTTCCTGCAAACCCTGGGAAAGAAATCATCTGGAGTGTGTTCTTCAGAACTTGAATACACACCTTCACTTTTCCGTGGAAGACTTTGTCATCTTCAGAATGCAGTTTTATAACATTCTACAAAAAAGGTTTCAGGCCAAGAAAATAGAGGAAATATTTTCTTGTATCATTAACCTTGATCTTATTGAAAGTCCCACCTACAAATGAGTAGAGAAAAAAAACTTCCCTCTTCAAGAATATGCATGTTATGCAAAGAAAGATGTGTGGACTCCCAAGTGTCTGTGTAAGAGCTATTTGAGAGATCTTGTGTTGGGGTTCTGAGGACACAGCTACCTCAACAGTCACTAGACAGAACAGTGAGGGCAGAACTCCCAACTACAGAAAGAAGGGGATTTAGTATGATTGACATCACACATCTGTCCGTATTTCAAGCATGTCATGGATTTAAAAGACTTTTATCCTGTTATCTGGGATGCCAATCGCTAAAACAGCCTTTTAAGGGAAAATGTCTTTTGAGTTACAGACGACCACACCGTGAACAAACTTGTGGATGTGAAAGTTTGTAAAGCCACAGCCATTTGGTGTGAGGAAACCTCCTTTCGGTTGACATCAATCACACAGGATTTTCTTTCTGCTTCCCGAAAGACACCTACGAAGGTTTGACAAACATTTCTGAAGGTTTAATTGCTGTCTCAGGTTCTTTGTACAGGATCTAAATGAAATATTTTTTCAGGTTTTGTCAGGTTTCGTTTGTTCTCACTTTTTTTTTCTTTTTTGAGATTGGGCAATGCTGTGTAGCCCTTGCTAACCTGGTACCAGTATGTGGCTTCAAATTCACAGCAATTCTCCTGCCTAAGCACCCCTCAGCTGCTAACATTACAGAATACATACCTAACCGAAGAACATACTCTCTGCAATAATAAGACCACAGAAAATGTCCATTTGTCTATCTGTCTGTCTATCATCTATCTATCTATCTATCTATCTATCTATCTATCTATCTATCTATCATCTATCTATCTATCTATCTATCTATCATCTATCTATCTATCTATCTATCTATCTATTCATCTATGCACCTATCCATCCATCTGTCATTTCTCTACCTCTCTCTCTACCTATCTGACATCTATATTATGTTCTCAACTATCATATGTAGTATTTTGATTTATGCGCTCTACAGAAATAGTACATTCCTTAGCATAATATCATGTGAGTTTTCCTTTCATTCTGTTTTGATGTCTAGCTCAAGCATGCATGCCATGCAGATAAGGAAATCCATGAATCTCCATTGAGCTTGTCCAAAGTGAACTTTCCTAATGAAATCTCAATTTCCACGAGTTCTGCTCAACTTCCTTGGCTAGACTGGAATTTTCTGTAATGCTGCGCTACAGAAATGCTGAGAGCAATTTAAGGAGTTTCCATAGAAAGATGATCTAAAAAGATGATAAAAGAAGAGGTGATTAAAGTGAAACCTAATATTAGATGAGTTCCCTTGATGGAGGGCACAGTTAAGAGTCTGAAGCGTGATGGGTGGAGAACAGCCATCACCAACCCCTCTACACAGAACTGCTCTCGACTCCCTTGCTCAGGAGGGAAGAGCTTGGGTCTCACTTTCAAGTTCATTTCTAAAAAGACTCTCCCTCTCAAGACACAGATTTATCCCAAGACACAGATGCTGCCTAAACAATTTTGGCAGCACTAGCAACTTGATAGCCATTTTAACTTTACAAACTTGATTCGCTTTAATGGACGAGACAGCTGACTATTGAGTTCAGTCAAAGCCTCAGGGGAAGAGCAAGGTTCATCTAGGTACGAGCATTATGCTTACAGACCCTAAAAGTTGTGAAGGACTCAGCAGGCACCGGCTATACCCTTCTGTGCCATTCCGAAAACCTGCATTTGTTCAGGTACGTTGATCAGGAAGGGGAACACCTGCGCCCTTACTGAAAGTAAATTAAAAGGCAGGCATTGAGACTTGATTGGAATACGCTGTGCGCCACACTTTACAAGGTAACTGCCAAGACTTTATGTTGGGGGCGGAGCAGGGAGGGCAACAACGGGTTTAGTATTTTCCATGGTCCACGTGAGACAAATCCTTCCCCAGAGTTTCAAGGTGCTAATAGGGAAATAATAGATCACATGAGCTATCTTATGAGGACACTTTTGAAGCAGGGCTTTGCTGTGTATATCCTGGGGTGACATCAAACTTGTAACAATTAAGCTCTTGCCTCAGCCTCTCAAAGCTCAGTATTATAGCCATTCATAATTGTGCTTGAGTTTCTGATAAGAAATGTTAATGTCTAGGTGTGAAATGGAGTTACAATTAAAGTTTTAAACTTGTTGAGCATCACTGAGTGCCAAAAGTAAGAAAGCATTAAAAAAAACCTTTTTAAAAAGGACAAAAAAGATGGGCTTATAGAAAGAACTCTAGAGTTAACCTGAAGGGTACCTAATGGCAGAGGTTAGGCCATCTGAACAAAAGTGTGATGTGAAGATAACACAGGATTAAAACTCGGACAACAAAGGAATACCCACGAGTTGATACTGCTATCAGTAAGTGATTGAATAAATAAGAGAAGGTGGAGGAGCATGTTTTGTTACAGAAGATTTCATTTAAAATCTGTAGGAGGCATGGGGGAGCCAGGAGCATTGTCAGAAGATCACACTAGCACTCGCTACAAGGATCACCGATGGATGCTGAAGTTGGTGCTCATTCATCAACTTAAGTTGTCTTGTTTCATTGTCTCCTCCATTCACATGTTGCTTAATTATAAGGGGAAGCTTGTTGACAGTATCGTCGACATAATCATCATTCAACACCTTACCCCGTGAGTGATCAAAGGCTTCACGCCCTCAATCATCAGACGCAAAGATGCCACGTATCCTGGATGAGATGCTTGGGGTTGAGAGACATCACCTCTGCAGACTCTTTCCAAATGCATATGACCTCAATCGATCACTCAACAACATAGGACAAATCCAAACCCGAAGACATGCTATAAAATGACTTAGTGAGTTAGGATTGCAAGCTTGCCAAGGTCATAGAGGACAAGCAGAGACTGAGATCTGTCACGGAGTGGAGGGGAACAGGAGATCTCATATGCAAGGTGCCATCTGAAGTAGACCATAAAATGAACATCATAAGGAAAAATGTGAAATATGGATAAAATCTGTACCAATATCAATTTCTTAGTTTTAATCATTGTACTGTATTTACAAAAATAGTTTACAATAAGGTGGATGGTGTGAGTTTTATAACAATGCCCTGTGCTTCTTATGTTATTTCAAAATAAATAGAATAATATGCCTGGTATATCACTGGATCCCAGTCAGGGTTAAATATGCCAGTGGCAGTGATACGGAGAGGTTGACCTCCTGGATATGCTGGACTCTGACACAGACCTTCTCCTCTGAAGCTCCTGAGATAGCCCATGATGGATGATTTGATTAGAGTTATCTGGTTTTATTCAAACACGGTCGAGCACCTGCTGTGTGATGGAATATTGTATTAAAGCAACAGGGGCAAAGAGATTTTAAAAAAAACTCTGTATCTAACACTGTGTTCTGTTGCTATAACAAAATACCAGAGCCTGGGTAAGTTAGAAAGGATCCACACCATTCTGCAGGCTTGGAAGTTTAAAAGCGCAGTGAAAACAGCTCACGACAAAGAAATTTAAAGGGTACAGAGACAAAAAGAACCAAACGAAAGGAGTGCTCCCTGCTTCATGACAACACACTTCCGTGGTAATTAATGGTCCCCTGAAAGAAGAAGGACTTGCTTCCAGAAAACAGGCATTAATACCCCTGAACACCCTAATGACCTCTTGACTCCATCCCTTCTCAATACCGTTACACTGGAAATCAACTTTCAAAAGGAGTTTGTTGAGGGAAAGGCACGGTGACGAGCCTCTGTGCTGAAACAAGCCCTAGCCGAGCTAAGCTGAGTTTTGTTGGAGAAGAGAAACTTGGATTGCAAAGAAGGTTGGGATGACACAGCAGGAAGGGATTCAAGGTACAAGAAAATCCCCAGGGTCCCTGAACTGTGCAGTAATGTGGAGAGACCTGTAAGACAGAAGGTGGAGTGTTTGAATGGGAGCACACAAGGCCCAGGTGACTGACAAAGGTGTGTGCAGGGTTGGACTTTGAATGGCACCTGTAGGTGGTGAGCTGTCTACAAAGCCACACCAGTATATTTATAGCACAGAAGTACTAACCGAGGGCGTCTAGGAGAAACAACAGATGAGTTTATGGCAGGGAGGCAAAAGGGACCTTTTGCTATTATTTAATCCACAAGTAATACCAACATTAATATTTAAAAGCGGTTATGACTGTTTTCATGTCACCAAGCTAATTTTTCAGGCACCACAAGTAGAGACGGGAGGAAGCATGATATAGAATCAGAAGCCACACCAGAGAGAAAGCACCGTCAGGATTTCATGTGCCATTTATTTTCTTTCTTTGTTAAGCAGCAGCTTAAAAATTGAATGGACACGTATAACTCTATTTACTTATCGAACTCAGCACACACATACACACACTATGCAATACTTCTATCAGGGTAATTACCCTTTCTATCTCTTTGAACATTTGTTTGTCATTTCTTTGTATTGAAAATCGACAATCACCACTTCATTGAGAAATATAAAAGCCACTGTAACCTGTAGTCACACTGTGTACCGTAGAGCATTGGAACAGATATCCCTTGTATGCTTCTAATTGTATCTGGGGACTCATTGTCTAGCTGTCTCTAGCTCCCTTCCCTTGGATGTCCGGTCCTTTGCACAGCCTTGATTGTGTTAGCTTCTGACTCTGCAGAATGGGTGTGCTTTGAGTCTACTAAGTTTCTAGGCAGGGTATTGGCCAACTTCATCAATAAAAGAGGTGGAGTAGATTAAGAAATATGTTTGGGAGAGGAAAGTGACTGATAAACTTTGTCAATACAAAACAGGGAAGACCTTTATATTTCCTATTTCACAGAAAAGTCTGCCAGATGCTCTAGGCCTGTAGGCTGAAGATGGCTGCCCCAACATTGTAGAGGAACTTTGGGGTAGATATTTCTGTTGTTAGGTAATATTAACTCCTTCTGAGGTCTTTGATGAAATTAAAGACTAAACAATTAGAGTTATAATTTTCCTTAGTTATGATAGAAAATAAATTTGGCATAAAACTTTGGAGTCACTAAGACAGGATGGATGGTGGACTGTTTTCTCTGAATTTGCAAAATACAAATGGATTGAATATTATAAATGTAATTCTTACTTGATAACTGTTTTTGTTATGTTAAGTTTACTATGTTAAAGTTAAAACCTTTCATTTTTATTTAGACAAAGGGGGGAAAAAGTTATAGAATATTATTTTAAGATGTGTTACATTTACTTATGCTGTAGAACATTTGTTTTAATGATAAAAAAGAACTTGAATAAATACAAAGAAATGTTTTTGAATGGAGAGTGGAAAGAGTGCAAGATAAGCTAATAAGATGGGGTACAAGTCAAGTCTAAGTTATCTATGTAATACTCAATACATTCTTTTTTTTTTCTTTCTTTGGTTTTTCGAGACAGGGTTTCTCTGTAGCTTTTTTAGAGCCTGTCCTGGCACTAGCTCTTGTAGACCAGGCTGGCCTCGAACTCAGAGATCCGCCTGCCTCTGCCTCCCGAGTGCTGGGATTAAAGGCGTGCGCCACCGCCGCCCGGCCTCAATACATTCTTTGAATAACCAATAAAATATTCACCTGCAGCACAGAGGAGACTGGGATGAGGTCAAAATTAAGCTTAGGAGCATGGAAAATTTCTCTGAGAGGCAGCATGGAAAAAAAAATAACTTGACTGAAGATGGATTCCTCAGAAACAATACTAGTTCAGAATCAGTCAGGGGGGAAAGGGATCAAGAAATAGACAAGTCCTTCAAAAATCAGTTGGAGGACATTCACTGGGTTGAGAACATAATTTCAATTGAGTGGGAGGGTATGTGACTCAATGGATTGAGGGGTGAAGGTGAGTTAAAGAAACTGAGGCTCCAGAACTGGTAGAATAGCTTTGTAATCCTAGCTGTCCAGAAGACGGAGGCAGGAGGATGGCAAGTCCGAGGCTGTCCTGAGCTACAACATGAGTTCAAATCCAGCTTGGGCAGCTTGCTGAGTCCCTGTCTCTAAATTAAACCTCAAATCCTGCCCTTGGTGACATATTCTTCTAGCAAAGCCACAACTCCTAAATGTATACAAACAGGGCCACCAACCAGGGGCCAAGTTTCTAAATGCCCAAGAATCTGGAAGATGCCTCATTTAAACAGCCACAGAAGAGTGTGGGGGGGAACTCACTTATGAATTATAAAGACTAGAAAAAAAGTCAACTTTTTACCTTAGTTCCCAAAGAAAGCAAATGCTCACTCATTTCCCCACTCTCTACCTTCCTGCCTCCAAAGGTAGCTCCTTGTAGCCACAGCCACCACGAGGGGCTGTTTGTCATAGAGCTGATCAGGGGAGCTGAGCGGGGCAGGGGGTGGTGGTGGTTACATGGACATCAGAACTGTACCCAAAAGGACAACTACATTCATAACCAAGGACTCTTCTCCCAGAACAAGCAGCCACAAGGACTGCTACCATGTACAATTGGAGATTCTGTTCACCTGGAGCCACACAGGTCCCTCAAAGAAATATGCCAAAGCTTGTCTAGGCTTTTTTTTTTAAATCTTGGCTCTCTTTGCACTGCTTGGATTTATTTGCAGTGCTGGGAACTGAACCCAGGATCTGGTCCATATTAAGCGAATGCTTATCTCCTTTCAAGAGACTAACTTTCCGTTGCAGATAAGTGCTGTAGGGGGATGTCCTCCCTCACCCCCCAGTCACCACCTTCCTCTTCACTCTGGACCAGTACAGACACAAGCTGGCCTCTGCCCATCTACACAGTGCACCTCTAACGGACTAAAGGGGACCATCTCCAACCCTGGTGCCAGCTTCGAGGGAATGCGTTCCTTCAATTATCTGAATGATGTTCATCACGAATTAACAAACGCTCCACACCTCAGGCTGGCTTGCTTGCTTTCTACAAAACTGAAAGGGAAAATTAATTGGGTAATACAGTGGTTCAAAGACTTAGCGGGTAGACGTGGAGCCTGGTTCTCCAACCACAGCCGGTTCACACACCTCAACTTCTATTTGCGCTGGTCTCTGAATGGGAAAGAGGAGGGAAGGAAGGAGGGAGACTTTCTAAAGCCTGACTCAGTTTAGCAGCGTGCCCAGGAGCCACAAATATAGGCTACAATAGGAGAAAGCACTGTGCTGCTACTGACACTGTTTACCGCTTAGCTCTTTGTATATAGTATCAGTTTGTAGGATATTTTGTGTAGTTTATATCTACCTATACATCACTAATCATTGTAATTATTATGTAATTCAGAGCTTATTTTGAAACCTAGTTACATGGACTCACATACAATGACAAAGTTAAAGTTTCCAACATAGGTGTGCTTGCTTTATTGAATTAAGTTATAAGACAATTAGCAAGATGCTTTCCAGCCTAAAATATTAAGTAAAGGTAGCATTCTGTAGAGGAACAGGGATGCAAATAAAAGTCTGTGGAAGGAAAAAACCATGTGCAGAATATCTTTTTAAAATACCCTCCTATAGGCTGGGCAGTGGTGGCGCACGCCTTTAATCCCAGCACTCCGGAGGCGGAGGCAGGAGGATCTCTGTGAGTTCGACGCCAACCTGGTCTACAAGAGCTAGTTCCAGGACAGGCTCTAAAAAAAGCTGCAGAGAAACCCTGTCTCGAAAAAACAAACAAACAAACAAACAAACAAACAAACCCTCCTGTGCTTGTAAAGTATATGACAGTAGATGATGAATTGTTACGGCATTTAAGATACACATGCATTTGTTTATAAAAAGTAAAATAAATATGTGATACCTGACATTGCACGCTGTGTGACTATTTAAAGATAAAACATCTAGGTGTGAGCTTTTTTTTTTTGTTTTTTTTCGAGACAGGGTTTCCCTGTAGTCTCTAGAGCCTGTTCTGCTGGAGCTAGCTCTTGTAGACCAGGCTGGCCTCGAACTCAGAGATCCGCCTGCCTCTGCCTCCCGAGTGCTCGGATTAAAGGCGTGCGCCACCACCGCCCGGCCCTAGGTGTGAGCTTTTAAATGTATAAGGAACGTGTAGTTTCATCAAAGTGGTTCTAAGTGGTCCATAAGAGCAAAAGGAAAGACTAGAGAAAGGCAACCCCGCCATCACCGCCCAGATTCTTCCCTTCTCAACTGCACTGTGACGTCTACCAGCTCCCTAGGATGGTTTAGAAAAGGGACAAACAGGTAGGAGAAAAAGCGAAGGCTTTGTTGATGGATCAGAAAGTGTTTTGGAACACTAAATGTAAAGCCTGGCTCCGGCTTCCCCAGAGGAACACCCACATTTGCCAGGGGCCCCACGGGGCAGAGGCAAGTCCTGATTAGAGGGAAAACATCTGTGAGTGGTGCTGATTGTTTGTCAACAGAAGGAGAGACTAAGAGAGTTGGAGCTGCAGAGTACTCCCCAAGGCATCTTCCTTGCAGTGTATATTCAAAACATTCAAGGCTCGCTAAGGAAAGCAGCGTTTTAAATATTCTGCTCGTAGACTTCATAGCTTTGGACCCCCAATTTTCCAAATTAAGAAGTTGTTGTATGTAAATTGTGCTGACCATCTGCACCAGAATCTTTTGCCATGATCTGGCATGCTTCATGACTCTTGTAAGAAACTGAGGTGGAAGCCAGGTGAGGTAGTTCACATCTACCTGTCATTTGGAAGGCTGAGACAGGAAAGCTAGGAGTTTGGGGCCACCTAAGGCTACATGACAAAACCCAGTCTCAAACAAAATAAAACGCAAATGAAATAAACAACAACAACAACAACCAAAGAAACTCAGATCGAATACCTTGGAAAGAAAACTCAGAATATATAGCCATAAAACACCTGCAGACGTCGATTGGAGGTGTAGTTCAGTGGGTAGGGTACTCGCCTAGTATGCAGGAAGCCCTGGGTTCAATGCCCAGACCTGTATAACCTGGCACAGCAGTTCACACCTGTAATCCCAGCACGCAGAGGTGGAACCGGGAGGCTAAAACCTCAGCTATGTGGTATAACTAGGGCCAGGCTGGGACAGATGAGCCTGTCAAACAAAACTAAACAGAGCACTGTAGAGTTGAAGAACCACGTGAAGCTTCATTTGTCAATGCTCAGAGGATTGTATTGATTGTATTGTATCCTCGGGCAATACAATGTGCTGAGTCCAAGTTTACAAAAATATATCTTGAATCTAGTCTGTAGATATGGCTGTGCGGTATGCCTTTCAACAGGACATTCGGAAAGAATTTGCACATCTGGAACGCATACCGTCAGGTTCTTCTGCTACGGAGGCAATCTCCGGAAATAAATGGAGTCAGTAGTGACAGGAGCCGGCTCTAGCGAACAGCGCTCTCAGTCGGGAGTTTGCAGCCTAAGGAGGTGTGGACCGATGAGCTTGTTTTCGGTGTCAGTACAAACCACCGTATAGAGTTAATCAAACGCTCGGTACCAATCACTCACCTTTTAATTCGGAATTGCTCTCACCGCTGTGTGTCTGACAAAAGCAGCAATTATGAGCCTGCAGGGCTCACGAACGATTAGATTAAAGTGCTGCTGTGGCGTAATGTATAAAGTATCCTCCCTAATTGGAGCTAAAACCTTGCCAACAAGTAGCCATGTGAACAGGCACTTGAGGGACAAGGGGGAAGAGAAGGATATGTACAGTCATGGCTTCTGTGGCGACAAAGGACCCGACAGCAGATTGTAACACCTTGCAGACTCAACGCCGAGGCAGGAATTTCTCTTCTGTAGAGGTGAAAACAGCTCTCCACATTTCTTAACAGCGGGTGGATTCTGTGGTTAGTATTCAGTGTCTATAAGTGGGGGATGTATACGTGACCTCTCTAATTTCAATTCAGAATAGATTTCTCTGACAGTGCTTAAGTTACAAGTCTGACTAAATTATATTTACATAGAAAACCTACTTATTGTGCTCTTTAAATTAATTGCTAGGTTAGCATGTAAAATAGTTCCATTATGTTTTCTTTTTTCATTCCTAGATGATATGGACTCTCTGGGGTTGGGGTAAGGAAGAGAGCCCAGAAGTGGGCAGAAGGCATAGGGGAGGGCAAGTGGGAAGAGAAGAAAATATACCTATGGTGGCGTGAAAGTCACCTCTACAAACTCTTGGGTATTGCCTTCCGTCTAGCATAGCTTGAAACCAGTGCTATTTTCAATGTTAATCATAAATAAAGTAAGCTTTCCAAAGTATACAACTGTGAATCTTAAAATGGAACATAATTTTAGTTTATTGGTTATGATTGTTCTTTTTTTTTTAAAGCACCTTACAGGATATCGCAGGTTGACCTCCAACTCACTATGTAGCTCAGACAAACCTAAAACATCTAGTCCTCCTGCCTCAGTCTCCTGAGTACTGGGCTAACGCACATAGCAGCACCGCTTCTATCTGGTTATAATTGTGTGTGTGTGTGTGTGTGTGTGTGTGTGTGTGTGCATGTTTAGGTATGCAAGCGGTTGTGAAATCCACCACATAAGTAGTGTACAGGTTAGAGAATGACTTGTAGACTCAGTTACCTCTGCCTGCCACGTAGGTTCTTGGAGATGGATCTTGGGTTTCAGCCTCAGTGACAGCTGTCTTTGCCCACTGAGCCATAGGTATGATGCTTCTTGTTTGTATGTGTATGCTTGTTTGTTTGTAAGCTTGAAACTTTCATAAGTTCTGGAGGCAGGAGTAGCTTTCTACATTTGTAAAAGGCAGTGGACAGTTGCACTTTGATTCTTAAAGACATTCTGTGCCCACTCTCGCCTCATCTGTTAGGGATTACTTCCTAATTGTGTCTTCCTGGTTCCTTTCCTCACCATCTCCATACCTTTAAATCCAATAGCAATACCTTTTAAAGACTGTACTGAGCAAGAGCATATAGACTTTGACCTGAGCTGGCTTTTCTCTAACTAAGAGGATGTGCTCCTACATCGGCTTTATAACAGCTCTGGGTTGCTCGGTGCTATTTCTCATTTCCTAGAATTTGGCATTTGGACTAAGATAATCATCATTTTTTTTCTAGATAGTGAAGGTATTTCTTTTCAGTGCTTCAAGAGATTTATGAATTGTATAGCTTATGATGAATACATTAGGCACATGAAGAAAGATGCTTTTAAATTCTTCAAACCCAGCCTGACAGTGCTTATGTTTGGAACTTCTGTTACACAGGTTTATTTCTCTGCTGTTGCCCGGCAACAAGATGTGGTCAGCGATGTCAGAGGTGAAGGAGCAAACCAATGTCATGGAAAGAAACTCTATCAGCAGTTCCCATCAAACTTTGTAATCTTTGAAATAAAACTGGTCTCATTGTATTAAATGCCTGTTTTTTTTTTATCCAATGCCAAGTTCTCAGAGACATTTTTTTTCCTCTCTGAATATAAGCCCATTACACATGGGGAATTATAATTATGTGCATTGCTTTGTAACGGGCTCCTCTATTGCGCCAGATGACTTTGAAGGTTAAAGGGAACAGCTTGTGGCATTACGAAACCTTGGCCATAAGGGAAGTGGTTGTGACATTTTGGAAAATATTCTAAGCATTAGAATACAATCATTGGCTCTGACACTCTCCCTAGGGAGCATCAGCTACCATCACGCTAATTTCTATTTTGATGTGTACATGTCTGTTTATTAGAAAAGGTAATGTAAACCTATTTAGAGCCTTCCTTGTCTCTGTTTCAGAGTGGGAAAAGTAGTGATCATGATTTAAATATCATCCCAAGTTCACATTTTTTAATCTCTTCTATAACAAATGCCTAAGGATTCATTGCTCAGAGTAGTAGATGACATTTTGGTATGATGCACTGTAAGGGTTACTTTCCAGTCTGGATAACACACCAGACTTTAGTGACAATTCATTCTAAAGAATGTTCATAAGCCATGGCCAAATGTTTACCTTTTCCAAATCAACTTCAATGAAAATAAGACATCTTGAGTTAGAATCTCATTCCTTATTGGTTTGAAAGAGAACTCTGATAGTTAGTCTTCTATATCTAGGTAAAGCAACAAACTACCAGCCACTTTAAGGATGTGTCCCTAAATTTTATCAGTGAAAAAATAACCATGCCCTTCTTCCTCCCTCAAATGCTCTGGAAATACTCACCCTCAAGTTCCAGCTAAGTTAAAGAACATACATAGAATAATTCTTACCAACGATAAATAATTCCTATTCATGGGAAAGTGTGTTCATGGATAGAAATCACCCAAAGGGATCTGTCTCTTCTTCTCAAATGTCTCCAATTTCTCTTCTACACATCAGTGTCCCTGGTATCACCAGCCCTTTCTGAACTGTTAGTCCGTCAGACTCTGAAGAAATAAGCTAACACCATGACACCAGCTGTTGTTGTAAGTTCCTCCATTCAAGGACATGGGACTTCTCCAGTAGACAGGCCTGCCTTGAAGGTTAGAGTTAACGTGTGACATTATGACGTCATGTCATATGTGAAAAGAAGTAGGTAGTTCTCTATGAAGCAACAAAAGTGGTTGGGAGCTACATCAGGGAAGGACAGGCAAACCTCATTCGGTGACAGCCAGGGATGTTTGTGCCTACAAGGTCACCTCTAAGGGAAAGCAAGAAAATGCAAGCCCAGAACTTCTTGCATTAAATCCCGCAGTGACATTTATGATCCTGACACATACAATTTGAACGACGTGACCCGCGAGAATGTCATGCCTTCCGTATGTATGATGTGCAAAACCGCTATTATCACTTAAGTCTGGAATTACAGCCTTGGGAAGAAAGGGTCATCCCCCTTACCTTAACTTCCAGTTTGAAAAGATTTTAAATGATTCCACAAAAACAGAATATCTGGAGTCACTTCAAAGGTATCAGAAATACTTCCTAGTTAGACATGCAAAGGAAAACATACTACAAATGTAGGAATACTTAAAATATATATAGCTTTGTTTCTGAAAGCCATAGGCAGAGGGTGGGGGAAGCACCCAAGTAGTTGGCAGGAAGGGGGTTGGGTTCCTATGCATCCCACTGTCCTATGGCCCTCCGGATGAAGCGTGTAAAGCAGATGGGAACTGTCACTTCTGAGACATTATGAGCCCTTGTGAAACATATGGAAATTTTAAAGGTTTCACCGAGAGAAGTTCCTGAGTTGCCTGAGTTTCTGCTGCTCCTCTTTAAAACTGTTCACCCGTCACTTCTGATTCCAGTCACTGTTGACACCCACTATCCCGAGGACCACACAGAGATCAAGACACCTCCTAAGAGACCCAGGCACAAGGCTTTCTCCTGATGCAGCTGAGTTGGGTTTAAAGGTAGTCCTGTCCTTGGATGCTTAGGGAACACACATCCATACATCAAGGAAATCAGGCTGCTAGTTGTTTCTGCACATGCGTAGAAAGTAAACTCGAGTTCCACTGCGCTAGTCTTGTGTTTAATTCTTGGCACAGAATAAAATGAGTCGCAACTTGTGAGCCTCAAAGGCGAAGCCCAAGTAGACAACACTCTTTTCTTTGGAGACCGTTCAAACTTCTCTCCTAAGGACTTCCTAAACTGTAAGTTGCCGTCACAACTAAAAGCTGTTCCCAGACTGTTCAAACATGCTTCCTGAGAGCAAGAATTTCTAGCCAAATGGGTCAGAGTACTGTGTACGAAAGTGAACAAAACAAAACAAACAAACAAACAAAAAAAAATAAAGTGAGCTGACATTGTGGCTAAGTTTAACGTCCTTTTGCCCCCAAATTTCCCTACTAAATACTGACAAGCACAAGGACAGTTATCAGAGCAAAGTCATAAGCAAACAAACATTTTGTGACTAGAATGTGTTAAGGATAATTTCTCTATTTGCCTTGTAGAAGTCGTGCGTTCATTCGCTTAGATTCTAACTACAACTTAGATTCTAACTACAACTCCTAGCTGCCATCACTTTGCACGGCTCCACATTCGTCTTAGCAAGAGGAAAGGCTTACCTCCGAGTCCTAGGAGAGACTTTGAGCAGAGATAGAGGCAGATGAAGGAAGGCATGTTGCACTGCAGCAATGTCAGTGTTACCGTGGCATCCACACACGGCTCCCCCTCCTCCGAGGCTCTTCTCAGGGAAGCACAGGACGCTCCGGGAGATAACAGCAAGGTTTTTACTGTGCCTCCCACATTCTTCCCTTGAATGCGACTCTCAAAAATCAAGCCAGGAGCCGGAAACAGTAACTGTACGGCGGCGTTTGGGGAATGTCCTTGGGATTCTGCTTCTAGTATTTCCCCGGGTTCCCAGGGCTGGCTCTGCATGACTGTGCAGTGTTCTCCAAAACGCTGTGGAAGGAGATTCTAGGAGGGAGATGCAGAAAACCCGAACCGTCTAGGTCTCCCTGGAACCCTGGCTTCCAGGGATCAATGTGGAATCTTATGTTTGGTGTGAGTTTTTTAGTTTTCTTGGGTCTACTTTCAAAATCCATATTGTCACATTAATACACACATCAAAAATTCTACAGGCAGGCTGTTACGATCAATTGAATAATTACACCCATATTTACCCTTTATTTTATCTTTTCCTTTCAATTTGTTTGCTCATATATTAACCAAGTAGGTCTGAGTGTATCTAACTTGCTTTAGTCCTAAAGTATAATTCTAGCAGAGATACACTGGTCACACCAAACAGCTGAGTCCCTGCTAAGTAGATGGGGTAAATTTCTTAAAGAATCAACCCACTGATGGGTGTTCCTGTGGGAGGGGTTGGAGCCTGCCCAACAAGAAAGGAGTAACCATTTTGGTGATCTAGCATGCTCTACGGAAGAGTGTAAAGTACTCATTGTAAATACTAATTTAATTTTAAGTCAATCCTATGAACAATACATTATCTTTAACGGACGAAGAAAATATCTCAGAACAGTCCACTGATAGGGTCCCTGTTTCAAAAAGCCAGCCGGAAAAGCTCAACTCGGCTGCACAATAGTGAAAAGCAGGAGCTGACATGTCATGACAGTGAAGGACAAGACCACGTGTGTGACAAGAGGGGATCAGTACCATGGAGCATGAGACCAATAGAAATCCAAACTCCAACAGGGAGGTAACTGCATCAAATGACATAAATTAAAACTCCAGTTTACAGCTATCAATTAACAAACACTAAAGAACTGCAACAAGTCCAAGTTAGCCATACGCTAATGATGATCTAAATAAGGCAGCAAAACAGAGCTGAGCATTTAGGTACTCTGTGGTTCAGCCATTTCTACTTGATCCAAGACAGCTTCTCAGACCTGGGCATCGGGAACCACAGTTATGACAGACAAGACTAGAACAGCTCCCTCTTCACAACATGGTCCTCAAAACACCCACCGAAAACCGAGGCTGTAAGGAAACAACGCATGTTTCACACACAGCAGTATTAAACATGTAAGAGGAAACACATTGACTACACATACCACAGTATAGGTAAAATTTCGCACCAGACAGTACCTAAGGGCTGTAAACCACAGGATTTATGTTTTAACAGTTTAAAACAGTTAAAATTTCATTTTCAGAATAGTCATGAATGCCATTAGAGTGTAAGAATAAAATATAGGCGAGACAAATAGGTTGGACCTAAGGATTCTGTCAGGTGGAGCTAGAACGGGATGAACCGTTGGCCAAATGTAAGGCAAGGGTTATTGTCAAAAATCTAGGGTTTGTTTCGGGAAGTATTTTCAATGCTTACTACATTAGTTAAACTAATTAATAATGAGATAAAACATAAAGAGGAAGTGCCAATGAGATTTTTAGGTTGACCAAAGTTCATTGGGACTTCAATTTTGTACATCCGAGGTCCTAACATCAACCAAAAAACCATTGTAAAAAATATAAATAAGCAAAAGACTGGCAGAGATTTTACAATGTTGCTGATGTTGTCAGAGTCCACAGACCCCAAGTCCTCGCAGCCTACAGAGCAGGACCAGACCCCCTTTCTCAACATGACACACAGGAGCAGCACGCCCTTCATCTCTTTACTTTCCTGAGTATAGGTGAGAAGTTTCTCCCATCATGCATTTCCATCACGATGCCCTTCTTCCTCCACCAGTCACTTCCATCATGATTCCCTTCTCCGGGGGCCCAAAGGCCAATCAAGCATGAACTGATGCCTCTGAAAGCAGCAGCCAGACAAGCCTTTCCAACTTAGCTGACTGTCTTGTGTATTCTGTCACACTGATGGAAAATCAAAGTGGGAAAAAGGGGCAAAAGAAAAAAAGAAGATGTAAACACGATCCCCTCTCAACAGTCATGCTGACGCAACTTGTGAGACGGGTGACAGTCAGAGCAGGAATGCAGAAACACAAGTGACCCAAAAGGAGTCTCCTCATAGCCTCAATAAAGGAAAAAGCAAGAACCCACATAGGTAGTACAGGGAGAAAGGGGAGCAGACAACACATACATGTACAGAGCACACATACATACACACACAGTACACAGACACACACATCACACATACAAACATACATATATACACACATCACACATTTACACATACACGCACATCACACATACATACATACATACACCACATCACACCATACATACACACACTACACAAATACATAGCACACATATACATGCAACACAATGCATGCCACAATACATATATACACATAGTACACGTATACACATATCATATACACACACCACACATACATACACACCACACATACATACAGCACACATATACACACACCACACACATACACAGCACACATATACACACACCACACAATGCACACACAATACACATACATATACCACAGTATACACACATTATACATATACACATATCACATATATATACATTATACATACACACAGCACATGTATACACATAGTACAATACACACACAGCACAATACACACACAGCACAACACACACATACACACACACACAAAGTCTATCAAATATCATTTAGGTCTTATGCATAGAAATCTGATTCCTAAAGATGCTGCATTTCCAAGTGGACATTTAACATAAAATGCAGGAAAGGAAAAAAGAAAATACAGATGTTAAATTTTATGTCAAACTAGAAATTTTGGTTTCCAGGTGTTTTTATAGAAAATCCCTGGAGGCTTTAAATTGAAAGGCCGAAGAGTTTTCTCTCAAATGGAATCTCAAGGTGAGAGACACCATGGTCCCCCAGTTGGCTTTTCTTATAAAAAGGAAAATCAGCAGAGGTCAAGCGCTATAATATGATAGCTGTTGGGCTCGCTGGCAGCAGGGGGAGAGGCACGCAAAGCTGACTCTCCACACATTTCTTCATCTCAGATGGAAGAAGGTAGCGGAGAGATCCTGGTGGAGGAAGCAAAACTTGGCAGCTGCCTGAAGGCTCGTTAGAACACCATGATTTAAATATATATTGCCCCAGAGAACCGAACTACATCTGGAGTCTACAATTTAATTTCTCTCTGTATTAAACAGATGTTTACTTTTAAAATGCTAAACGGTATATGTTTAAAGATATTTTAAAACTAATGTTTTCCAAATACTGTAGATGAAACTTTGTGTTTTTATGTAGGTCCGATGGTTTTAGCATAGAATAATGGTCCTACAAAAGCCCAAGGCAATGCGCGCTCAAAGCCCTGGTTCTGGCGGGAGAAGCTGAGCCTCGGAGGGTGAAGTATGGAGTCTGTATGACGCAGCTGTGTCTGAGCTGCAAGCAGAATCGAGTGACAATTTTCATCTTAAATGTTTAAATTCTAGAAATTTAAATGCCTCATAGAATTTTTAAAAATGCATCATAACTGATAAATATAACACAAGACTCCCTTCCAGAGACCAGAGAGGTACCATGAGACTCAGCAGCACCCAGTACAAAACAGGAGTCTGCATAGGGGCAAGAAAGGGCAGCAGAGAGAAGCAGCTAGCCACTCCCAGTCACCTCTGCAGACATCGTGGCTGGGATCCACAGAGCAGCAAGAAGGCCAGTAGGAAATTCCTGAGAGAATACAGAGGCCCAGGCGGTGGGACAGTCAGGTTGGAATGTATAGGGAAGGTGCTGAACACAGTCAGGAGATACCTGGAAAGATTCTAGGATCCTCCGGCCACAGACAGACAGGTGACTCAGGCAAATAATCATTGTCCACTGTTTTTAGCACACTGGTCTAACTCCCCGGTAAGGTGACTGCGACCTATAGGCCACAGAATCGGTGCCGAACACTGTGACAGTCCCTACCAGTGTATGTTATCCCCTCCCCGTCAAACCAAAACCCAGTAGAGGTCCTCAGTACTGAGCCGCTGTATGATTTCTCTAGCAATTTAATAATAGCTTTTTTTTGCAGGGAGTAGGGTGGGAAATGGGCAATCACTTTCCCACTGTGAAGATGAAGCCTGGAGACTCTGAGAGACTGAGTGTAGCTCAGTCATGTGATTTTGCATACTATCTACCTACCTGAGGGCTTCCTCACCCACCCACCCACCAACACAAACCCAGACATCTGATCCTCACCTCCGTTCTCTGGGGTTACACGTAAATCTTGAGACAACCATACAGTTCTAAACCAACAGGCTTTGTGCCATCTCTGTTTTCAGAATGTGATTTGGGGCAGCCAACCACAAGTAGAGAAGTTGACCTCCTAAAAAAGGTGGAAAAAGCAATTCTTCATATCCTCATTTTCCCCCATCCCCTTCCTGAGATATGGCAGCTTGTCTGCAACCCGGAGAGGAAGCCAACACAGAACCTACTGCTGCAGTGACCCCACCAAAGCCATCGCTAACCACAAAACTCTTAGAACAGAAGAAGCAAGTTATCTTTTGCCAGACAATAAATACCTTTGAAATTTATGGGCTGAGCATTTTAAGAGACATGGCTCTAAAGAAACAGTTCTCACGAGTTTTCTCAGCACATTTCTGATCTTTTATGCACAAACTATAATTCCACTAGAAATGAAGGCACAGAGGAAATTGATCAATAACCAAACTGATTATATATATACATATATATATATATATATATATATATATATATATATACAATAAGACATATATATGGATCTATTAGGCAGATTCAAATTCCTTTGAGTAGATTTGCCACAATGGCTCAGATTTTTCAAATGGAATAATCACATTCCGCAGCACTCACCAGGTTGTGATACATTTCATGGTTGGCAAATGATCTAACTCTTATTAGCTTTCATTTTAATCTTTGGGTCCTGATACAGCATAGTCTCTCTCTGAGCCTTTTCTTCACCCACAGACAGGAATGGACAGGTCTTTCGGTGTTGTAAGGGTTAAAATGTGTTAACAAAAATCATTTCAGGATTCTTCCAGAACAAAATGAGATACAAGGAAAGGACTGAAGGAAAAGAGGAGTCCGGGGCAGGTGTGTGGTATCAAGTAAGTGCTCAGTCAGTGTTGGATACAAAAGGAGAATCCTTACCAGAGCCCTTAACACACATCTGAAAACAACCCAGACCCCTCGGTGGTGAGAGATCCCAGTGCATCAAATTATTCCGTCTGACTCAAAGTGAGGATCTGCAGTAAATTAAGACCAAAGGCAAAGTGCTTCAAAGAGGAGACTGACTTGAATAAAAACGAACTCCATGCGAAGTGCCGAGCGAGACGATGACTCAGAAAATTGGATTGCAGGGCTGTGCAGCACTTACTATATCAGTCAATGGCTGCCTTGTCTCCGGGAGCAAGCAATCCCCCCCCCCCATTAATATAAAGATCTTTATATCCCTTCAATGTCTGCTGATTGCTTGCTGTTCAAAACAGAAGATTCAGAAACCGAAATCTAAAACAAAACGGGAAATAAATAAGCCAAGCTGCCCTGGCTACGTTTTACCTTTTGTTTTTGTTTTTGGAACTTCTAATTTACTGGACTAGAGTCTGTGGTTGTAAGTGGATATTGAAGTCCAGCTGTGGGAAGAAGCGATCCCAGCGCACCAAGTTTGCCTGCTTGCTTCCCACGGCATCCGCACGTCACTGAGCAGAAAGACTTATTTCTTTATCTGTGAAACAGGTGTGCCAAGACGGGTCCGTGTGAAAGGAGACCGAGTCTCTTGCACTTGTCTAAAGGGACTCACGTCTTAGGCGTCCCCCCAGGGATTCTCAGAAGTATGTCATGTGGGTTACTCTATGTTAGGCTCATCTTAGGCTGCACTGCCCTGTCCTGGGAAGCTGGGCAAGGTTGCCCTATGTATTGTCACTGCGGTTCTGCAGACACTCCTGCTTCACTGAGTTCAGCTAAATGTAGGCAACACCATGGGGAATGAAAAGTGAAGATGTTAAGACCATGGCATCTCCAAAATAAGATCCACAGGCATACTAATTATTTCAGGCTGAAATCACTGACGACCCGTGGCTTCAGGGAGGGTATTTGGGATGTCTTATCCATAGAAAGTTGTTAAGGTCCCCCTGATAAGTATGACCTTCAACCTACCACAATGGGAAAATAGCCTTGATCGTCAAAACTTGGCTTTTCGGGCTGCAGTGAACCTGAACAAACAACAGCGAGATACCCTGTATATCTCACAACCTCCTTCACTCCTCCAATTTATCTATCTCTCTTAAGATTTGGCCAAGGTGTTGAACAGTTGATCCCCACAACTGGTGGCTGTGTTTTGGGAGGCTGCGGAAACTTTAGGATGTGGGGCCTCACTGAAGAAGTGGTTCTCTGAGGGGTGGGTCTTGATGTTCGTGTTGACTCATTCCTGTCCTCTCTCTCACTGCTTCTTGTTCAATGGTGTAAATATGAAGAGGCTGGGAGTCCTGAGCAAACGCTCTAGCTGCCATTCAGTCATTGCTACCATGCCTTCTCAGCCATGACAGACTATGTCTGTGTAAACTGAGCCTTCTATGCCATGGCGGACTGTGTCTCTGTAAACTGTGTATCCCTTCACATATTTTTATTGTGCTTCGCCCAGAAAATATAAACGCATAGTGCTTTATTACTCTCGGGAAGATCCTTTCGTGCAGGCGAGACGTAAAACTTTCATGTGTTTCTTTCCTTTGTTAATCAACATTAGATTCTGGATACAGCCCAGAAGTCCAAATACGAATGAAGGCAGGGAGCTGGACATGGTGGCACACACCTGCAGTCCCAGCACTCAGGAGGCTGGGCAGAGGGATCGTGGTGAGTTTGAGCTCAGGCTGGGTTACAGATGTGAGTTCCAGGCCACCTTCACAAGGGCAGTGACTCGCTGACTGAAACAGATTAAATCAAAATGACTGCCTGGACCACGTCCCTCTACAATGACCACTGCTGTTAGATGGCCTCTCTCTCACCCCGTTCGCTCTCAGTGGGTCCTGCTTACACCATGTATCTCATGCTTTTACTGTGTAGGCCTACGGGGAGGTAACAGCTTCCCCTGGTGTCTGTCTCGTGGTTCTTGAACTGCCCCCATTGCTTTCATTTTTTTAAACACCTTTCTATGTGACTCCCTTACATTCTCAACCGCTCAGAGCTGAAAGAGGGCCCGGCTTTCAATCCTCAGGGTGCTGCATCCAGAAATCAAACTAACTGAAAGGAAGGTTTGGTGCTTACATATCTGTGAGAACAAAATTACAGATTTTTAGCACATCAGACTGTGTGAATTTTAGGTATGTATGTATGTTTATAGGTTCATGTGTGTGTGTATCTGTATGTGCATCCCTGTGGAGGTCAGAGGTGGACACTAAGTGTCTTTAATCATTCTGCCAGCACATTTTCTGAGTCAGGGTCTCTCACTGATTCTGACACCTTCTAGTTCAGCTTATCTGGCTGGCCAGTGAGCTCCAGCATTCTATCTCTGCCTCCCCAGGGATTACGAGTGTATACAACCTCATGCAGTGTTTCACGTGGGTTCTGGGGGTCAAAGAGCTGCTCATGTGTATCTGTCAAGCACTTCATGGACTAAGCCATCTTGGGGTCCCCTGCGCATTTTTTTTAAAGGCACATATTTGTCAAGGCTGCTCTAGACAGGGGAATGTAGTCTCACTCGTCAGGTTAGGAGCACGGAGTCTAAAGGAGTTTAGAGAACTAATGAATTTTATTATGTTGTGATTGTGTGTGGTGTTATTTGAAGTAAATGGGATTTCGTGTAGGGTAATTTAAGCTCTTCCTGAAGATAATTATTTGGCAGCTCGGTTATTCAGCCTGCTCTATGAAGCCTGACAACTCAGCACATTTACAGGCAGGTGTTGGAAACACAGGCTCCGTCTTTCAATCCTTAGTGTCCCAGGTAATTAGAGCTATTAGGTTTCAATCTGTTCGGGAAAACTCACAGTTCATTAGCTGTGTGCATGTGTAACTAGGTATTCAGACCTTGATATACCAAAGTAGCCGGAGAAGTTGGAGTAAGTTATGTGTTTTGGTTTATAGCATGTATAAAAATCCCTAAAAAGAGATGCGCATGTGCATCATGAACACGGAAACTCAGAGGAGTTACCATCTCTGTCAGAAATCGGTTTGTAAGGATTATGGTCACACAGCCATGTGGAAAAAGAAGTCATAAAGGTAAGATAGGACAGGGTGGAGTTTAGCATAGTCACTGTGGGTCCTAACGCCGACACTAGGCTGGGGGACGATAATCCAGGGGAAGGCATGTGCCAATGTGGACCAGAGGCAGCCCCAGCCCCTCTTCCCCGCCTGCTCCTGCCCCAATGGCAGCATTTATAAGAATTTCTGAAGAGCATTAAAAGAACTAGCAAACAGTCAGTTTCTAAAGGAGCGTTATTTATTTTTATGTGTTTGTGTGTATCTGCAGAAGCTCATGGGCGCCATGTGCGTGAAGGTGTCTGCAGAGGCCAGAAGGCATTGCCCTCCTGGAAGAGTTACACAGATGGTTCTGCATCGCTGTGTGGATGCTGGAACCTGAACCCAGGTCCTCTCTTAGAGCAGCAAGAGCTCTTAACTGCTGAGCCACTTCTCCAGCCCAAATTCTAGGGGGAGTCGACGATTTCTGAGTGGGACCTCTTACAGGCCTTTAGTGAAATGGCATCATTCTGTATGATGGGAAAACGAGAACGAAGGTGAGAATAGAAACAGACAAGACTGTCACAAGGTTTCCCAGGTTACGGATGTAAACCTATTAGAAGTAAGGACTAAAGTCCCTCGGGCAGCACCTCTACTTAACAGGAGTGTAATTTGGTTCACACCAAAGGACCTACTGAAAGAGCAATATGGAAAGCCACATTTAGTACCACAGACAATGAAGACTACTATAGAATAAGTAGAAGGTGCCCCTGCACGACCACTGAGCTAGGAAATGCAAATTAAAATAAAGATTCTCATGTTGGCAGGAGTTTCAAGGACTAACATAGACTCCTTTAAGTGAGGGCAGTAACTTGGAGAAGAGTCATTTGATAGGTTACAAGAATATTAAGGCCAACCATACTCCATGACCTAATAACTCCAATATTAGAATCAGAATCCTTAAGATGAAAAGAGGTTTGGTGAACAAAAATATTTCTTTAAATGATTTCAATAATTTAAAAAAAATCTCCTTTTCCCAACTACAAATGAGGACGCTAAGACCAGCTTTTTAAATAATATCTTCAATATTTAAGTATGAAATATGCATGCTATATAGATATTATAAAATTGCAAGTGTATATATGCATGTATATATATACATACATGATGACTCATAAAAAAGGAATAATATTGTAGATCCATTTCTCTAGTCAGCAAATACCCACTCAGGGCCTCTACCTCCTATCTCTGAGGTTTGAGTTCTGTCTGATCTCACATGCATGCTTCAGATGACAGAAATAAGACAAACTCACATACATGGCCCGAGGTAACAGAGCATTGCTTGAAAGTGAACTCTAGGAATCCGTGTCTCCAAGAACCAAAGGTCATCTCTCACTATGATTAAGCAATAGGTTCTTGTTTCTCTATGTATGCTAAACTTAAAAAAGGATACCTGTCTCAAAAAAAATCTTGAGGCCTACAAGGTAGGATTCATTAATAAATATGATTTTAATTTTAAAAGAAAAAGAAAATCACAGGCATTGCCAATTGTCCCAAGATGTATGTCTAGGACCCTAAGTATTTATGATTTTTTAGTTTAATTAAAAAAATAAATGGCTGTAGTGCAGATGAGAAGTTGTTATTTGGGAGGTGGATGTTTTAAATCTGTACTATGGTGTACATAGCAGGATGTAGGCACACCGTGTTCGCATAAATCTGCAAATGATTAGGCAGATGTCAATGGAGACTGGCAACAGATAAGATCATAAAATACAGTAACAGTCAAACAAAAAAAAATCTCTTTTCATTGAGGAGAATTCAAAGTTAATTTTATCACGTCAGCTAATTACACCGTGTACTCTTAGAAATGCTAATGGTTACAGGAAACCATGAAAGTGTTCAGCACACCGTAGCAGACTTTTTCTTTTCTGTCAACTGCTGCTGCCAAAAAGTATTAGTGAAACTACTTGAACCTCTTCAGAAGGATGAAGAAGAGTGACGATTATAAAGAGTTACTTGGTCACGACAGGACAGTTTATATCATGTTTATGATATGACTGTGGCACATGGCTCCGCTAGGTACATTTAATTACGTTTATATGATCAGATCTGTGACATCTCTCCCATTCACGCTTGTGCGAAGGAAATGCACAAACATATGAGCAGCCTTGCTGTAGAGTATTTTCCCCCAGACAGACGCATCACCCCAGAGCTTCAGTGATCATTCTCTGTATTCTACCATTTGCCGATATTGTGTTCTATGATTAAAAGATGCTATATCACTCTTCAGAATTGTGTCTGCTGGCAGGGGGTGCTGTTGCTGTGCTAATGAGGACTCCTGCCAGGAGAGTGACTTTCTGATAACTCAAGGACATCCATCACATTCTCAGCCGCTAGCACTGGGCTCACACAAAAACAGACGTTCTTTGATTATCTCAGCTATTTTCCTAGAACGTTTTTCTGTCCATCGCTGTACAGAGGGGTGAGAGGGAGGAGTAATTACTCTTTTAGAAGGTAACTTAAAGTAAAAGAAGCAACTTTGAAATGATAGTTAACGGAAGCAGCACTCCATTTACTTTCCACGGGAAAGAAGGGAAGGAGACAATGAAGCAAGAGGCAAGAAGCAGCAAGCCACTCCACCGTTTCCCATCTGCCTCTAGGTCTATCCATTCTCTTCCCAGGCACCTTCCCCTTGGGCTTTCAAGGCTTGGGCAAGAGCGGATGGGTACAGTGCATGGATTCCTAGTGCCCAAGTTGGCATTATGGAGGATGAAAGCTCCCAAAAACATGTTTGAAGTTCTAAGGTATCCCCGACTCTTTAGAAAGAAGAATGAACTCAAATTAGTAGGAAGGGCTTTTTCTTCCCTCATTTAAAACCCAAGTCCAGTGCTGGAAATATAAGTCAGTTACATTGCAGATGCTTGCCTAGGACGTATCAGATTCTGAGTTCTGTTTGTAACACTAAACAAACACAAGGCACCATAGCCAGGTTACTGTATACCTGTGAGAATAGTTCCAATACAAGATACCAACAGTACCAAATTCTGGTGAGGACACAGAACACCGGGGTGCTGGGAGACTACTCTTTGGCAAGTCCTTATGAGGTTCATACCATGCATGTACATTGATCCTAGAGATATAGACACTTACCTTTATACACACACCACACACACACACACACACACACACACACACACACGCACACCAAATCCCTGAACATTCATGGTCATGGCAAGAATTCATAATTGCCCAAAGCTGGACATACCCTTCACCAAATGGGTGGGTAAACACACTGTGGTATGTGTATATAATGAAGCAATGGTTGATACAGGTAACAATTTGCATGTATCTCAAAGGATCTGTGATGAGTGAAGAATCCAGCCGCAGGAATTCACACATGACATCGTGCAAATGACACCATAGCGATGGAGAAGAGATCAGTAGCCTCCGTGGGCTGGAGCCAGTAGCTGTGTTTAAGTACAGAGGAGCAGTATGGGGAGGTGTGGCTATGAGCAGGGAGGTGTGGCTATGAGTGGGAAGGTGTGGCTATGAGTAGGGAGGTGTGGCTAGTGAGTGGGGAGGTGTGGCTATGAGTAGGGAGGTGTGGCTAGTGAGTGGGGAGGTGTGGCTATGAGTAGGGAGGTGTGGCTAGTGAGTGGGGAGGTGTGGCTATAAGTGGGAGGTAAGATAAAATAAAAAAATAGACAAATGTTTATAAAGAGATGCAAAACAAGCTTAAACTAATAAACTCTCCAACACGGAGGCACCATATTCATCCATCTTCCATCTCTCATATTCTCTCAACTTCTTTCAATTAAAAGTATTAATGGACCCATATAATCATAATGACTCTCTTAAGTTTATAAAGTCCGTTTGTGCTATTAAAAAAAACCAC
The DNA here is from genome assembly GCF_903992535.2 of Arvicola amphibius. Taxonomy (NCBI): domain Eukaryota; kingdom Metazoa; phylum Chordata; class Mammalia; order Rodentia; family Cricetidae; genus Arvicola; species Arvicola amphibius. The sequence continues at coordinate 18,826,108 of NC_052064.1, forward strand.
AAACTGCGTAACTGATAAATAATAGGAGTTATTTCCCATGTCTCAGACTTTAAGATTCCAAGATAAAGGTGCTGTTAGACTTGGTGTCTGGTGAGGACTCATTTCTGGTTCACAGATGTGGCATCTCACATGGTAGAATAAGTAAGAGACCTCCCCTGAGCCTTTCTCTAGGATGCTCATATTGGCCAGCGTGAGGACCTCACTTTTATGATCTAATCTTCTCACTTCTCTGAAGCCCCACTGCCTGACACCATCGCCAAGGGGTTGGGATTCCAGCACATGAATGTGGAGGAGCCTGAGGGTAGATGTAGCACTCAGACTACAGCACAGATGAGAAATAACACACTGCATAGCAACAATCTACAGGACCGGCGATACACTACATAGCAACAATCTACAGGACTGGCGATATGTCACTTTTCTTTTTTCTTTTTTTTCTTTTTCTTTTCTTTTTTTTTTTTTTTTTGGTTTTTCGAGACAGGGTTTCTCTGTAGTTTTTTTAGAGCCTGTCCTGGAACTAGCTCTTGTAGACCAGGCTGGCCTCGAACTCACAGAGATCCGCCTGCCTCTGCCTCCCGAGTGCTGGGATTAAAGGCGTGCGCCACCACCGCCCGGCTGTATGTCACTTTTCTTTAGTAAAAGTTTTATTCAACTGTCTCTCTACTCTGTCCCCTAAGGAAAGGGTAAAAAAGAACTGTCAAGAGGAAGGGAAAAATGAAATAAACACTCAAATTATTTTTAATCCATCGTTTTTCTCTAAAAGGATGACCATTACATTAAAGATGTATGATGTAATCCTTGAAGCTAGTCTGCATTCCAGAAAAGTGAGGAAACTGGCAAACCATTGCCAAGACAATCACTGTGGAGGAACATCTTCAATTTGTCTACTGTGAAAGACTATTAAGCTAAGCAAGGTTCTTATTCATGCAAAAATACTTTAAATAATGGAAAATTTCTTCAGTGTCCTACCTTTAAAAACAGAAAAGCAATGAACTAATCGACAGTAATTCAGTCGAAAGGCTATTTTACAAATAAAACCTTATTAGAAAAATCATCCTGTTTTAGTTTTCTTTTTTTTTTTTCTTTTAAGCAAAACTGTTCAGTAGGGTACCCATCTTCCATGGGTGCCAAAACCAAAAAGTCACACTTTATTTGACAATCAGATTTTGTTACAACAATTAGTACAAAAATTAACTACAGTGTATTTTAGTCCCCAAAGCAGCATGCTGCCAAGTTTGTCAGGTGTGCAAACTCCAGTGCTGAGCTGCAAAAGCAAAGGGTTGGGGAATAAATACAATTATAACACTGGGCAAGCAAGAGAAAGGACAATCACCGAGCCTTTAGATGAAGTCAGGGAACTGCTGAGTGTCCTGAGGCGATGGCAGGAATGGTCCTCAGGCAGCTGGAAGTCCTGGTGAACTGGCTGAGAGATGCTGTCAGCAACCCTCCGGAGCTACGCGTCCAAGTAGGGATGTGGTAAGAGAGGGGAGGGACCCATTACCATTTGCCCTCTGTAAGCAGCCAGCCCGGAGCCTGCCTCTCCACAGCAGAGATGGAAGGGTAAAATAGACGGTGAAAACTCTTGTCACAGAGACAAGTGTGTGGAGGCCCCAAAATGTGAGCCTGTTTCCAGGTCAGAGAGTTTTAGCCTGCTCAGTGTTGTTGACAAGTGTGGCTCCACACCCTGTCCTAGGGTGTGGTTACTTGGTGTTTTTTTGACGAGAAGTTGGTCCCTACAGGTAGATCCACTCCACCTTGACCAGGGGGCAGGAAATTCAAGCACACTTCTCCTTCTTTTGAGATAGGGGCTTTAACCTTGGGAGTGGCTGCTTTCAGGATACTTGGTCTAGGGTGGGTTCACAGCCTAAACAACAGAATGCTAATGACTTGATGTCTCAAGTAGGGAAGCAAGTAACTGTTCTGGTTGTCCTTTGTATCCTGTTAAAGCCGTCTTCTGTCTTCTTGCCCTTTTTGGATTAGGGTATAAAAGTGTATGGAAAAATTAAAACGCAGGTGATTTCAGCATTCACTGGAACTCCCTCCTGTACTATCTTATATTTCTGTTTTATTATTTTTACTCGCATCTTCATTCTCTTTATCTATTTTTTCTAATCCCCATGCCTCTGCCCTGGTAAGTAGTATATTGTTGAAGCTGGTCTCCGCCACAAGTGGGACCGTCTACACTAGGGAGGTCCTCAGGGCCAGCAGTATTGTCAACCACAGCTTTGCATCATAGGGGGAACTATGTAGCCGGACACTTCTGGGAGCCTGCAGTGCTACCTCTGGCTTTGTCTATGTCTCCTTCCAGATCAATTGCCATTATAGCCATGTGAGTATCAAACAGGCTGCATGAGAAACACACACACACACACACACACACACACACACACACACACACACACACTAGGTCTGAGTCTCAGGGGACAGAGACTTAATCAGATAAGGACTTCAATCACAATGTGAATTAAGAGGAGCTGAGCAGGTAACCAGCCAGGTGCCTTTTTTTTTTTTTTTTTTGGCTGCTGGACTGTTTTGTTGACGGGCTTCTTAATTGCATGCTGTGTACAGAGCTAGGCTATTGAACTCTAGTTCTATGGGACTCAGGATGAACAGGTAGATGGGAAAAGACCTTTTCTGGTAGAGCCTTGCCCTGAAATAAAATACACAAAATGGTATAACTTACTGGGCTTTTTGTTAAAATCTCAACTTTCAGTGCTGCCAGCCTACACCTTGGTATCAGATTACATGTCTGTTAGCTTCAGGGTAGACGACAACAATATTTTGCTCTGCGGCGGTGCTGGGGATTGAACCTGGGGTCAATCCTGGGCTAAGCAAGCATTCTACCACTGTGCTACATCCAGTTCTGTTTCTACTTCTTATTTTCAGCTGGGCTCTCACCAAACTGCCCAGGCTGGCTTAGAACCCACTCTGTATCTCACACAGGCCTTGAACCTGCAATACTCTTGCCTGGGCCTACCAGAATGCTGAGTCACAGATACATGCCACCAGACCTAGCTCACCAAACTGTACAGAAGGCAACCATAAGAACTAGCTCTTACAACATGCCAGCCGGTGGAGGTGCACACCTTTAGTCCCAGAACTTGAGAGGCAGAGGCAGGAGGATCCCTGTGAGGTCAAGGCCAGCCTGGTCTTCAAAGTGAGTTCCAAGACAGGTAGGATTATTATACAGAGAAACCCTGTTTTGCAGAAAAAAAGGAAGAAAGGAAGGAAGGAAGGAAGGAAGGAAGGAAAGAAAGAAAGAAAGAAAGAAAGAAAGAAAGAAAGAAAGAAAGAAAGAAAAAAAGAAAGAAAGAAAGAAAGAAAGAGAACCAGTTCCGTAAATGGCTTGCTGCCTTCACACAGAGCTTAGGAAGGCTCACCCAGCATTGAAGCCCTAGTGTAGTCTAGCAGAGAAAACTAACTAAGGCTGAACAATTAATCAAATCAGAAAAAAAAAAACCATTCCTATTGCCCTTATTTCTCCCAGAACTGAATAATGGAGAAACACCACTGGGTGACACAAGGTCATCAAGACAAAACTATCATATTATAATTGGAAAGGTCTAGGAATTAACGAGAAAATTATCTTCCTTGTAAGAATTAATTAAATCTTGTTAGAGGATTGTAAAGCGTCGCCTTATGAACACCTATTAAGTACATAGAATTAAGGAATCCATGCCAGGAACCTTACTTGCCTCTAAGCCCTCAGAAATGACTTGTCTGTTGCCTTCTTCAATGCTGAAATTGAGCTACAGTTCCAAACGCTGGACAGTAACTTCCAGGCACACAGCAGTGACTTCCTCAGTAAGGAGGGCAGTGTAAGACAGTTTAAACTGCATCCCCTTGGGCTGGAGAGATGGCTCAGAGGTTAAGAGCACTGGCTGGCCTTCTGGAGGTCCTGAGTTCAATTCCCAGCAACCACATGGTGGCTCACAACCATCTGTACTGAGATCTGGCGCCCTCCTCTGGCGTGCGGGCATACATGGAGGGAGAATGTTGGATACATAATAAATAAATAGATCTTTAAAAAAATAAGTAAATAAACTGCATCCCTTTTAGAGATATATGCCATGGGTTCTCACTGAAAGGTCCATTGATTTCCAGCCATAAACTCTCTCCTTAGAGGGCCAACCCAGCTCCTAAATAGATCTCCATTTTCCATCCGTGTCTATGGCCATCTTTGTAACATGCAGAGGGTCCTCCCCTCCTGTCCACCTTGAGAGCCACCAGAAGGTCAATTCGTGGGCTTTATCTGTTGAGAACCCCTCCCCTTAGAAGGAGGAAGAAAGAATCTGTTGTTCATGTCTGTCCTGCTCACTTTCACAATCATGTTATCAAAGTTTACAAAGAATAGGAAGAGAATCCTCCCCAGCACCCCAGACTGTGCCTTCCCCATCAGCAAGAGCCTGGTGTATATTCTTTTTTTTTTTTTTTTTTTTTGTTTTGTTTTTCGAGACAGGGTTTCTCTGTAGCTTTGGAGCCTGTCCTGGAACTCGCTCTTGTAGACCAGGCTGGTCTCGAACTCACAGAGATCCGTCTGCCTCTGCCTCCCGAGTGCTGGGATTAAAGGCGTGCACCACCACCGCCCGGCGCCTGGTGTATATTCTATGAACATAGAGAAACTGGAGGGGATTTGCTTCCTAATTCCTGAACATGTGTTTGCTCTCCTTAACCTTGCATCAAAACATCTTCTATGTCAGGGCTGCTTAGCTATGATCGTGAATTCCGTGACTTTTGAGATGGTCAAAGGGACGGCTGTAAACCCCCAGAAATTATATACAGTCAGCCCTCCATCCACAGATTCCACAGAAAGGGTTCAAGCAACTGTGGATTTAACACAGTCAGAAAATCTGTGTCTGTTATTGATCATACATAGATAGATGCTCCTTTCTCTAGTCCCTAAACGACACAGCATAGCAAACTTGCACACCATGTGACATCTCCACGACTCATTATGAAAACGTGGATGGGAAGAGAATTTCCTGTAAGGTCTTGCACTGAAATAAAAGACACAAACTGAAATAATCTATTTTCTATAAGATTCCATCTCTATTGTCTGTGCTTCAGTGGCCACCACAGGAACCAGCTCTTTCCACGGCTTCCCACCCTCACAGAGCTGAAGTCCCATGTAGATGCTTTTAACCATGTGGGATGACATGCACGGGGTATGAGCACATGCTATTTTATCTGAAGGATTTGAACAGCCGCACATGTGGGGGATCTGAGAGTTTCCTGGAACATATTGCTCATGGATACTGAGGAAGTACATTTTATCCACTGGTAAATATAACGTACTTTTAAATATGTGATTCTCTCTCTCTCTGGAAAACTTAACAGTTCTTTTTAAGTTTTAAAGATACTACAGTCCTAAAGCGATTTAGAAATCACTAATTGTATTTTTGACAACTGCTTTCTCTCTCTGTCTCTCTCTGTGTGTCTCTCTTTCTCTCTCTCTCTCTCTTTCTCCT